>NC_080067.1:138161141-138502409 GCF_949987535.1 Balaenoptera acutorostrata | reverse complement strand
GCGAAGATCTCAAAATACTTTAGAGACGTGTGGAGCAATGAACAATGTTGGAGTCCTGAGGTCCTGTTCTGGTGATTCGAGTGTATATAAGTAATGCTTTGTTTTTACATCACCAGTTATTTAATCAAGATGGAAAATATGGTGTCCATTAATATCATATGTAGAGAGGTGGGTACTCAGGATGGGTAGTGTGACTTCCCCCCAAGACCAGAGTGCTCACTTATGTGTTCTCTCACTCTTGCTTTGCAAAGTCTTTGTGCTCTCTAAAAAAAAATTTCTGATAAGATTAAACAGATGTCTGTTTAAGATGAGGAAGCTTGTACAGAAAAGAGATATGTTCCAGGGTTTTTGTTTTTGTTTTTCTCCCCCCACTGCTAGAAATATCCCTGACTACTGAATGTAATGAAATAAATTTGTCATGTTGGACGTAGTGCATGGTGGGGCGCAGAATGAAGAGGCTGAAACTCAGAGTGGAGGCCTGACGTTTATGGTTATAAATGTGAACTTTAGGAATTGGTTTATAAAGAGGAACACCAGTGCTAAAATAGATAAATTGAAGCTTGTTCTCATTAAGTAGGTTAGATAGTTCATCAAATATTGGGTCAAATCTCTCTCTCTGAAGGTTAGAAATAAGAGATTAAATGTCAGGGTCCAAGGCAGGGGATTGTGATCATCCAGCGAACCGACCAGTTCAGATGAATATAAAATGCAGTTGGGCAAAGTGTGTATACCTGGTGCTTAGCACAGTGGTAAAGCACCTCAGGACCCAAAGACCAAATCTGGTCCGCTGCCTCTTTTGTTTGTCCCTTAAGCCAGGGGTCCCCAACCTCTGGCATCTAATGCCTGATGATCTGAGGGGGAGCTGATGTAATAATAATAGAGATACAGTGTGAGTAAATATAATGCCCTTGAATCACCCCGAAACCATCACCCCACCCCTGGTCCGTGGAAAAATTGTCTTCCACGAAACCAGTCCCTGGTGCCAAAAAGGTTGGGGAGCGCTGCCTTTAGCTAAGACTGAGTTTTATATTTTTAAGTGGTTGAAAAAAATCATAAGGAGAATAACACTTTGTGATATAAGAAAACTATATGAAATTCAATTTCAGTGTCCATGAATAAAGTTTTATTGGAATGCGGCCATGCCCGTTCATTCATATATTGCCTCTGGCTGCTTTCACACTGTGGTGGCAGAGTTGAGTAGCTGTGACAGAAATCGTATGGCCCAGAAAGCCTAAAATATTTACTATCTGTCCCTTTGCAGAACATATTTGCTGAACCCTGGCTTAGTGGAAACAGAGCTAGATGCTGCTGGCAGCCAGCCTATGCCCTTCCTTCTATCCTCTTATCTTTTTTCCTTTTTTTTTTTTTTTAATTAATTTATTTATTTATTTTTGGCTGAGTTGGATCTTGGTTGCTGTGCACGGGCTCTCTCTAGTTACGGCGAGCGGGGGCTACTCTTCGTTGTGATGCGCGGGCTTCTCGTTGGGTGGCTTCTCTTGTTGCGGAGCACGGGCTTTAGGCGCACGGGCTTCAGTAGTTGTGGCAGTTGGGCTCAGTAGTTGTGGCTCACGGGCTCTAGAGTGCAGGCTCAGTAGTTGTGGCGCACGGGCTTAGTTGCTCCGCGGCATGTGGGATCTTCCCGGACCAGGGCTTGAACCCGTGTCCCCTGCATTGGCAGGCGGATTCTTACCCACTGCGCCACCAGGGAAGCCCCTCTTTTTTCTAATACATGAATGAATGGGTGTTTAATTATATTGATAGGTAACACTTATATAGTGCTTACCAGTTTCCAATTTATTTAACCTATAATAACTCTGTGATGTAGATAAAATTATTATCCCCATTTTACAGGTAAAGAAATTGAGCCATAGGAAACACAGGCAACTACACAAGTGAGCAGTCGAGATGGACTTCTCTTGACTCTGATTTTTATATTTAAAACAAACTCAGACAGTCCTGAAGTATAAAATAAAATCTAGAATAACTCAAGGAAGTTAGAAAATTAATTAAAAAATGAGGCACCTTCCCTCTTTGACACTTTTTTTATTTGATGATGTGTTTCTTTGATTACTTTTATTTCCAAAGCCCCTTTGGATGTTACGTATTTCCCTGAGTATCCTAAGTGTTTGATCCACTCATTCAAATCAGAATTCCTGTGTGTCCAGTGCTGTGCTAGACACCCGGGACACATCTGTGAACACAACAGGATGCACAGCCCAGAGTGAGCTACAAGAATATGCCATCTGCCAGCCAGTGTCTTCACATGTTCCACTTAGATTCTAGCAATTTGTATCGCTCCTTAGGTGTTCAACTGCAGATGATAATTTTGAACGGCAGGTCCCAGCGGATAGAGGAGCAGCTGTCAGATCAGGAAACCTGTCTGTCCACTGGCCCAGATCTTTCTGATGATTTGCGGCATAACCTTGGAAACATCTTTTCATTTTCCATTCCAGATTTTCATTCTGGAGAGTGCAAAATATCAGCAAATTAAGCTGGAATTAACGAAATCAGAGGCCCCAAATGATGTAATGAGCTCTGCTTTTTGTAATTCACATGCCTTCCTTGTTTACATGGACACAGCTTGTTGGTGTGTAACTTTAGGATGTAGATACATACAAACAACATGATACATGCAACCAAATGTGGACACAAGAACTGCTGTTTCCCTTGGCATACCTGGAGCTGCCAGTGGGAAGGACAACCGGAATTAGGAAGGGGTGCAGTACGGGCAAGGCCGGGGTCAGTTGGGGTAGTCTGTGAAAGCACATTTGGAACTTGTTTGCAAGGCAGAGTGAGAAAACTGGGTGTGTGAAGAGGTGTGGGGACGGGATGCGCTTACCAATTTTTTGAGTTCCTGGTGAGTTACATATAGCCCAGGGTCAGGCACAGAATAGGTCTTCTCTAAACATCATTCTGCAAAGTCTTCACACTGCTCAGTGGCCCATGGCACTTAGAGAATCACCGTATGTTTAGATTGAGACGCTAGGAATAAATAAAACATTTTATTCTAAGTGTTCTAAGTTTATAATTAAGGTGATTGTGTTTTATACTTTTTAAAGATATTTATGATACTGAGAAATATGGTTCAGACATTACAGTACACTATAATAGTTCACAAAGGTGAAAATGATTACTTGTCCATATTGAAGACACAGAAGTGTAATTCTTAAACTAAAAATGTTACATGGGTCGCTATTTTGCACTATTTTGAATCATACGCCTTTATTTAAGTTTATTTGCTGTGCTTTTTATAACAAAGACCTTGACTTTTTATTTTCCCCCAGATTTATTGAGGTATAATTGACCAATAAGCATTGTTTATATTTAAGGTGTACAACATGATGTACATATACATCGTGGAATGATGACCACACGTCACCTAACATAGTTACCTTTTTTTGTGGTATGAATACTTAAGATCTGCTCTCTTAGCAAATTTCAATACGGTATTGAAATACAGTACAGTATTATTAACTATAGTCACCTTGTTGTGTGTTAGATATCCAGATCTTATTCATACTGTATAACTGAAACTTTGTACTCTTTGACCAACACCTCCTCATTTTCCCCACCCTCTGCCCCTGGCAACCATCATTCTACTCTCTTCTTTTATGAGTTTGACTCGTGTACATTCCACGTAAGTGATCTCATGCAGTATTTGTCTTTCTGTGTCTGGTGTATTTAACTTAGCATATAATGTCCTCCAGGTTCCTCCATTTGTTGCAAATAGCAGGACTGCTTTCTTTTCAAGGACAAATTGCCTTCTTTTTCAAGGCTGAATAATATTCACATATATATAAAACCTCATTTCCTTTATCCATTCATCTGTTGTTGGACACTTAGGTTGTTCCATATTTCCATATCTTGCCTATTTTGAATAATGCTGCAGTGAACATGGGAGTGTACATATCTATTCAAGATCCAGATTTCATTTCTTTTGGATGTATACCCAGAAGTGGGATTGCTGAATCATATGGTAGTTCTATTTTTTTTTTAATTTATTTTTTATTTTTGGCTGCATTGGGTCTTTGTTGCTGCATGCAGGCTTTCTCTAGTTGTGGTGAGCAGGGGCTACTCTTCGTTGCGGTATGTGGGCTTCTTATTGTGGTGGCTCCTCTTGTTGTGGAGCTCAGGCTCTAGGTGCACGGGCTTCAGTAGTTGTGGCATGCAGGCTTCAGTAGTTGTGGTGAGTGGGCTTCAGTAGTTGTGGCACGAGGGCTTGGTAGTTGTGGCTCACGGGCTCTAGAGTGCAGGCTCAGTAGTTGTGGCACAGAGGCTTAGTTGCTCTGCGGCATGTGGGATCTTCCTGGACCAGGGTTTGAACCTGTGTCTGCTGCATTAGCAGGTGGATTCTTAACCACTGTGCCACCAGGGAGGTCTGGTAATTCTATTTTTAATTTGTTGAGGGATCTCCACGATGTTTTCCTTAATGGCTGTACAAATTCCCACTTGGTGTGCAAGGGTTCCCTTTTCCCTACATCCTTGCTGACACTTGTTATCTTTTTTCTTTTTGATAATAGCCATTCTAACAGGTGTGAAGTGATATCTCATGGTGGTTTTGATTTCCATTTCTCTGATGATGAGTGATGATGAGCCCCTTTTCATATGCATGTTGGCCCTATGTATGTCTTCTTTTGGGAAATACCTATTCAGGGCCTTTGCTCATTTTGAAATTCAGTTATCTTCTTTTTTTGGTATTGAGTTGTTTGATATATACATATTCTTTTATATATTTTGGATATTAACCTCTGGTAGTGATTTGCAAATATTTTCTCAAACTTCATAGGTCATCTTTTCACTCTGGTGATGGTTTCCTTTGCTATGAAGAAGCTTTTTAGTTTGATGTAGTCCCACTTATTTATTTTTTCTTATCTTAGCTGTGTCAGATCCAAAAAAATCATTGCCCAGACCAAGGTATAGAAGTTTTTTTCCCT
This sequence comes from Balaenoptera acutorostrata, assembly GCF_949987535.1. NCBI lineage: Eukaryota > Metazoa > Chordata > Mammalia > Artiodactyla > Balaenopteridae > Balaenoptera > Balaenoptera acutorostrata. The sequence goes on along the minus strand of NC_080067.1, from coordinate 138,497,475 downwards.
ATGTTTTCTTCTATGAGTTTTGTAGTTTCAGGTCTTATGTTTAAGTTGTTAATCAATTTTGAGTTGATTTTTATATATAGTGTGAGATAGGATTCAGTTTCATTCTTCTGAATGTGGATATCCAGTTTTCCCCAAACCATTTATTGAAGAGGCATTGTATATTCTTTGTTCCTTTGTCATAAATTAATTGACCACATATGCATTGGTTTATTTCTAGGCCCTCTATTTTGTTCCAATGGCCTATATGTCTGCTTTTTTTAAAAATTAATTAATTAATTAATTTAATTTTGACTGTATTGGGTCTTCGTTTCTGTGCGAGGGTTTTCTCTAGTTGCGGTGAGCGGGGACCACTCTTCATTGCCGTGCGGGGGCCTCTCACTATCGCGGCCTCTCTTGTTGTGGAGCACAGGCTCCAGACGTGCAGGCTCAGTAGTTGTGGCACACGGGCTTAGTTGATCCACGGCATGTGGGATCCTCCCAGACCAGGGCTCGAACCCGTGTCCCCTGCATTGGCAGGCAGATTCTCAGCCACTGCACCACCAGGGAAGCCCCTATATGTCTGCTTTTAATGCAAATATCATACTGTTTTGATTACTGTAGCTTTGTAAAATATTTTAAAATCAGGAAGTGTAATGTCTCCAGTTTTGTTTGTAAGATTGCTTTGGTTATTTGGGATCCTTTGTGGTTCCATATGCATTTTAGTTTTCTTTTCCTATTTCTGTGAAAAAATGCTTGGAATTCTGGAATTTTGAAAGGGATTGCCCTGAATCTGTAGGTCACTTTGAGTAGTTATGGGACATTTTAACAATATTAATTCTACCAATTTTTGAACATGGGATATCTTTCCATTTATTTGTTTCTTCAGTTTCTTTCATCAATGCTTTATAGTTTTCAGTGTGTAGATCTTTCACCTCCCTGGTTAAATTTATTCCTAAGTATTTTATTCTTTTTGATGCTATTATAAATGGGATTGTTTTCTTAATTTCTTTTTTGCATATGTATTGTTTGTGTATAGAAACGCAACTGATATTTGTATGTGTAGTTCTAACAGTTTTTTTGGTGGAGTCTTTAGGGTTTTCTGATACAAGATCATTTCATCTGCAGAGACAATTTAACTTCTTCCCTTCTGATTTGGATACTTCTTATTTATTTTTCTGACCTGATTGCTTTGGGTGCAATTTCCAGTAATATGTTGAATAGAAGTGTTGAGAGTGGGCACCTGTGTCTTGTTCCTTATCTTAGAGGAAAAGCTTTCAGTTTTTCACCATTGAGAATGATGGTAGCTGTGGGCTTGTCAGATATCCTTCTATACCTAAATTGTTGAAAGTTTTTATCATGAAAAGATGTTGAATTTTGTCAACTGCTTTTCCTGCATCTATTGAGATGATTGTATGTTTTTTCCCCTTCATTCTGTTAATGTGGTGTATCACATGTATGCTTATGTTGAACTGTCCTTATATCCAGGCATAAATCCTACTTGATTATGTTTTATGATTCTTTTAATGCACTATTGAGTTTGGTTTGCTAGTATTTTGTTGATGACTTTTACATCTATTTCATCAGGGATATTGGCCTGTAATTTTCTTTTCTTGTAGTGTCCTTGTCTGGCTTTGGTAGGGTAATTTTGGTCTCATGAGTTTGGAAGTGTTTCCTCCTCTTTAAGTTTTTGGAAGGGTTTGGGATGGGTTGGCATTAATTCTTTAAATGTTTGGCAGAATTAACCAGTGAAGTGATAGGGAAAGACCTTGACTTTTATTATCTCATTTTAAATATCATCAAATGACTGCCAGTCTTTAAAGATTTTGTTTTATACAGTATAAAAAGAAAGAGCACAGATACTTCAAGTCTGTGTCATTCTGTATACTACATTCCTCTCACTGGCTACTTTTTTGGAGAACAGCGTCATTGGAGTTATTCTGTGTTTGGGGAAAAAAGAGACCAAAGAGCTGTCAGGAGGTTGTTAGGCTTTGTGATAATTAATTTTTTTATGTCTTTAATGAGATACAGAGCAGCCTGATAGCTAGTGGTCAGAAATGTTGAGATTGGAGATTTTATGTATTTGATTTGCTATTGTGACTTTGTCAAAATATATAATTAATCTCTTTGCTGTTCATTTCCTCCTACCCTTAGGTTGGTACTAAATGGGTGTGAGCCTGCATAGTCATGCTTTGTGTCACCTGTGCTTTTAGACAGTGGTTTTCATGTTTCCTTGTGGCTCTGCATACAGGTACATAATTCACTGATGAATGCTGAGACTTCTAGCCATGTGGGTCTCTGGTGTTTGCATATGTGCTCACAAAAGCATTGCATGTGAGAGATGCTTACCATTTTGTTCCATTCCTTCCCCCGTTTTAATCTCTGATTCAGGAATTTCCACTTTACCCAGTTTAAATGTCTCCTGCACAAATCTCTTCTCAGTGTTTCATTGGTCTGCTTGGTATTATAATTGAAGAAGGAGACTGCATTATCTGTGTCCTCTCAAAAGGCTTGGTACATTGCATATAAGAACTTGTTGGTTTTGTTGTTAGTTTTATGTATGTGTGTATTTGTGGATTTATAAAGCTAGTATTGGAGTACGGCTTTATGCCAGGTCCTTGCTTAGCAGTTTATATGAGTTATTTCATTTATTTTTCATAATAATCCAGTGGGAGAGGTACTGTTTCTTTCCTTACTTTACATGTAGGTAAACTGTGGCTTGGAGAAGTTAAGTGGAGCATCAAAGGTCATTCAGCTTTTGAGTGGTGGGGTTGGGATTCAAACTAATTCTGATTCCAAAGCCCCTGGTCCTACCCAATCTGGTATAATGCAAGTTGTATTAAATTAAATGTATAGCCTGCTTTATGAAAGTTGTGTATGTTAACTTTAGAATTTTGACCATTTTAATGTACTAGAAAAACTATGGTACCAAGTACATTCCTTTTCTTTATATCGTGACTGGTAATGGGATTGATTACCTTCTAATGGACTTTTTCTTTTAAACAACTTTAGTGAGCTATAATTTACATACCATACAATTCATCCATTTAAAGTGTACACTTCAATAGTGTTTAGTATATTCACAGAGTTTGACAGCCATCCCCACAATCATTTTTAGAACAAAAGAAGCTCTGTACCATTACCAGTCACTCCTCATTTGCCCCCAAACCTCCCCACCCATCTCCAGCCCCAGGCAACCATTAACCTAATTTGTCTCCAGATTTGCCTGTTCTGGATATCTCGTATAAGTGGAATCGTACAATGTATGGTCTTTTGTGTCTGGCTTCTTTCACTTAGCATAATGTTTTCAAGTTTCATCTGTGTTGTGGCACGTATCAGCACTTCATTTCTTTTTATTGCCAAATAATATCACATTGTATGGATTTATATATTTTATTTATCCATTCATCTGTTGATGGACACTTGGGTTATTTCCACTCTTTGGCTATTGCAAGTAATGCTGGTATGACACATTCACGTACAAGATTTTTTGTGGACATATGTTATCATTTACCTAGGAATGAAATTGCTGGGTCATACGGTAACTCTAGGTTTACTATTTTAGGAACTACCAGACTATTTTCCGAAGGAGCTGCACCATTTTCCATTTCCATCAGTGACATATGAGGCTTCTTTACATCCTTGCTAACATTTGTGATTATCTATCTTTTTGACGATAGGCATTCTCATGAGTGTGAAGTGGTATCTTACTGTGGTTTTGATTTTTCCTCCCTTAATGGCTAATGCTGAGTGTGCATCTTTTCATGTGAAACTGACTTTTTTTTTAAGTTATTGAATGAAAAAATGTCACTTTATATTACTGTTTTTATTTTTATTTACTTTTTTTGAATTTTATTTTATTTTATTTTTAAATTGCAGGTTCTTATTAGTTATCTATTTTATACATATTAGTGTATATATGTCAATCCCAATCTCCCAATTCATCACACCACCACCACCACCCTCCCACCCCCCGCCCCATGCTTTCCCCCCTTGGTGTTCATATATTTGTTCTCTACCTCTGTGTCTCTGTTTCTGCCTTGCAAACTGGTTCATCTATACTATTTTCCTAGATTCCACATGTATGCGTTAATATACGATATTTGTTTTTCTTTCTGACTTACTTCATTCTGTATGACAGTCTCTAGGTCCACCCACGTCTCTGCAAATGACCCAATTTCGTTCCTTTTTATGGCTGAGTAATATTCCATTGTATATATGTACCACATCTTCTTTATCCATTTGTCTGTCAATGGGCATTTAGGTTGCTTCCATGACCTGGCTATTGTAAATAGTGCTGCAATGAACATTGGGGTGCACGTGTCTTTTTGAGTTATGTTTTTCTCTGGGTATATGCCCAGTAGTGGGATTGCTGGGTCATATGGTAGTTCTGGAAACTCCATACTGTTCTCCATAGTGGCTGTATCAATTTACATTCCCACCAACAGTGCAAGAGGGTTCTCTTTTATCTACACCCTCTCCAGCATTTGTTGTTTGTAGATTTTCTGATGATTCCCATTCTAACCGGTGTGAGATGATACCTCATTGTAGTTTTGATTTGCATTTCTCTAATAATTAGTGATGTTGAGCAGCTTTTCATGTGCCTCTTGGCCAGCTGTATATCTTCTTTGGAGAAATGTCTATTTAGATCTTCTGCCCATTTTTGGATTGGGTTGTTTGTTTCTTTAATGTTGAACTGCAGGAGCTGTTTATATATTTTGGAGGTTATCCTTTGTTCAGTGATTCATTTGCAAATATTTTCTCCCATTCTGAGGGTTGCCTTTTCATCTTGTTTATAGTTTCCTTTGCTGTGCAAAAGTTTTTCAGTTTCATTAGGTCCCACTTGTTTATTTTTGTTTTTATTTCCATTATTAGGAGGTGGGTCAAAAAAGATCTTGCTGTGATTTATGTCAAAGAGTGTTCTTCCTATGTTTTCCTCTCAGAGTTTTATAGTGTCCTGTCTTATATTTAGGTCTTTAATCCATTTTGAGTTTATTTTTGTGTACGGTGTAAGGGAGCGTTCTAATTTCATTCTTTTACATGGAGCTGTCCAGTTTTCCCAGCACCACTTATTGGAGAGACTGTCTTTTCTCCATTTTATATCCTTGCCTCCTTTGTCATAGATTAGTTGACCATCGGTTCATGGGTTCATGTCTGGGCTTTTTATCCTGTTCCATTGATCTATATTTCTGTTTTTGTGCCAGTACCATATTGTCTTGATTACTGTAGCTTTGTAGTATAGTCTGAAGTCAGGGAGCCTGATTCCTCCAGTTCTGTTTTTTCCCTCAAGATTGCTGTGGCTATTTGGGGTCTTTTGTGTCTCCATACAAATTTTAAGACTTTTTGTTCTAGTTCTGTAAAACATGCCATTGGTAATTTGATAGGATTGAATCTGTAGATTGCTTTGGGTAATATAGTCATTTTGACAATACTGATTCTTCCAATCCAAGAATGTGTAATATCTTTCCATCTATTTCTGTCATCTTCAGTTTCTTTCATCAGTGTCTTATAGTTTTCAGAGTACAGGTCTTTTGTTTCCCTAGGTAGGTTTATTCCTAGGTATTATATTCTTTTTGATGTGTTGGTAAATGGGATTGTTTTCTTAATTTCACTTTCTGATCTTTCATTGTTAGTTATAGAATTGCAAGAGATTTCTGTGTATTAATTTTGTATCCTGCAACTTTACTGAATTCGTTGATGAGCTCTAGTAGTTTTCTGGTAGCATCTTCAGGATTTTCTACATATAGTATCATGTCATCTGCAAACAGTGACAGTTTTACTTCTTCCTTTCCAATTTGGATTCCTTTTATTTCTCTTTCTTCTCTAACTGCCATTGCTAGGACTTCTGAAACTATGTTGAATAAAAGTAGTGAAAGTGGACATCCTTGTCTTGTTCCTGATCTTAGAGGAAATGCTTTCAGCTTTTCACCACTGAGGATGATGTTCGCTGTGGGTTTGTTGTATATGGCCTTTATTATGTTGAGGTAGGTCCCCTCTGTACTCACTTTCTGGAGAGTTTTTATCATAAACTGGTGTTGAATTTTGTCAAAAGCCTTTTCTGCATCTCTTGAGATGATCATATGGTTTTTATTCTTCAATTTGTTAATATGGTGTATCACATTGATTGATTTGCGTATATTGAAGAATGCTTGTCTTCCTGGGATAAATTCCACTTGATCATGGTGTGTGATCCTTTCAATGTGATGTTGGAGTCTGTTTGCTAGTATTTTGTTGAGGACTTTTGCATCTATATTCATCAGTGATATTGGTCTGTAATTTTGTTTTTTTGTAGTATCTTTGTCTGGTTTTGGTATCAGGGTGATGATGGCCTCTTAGAATGAGTTTGGGAGTGTTCCTTCCTCTGCAATTTTTTGGAAGAGTTTGAGAAGGATAAGTGTTAGCTCTTCTCTAAGTGTTTGATAGAATTCACCTATGAAGCCATCTGGTCCTGGACTTTTGTTTGTTGGAAGATTTTAAATCACAGTTTCAATTTCATTACTGTGATTGGTCTGTTCATGGTTTCTATTTCTTCCTGGTTCAGTCTTAGAAGGTTAGACCTTTCTAAGAATTTGTCCATTTCTTCCAGGTTGTCCATTTTATTGGCATAGAGTTGCTTGTAGTAGTCTCTTATGATGGTTTATATTTCTGCGGTGTCTGTTGTAACTTCTCCTTTTTTCATTTCTAATTTTATTGATTTGAGTCCTCTTCCTCTTATTTCTTGGTGAGTCTGGCTGAAGGTTTATCAGTTTTGTTTATCTTCTCAAAGAACCATCTTTTAGTTTTACTGATCTTTGCTATTGTTTTCTTTGTTCCTATTTCATTTATTTCTGCTCTGATATTTATGATTTCTTTCCTTCTACTAACTTTGGGTTTTGTTTGTTCTTCTTTCTCTAGCTCCTTTAGGTGTAAGGTTAGATTGTTTATTTGAGATTTTTCTTGTTTCTTGAGGTAGGATTGTGTCGCTATAAACTTCCCTCTTAGAACTGCTTTTGCTATATCCCATAGGTTTTGGGTCATCGTGTTTTCATTGTCATTTGTTTCTAGGTATTTTTTGATTTCCTCTTTGATTTCTTCAGTGATCTCTTGGTTATTTAGTTACATATTGTTTAGCCTCCATGTGTTTGTGTTTTTTACATTTTTTTCCCCTGTGATTGATTTTCTAATCTCATAGCGTTGTGGTCAGAAAAGATGCTTGATGTGATTACAGTTTTCTTAAATTTACTGAGGCTTGATTTGTGACCCAAGATGTGATCTATCCTGGAGAATGTTCCGTGTGCACTTGAGAAGAAAGTGTAATCTGCTGTTTTCGGATGGAATGTCCTATAAGTATCAATTAAATCTATCTTGTCTACTGTGTCATTTAAAGCTTGTGTTTCCTTATTAATTTTCTGTCTGGATGATCTGTCCATTGGTGTAAGTGAGGTGTTAAAGTCCCCCACTATTATTGTGTTACTGTCGATTTCCTCTTTTATAACTGTTAGCATTTGCCTTATGTATTGAGGTGCTCTATGTTGGGTACATATCTATTTATAATTGTTATGTCTTCTTCTTGGATTGATCCATTGATCATTATGTAGTGTCCTTCCTTGTCTCTTGTAACATTCTTTATTTTAAAGTCTATTTTGTCTGATATGCGTATTGCTACTCCAGCTTTCTTTTGATTTCCATTTGCATGGAATATCTTTTTCTATCCCCTCACTTTCAGTCTGTATGTGTCCCTAGGTCTGAAATGGGTCTCTTCTAGACAGTATATATATGGGTCTTGTATTTGTATCCATTCAGCAAGCCTGTGTCTTTTAGTTGGAGCATTTAATCCATTCACATTTAAGGTAATTATCAATATGTTTGTTCCTATTACCATTTTCTTTTTTTTTTTTTAATTCAAACAGAAAGTCACAAAAATTATAATCATCCTCATCAGTTCACTCAGTCCCATGTAATTAATTTTTTTTTCATCTTGATCTTTTGTTAGCACTTTTATGAGTTATCAGTTTTTCATTAGAGTTCTGAAAATGCTTATTCATTCAGTTCAGCAGTACAGTCAGTTACCAGAAACCTGTACTTGTCAGGGTCTTTTCCATGAATTCCTTGAAGATGAAACCCTTTTATAGGAACATATTTGCAAAAGCATCAGAGTACACCCCGAACTGTCTGTAAATGACAAAAGACTTAAAAATGTCTGCGGTTAAAGATTTGATGAAAGTTCATAATAATGCAATTGAGAAGGAAATTTAGTTATTTCTGAGATATACATTTTAAAGTAATAACTAGAATTATGACTTATAACACTATACCAGAACATATAAGATTTTTAGAAATTTCATGTAATGTCTGAAACATTTATATTAACATATTTCCATACAAATAACCCAGTGAAAGTTTAGTATTAGTTGTTTTGTTTGTTTGTTTTTTTATACTGCAGGTTGTTATTAGTCATCAATTTTATACACATCAGTGTATACATGTCACTTTGAGACATGTGGAGTAGTCAGAGGAGCAGAACCAAAATTAGTAATAGGAAACCTTGGCGGTGGAAACAGTAAAAAGAGAGAAGACCACTTCCTTCTGCTATTTGAAAGGTTAGCATACAGAAATGATAGAGATTTAGTCTGGTTTCTCCAGCAGAGGGGTATTGCAGAGAGGCATCTTTAAAATCCATCTAAGAAAAAATTTTCTAACTCTTAGAAACAGAGTAAGGAGTGGCCTATAATTTTGTGCTTTCTAGATGGGGCTGTATTACCATGCATCCAGGATATTATAGCTATGGGTGGTGTTCTAGATTTCCTCTGTACTTTTAATGCCATTTGATCATGGTATTAGTCAGCATTTAGGCAGTATAATTGGGCCACATGGAAATGTAATATGTAGATGGTAGCTGTGTGAGACACATACTTGGACCTATGTTGTTTTTTATGTGAACGACTCTCAGGGTTGCGAATATGGAAAATGTTCTTCCTGCATTATTTGAGGCCTGTTTTACATTTCAGCCAGCCTCTCCATCACCCAGAAATCCCTCCAGTCATCGTGTCCTCCTCCTGCTGCATGTGTGTTTGGGGGAACACTAACTAATTTTGACGGTAGCCTAAGTAAAACGCAATTAGGGAGATCTTGTGCCAAACACGCATCTGCTCCAGTGTTTGCCTTCATCATTGTGCGTAATCAGGAGTTTGCTTTCAACACTGTACGGCCTTTCCCGTGAAAAAGTGAAATAGAGAGGGTGCCGCAGGAGGCTTGGTTCCCCTGCATACCATGGGCTACTGGGCTACACCAGCATTGGTGGTTTAAGGAGAATCATTTTCTTGGTGATCGCTCTTATGGTCAGAGACTTAGATGCATATATGAGGACTGGTGCGTGAGCACATGTGCGTGTGTCGGCAGGCACGCGTGAGTGTGCATGCCCCTGCATGCTGCGTGTTTTAGCTCTACGGAGGAAGCACAGTTAAGGAAATAGAGAACAAGACAGCTTAAAAAAGAAAGAGGGGACTTCCCTGGTGGCGCAGTGGTTAAGAATCTACCTGCCAATGCAGGGGACATGGGTTCAAGCCCTGGTCCAGGAAGATCCCACATGCCACGGAGCAAATAGCCCGTGCGGCGTAACTACTGAGCCCATGCGGCACAACTACTGAGCCCGCGGGGCCTAGAGCCTGTGCTTCTCAACAAGAGAAGCCACCACAATGAGAAGCCCGCGCACCGCAACAAAGAGTAGCCCCTACTTGCTGCAACCAGAGAAAGCCCGCGCACAGCAACGAAGACCCAATGCAGCCAAAAATAAATAAATAAATAAATAATTTTATATTAAAAAAAAAACAAAGGGAAGGATGTGGCATTCCAATTTATGAGACAGGTAATTAACATTCAGCTATAAAACTGAAAGACACTTGAAGGATATAGAGAGCAATATTGATACAAAAGGGCTCTCATTTCTTTTTTAGTCTTAGTAAACAGATTTACTTTAGAAATGAAGCTGAGTTTTTCTTTTCTTTTCTTTTTTTTATTGTATGGGTTAATTTGGAGCCAAAGGGTGTGTGAAACTTGAGATATTTAGTATCCAGCTTTTTTTTTTTTTTTTTTTAAAGGGTTTATCTCAGTTCCATCGTGATGGCTGTGGCCAGTTTATTTATTTATTTATTTATTTATTTATTTATTCATTTTTGGCTGTGTTGGGTCTTCGTTTCTGTGCGAGGGCTTTCTCTAGTTGTGGCAAGTGGGGGCCACTCTTCATCGCGTTGCGCGGGCCTCTCATTATCGTGGCCTCTCTTGTTGCGGAGCACAGGCTCCAGACGCGCAGGCTCAGTAATTGTGGTTCACGGGCCCAGTTGCTCCGCGGCATATGGGATCTTCCCAGACCAGGGCTCGAACCCGTGTCCCCTGCATTGGCAGGCAGATTCTCAACCACTGCGCCACCAGGGAAGCCCTCCAGCTTTTTTGAGACAAGGAGATAAAGGCACTTTGTAAAAACATAAATCTTCATGTATGTGATAAAGTTATTTATTTTTCCTTTTATATATATGAGTGATTATGGTGGAAAGTTTGAAAAAGCAGAAAAATGTGAGGAAGCGGAAATAATTGCCTATTTACACATCAGTATAAATCATGCTCATACTGTGATCTTTTTTTCTATTCTTTCTTTTCCTTTATTATTTGAACATACACGTGTATAATATATTGAGATATGTACCTATACATACACAAATGTTATACATTTTTTCACACAGTCACTTCAATTACCTGGACATAGATGATTATGCTATTTTAGTGACTTTTATTATGTTGGTGGTAATTTGAAATCACTTTTTCTATTAAACATAGAGTTTTTGGTATTTTATTTATCTGAAATGCTGGTTAAATTCAACCCCAAACTGGATGTTTCTGAGGATGTTATTTAATAGTAAAGAGTATAAAGAATAAAGAGCTCAAATTAAGAGTTCAGAAGTGGGCACATTGCTTGTGTTGAAAACATAGAGAATTCTGGTTCAAGGTCTAAAACTGAAACATCTATCACGCTTGGTTATAAAGTATAGATCATGATTTTCTAAAGAGCAGAAATTACGCCCCTTCTCTGGCATTTCTTGCTAAATTTCTTCCTGCTTCTCCTTACCACTTAAATCTAGGCCAAACTGCAGTTTTTAATGTTTGGAAATAGAGTTTTAGTCTTTTTTTGGGAGGGAGGGGAGCCTAAATATATTTAAAATAATTTAATGGTCAGAGGAATAATGAGTATTTGTTTTTCTTTTACAAATATATTCCAAAATTATCAGTTGTTCAGTCGTAGTTTTGCTCTTAGAAGTTGAATAAATACATTCTAGGAATCAAATATTGTCCCCTGTTACTGTGGAAAATTTTTCTCCTTGTTGAGGACTTGGTGTTTTCCTTCCTGCCCAGCAGTGCTTTGACAGGATGGGCTTCTTACCAGAGGTAGCGTGATGGTGGGACGCGCAGAACTCTGTATCAGGATGACCTAGGGAGTCTGAAGATACAGAGCGTCCCTCCCCAACCCCCATTCTTGTCCATCCCTTCCTTCCTCTCTGAATTCCGGTCAACTGAGAGGCTGTATCAGATTCTTTGCTTCTGGGGTGTGGAATGGAGTGTATGTGTGAGGTTATAAAAGTTCCCCAGATGCCATCAATGTGGGAGGAGGAGAGGGCTCCAATGGGCATCTGGATGTATGCTTAGAGAATATTCTGTATCCCTCGGTGTACAGAGGAAGCTAAGAGAAGTTTGAGAAGAAATTGTCACAGCTTTGGAGAGAAAACTTAAGACACTGTCGTGGACATTTCTGACAGTCTACTCGGCATTCATCCCCATCTTCTTACCAGCGCCTGGTGTATGATTTGTGCCCATTGAGCCTAGCTGTGTAATTTGGGAAGAATTGATTCTCCCCAGTGTTGGTATTCTTCGCCGTGCCGAGCACTGATCAGATTGAGCCTGAAGCTAACACAGAATTTTCTGTAATTGCTACAGAATTACCATGAAGAGGCTTTCCTGAAGAAGCGCATGGCTGTTGGTTTCAGGTGCTCTACAGCTATCGAGGAGGGCGAAGAGTTTTCAGTGTCCACTGTCAGCAGGTGGTGTCTGGTGACCTTGGCTTAGGGTGAAGCATGAGTGAGAAGAGAAAAAGCATCTGGGGAGCTTTTGCTTCTGTGACTGTAGTTTTCAGGGGGCAAGGGGTGGGCAATAACCAGAGGGGCTTGTAGGACCAAAGGAGGGGTTTTTACTTTAGAAGGTAGGGGAGTAGTAAGTATATTTACGTAGTGAACGTCTAAAGCTGATCATTTCTGTGCATTAGCCCAAGGTATCCGTGCCCGTTAGACTTCACCTCAAATGTAACGTCTCTCCAAATGAGCCGACGTTCTCATCTCTATTTCTCCCTTTCAAAAAAAGAAAAAGAAAAAATCCTGACACCATCTTGCTTCTCTTTCTCTGTTCCCTCCTTATTCTATTCTGCTCCCTATTGTATCCTCAGTGTTTTGCACGGTGCATGTCACACATTAGATGCTCAAGAAATATTTATTATATGAATAAAGTAAAGGTTGGTTCTGTCTTTATGTCGTCTTGGTTTGTGGTGTCTCTAGCTACCTAGTTTCTCAAGCCCTTCTCCTCCCCTTCTCTTTCCTTCTTCCCTCCATCCCTTCTCTTCATCTCTGTGGCTACTGTCCCAGTTTAGACTTTTGCCCTCTTGCCAGACTGATTTCCATGGCTGTTCTCCCACAGCTCTCAGTGGTTCTCAAGTTCTGGCCAAGCAGAGGATGGCCACAGATGCTCCCTTAAATCCCCAAAGCCTCCATGTTTCATATAGGGATTCAGTTAAAACCTTTTTTTCCTCTTACAGCGGTGGTGAGCAAAGGATGAGTTGCAACCTGTGCATTTATCAGACTAATGTAATAGAACCATTGACAGTTGGTCCTGAAGGATTTCCTCAAGTCCAGGTGCTGAGATGCTAAGAATCCCCAGCCAGTGATTGCTTTGGTGCCTTTAGATCTTGGATGGCATAACCAGGTGATGTTTTCCTACATTTTCAATGGGAAAAAAAGAGTTGTTACCTTCAGGTATGCTGGAGGTTATGAGAAAGTGAACAAAGTATGCCAGCACACGACGTATTACTAGAGGATGATGAGGGCTACCCATTGGACAGCCGGGAGGATTATTTGTCCACCACAGTCATAGCTCATGTACGTTAACGCCCCAGGTTGTTGTGATTTTTTTTTCTTTTGATGTCTGCAGTCGAATTAATCAAATTTCAAGAATAGTCTATTGTTAACTGGGAAGCTCACTTTGGGAAGAACCCAAGGTCACAGAGGGCTGGATCTGAAAATATGACAGTCACCCTATGACCCTGGAAACTGCCTTTGGCTCAGCTTGGTGAAGCTGGGCCCAAGGAGTGAATGAATCTGAGAGCCTGTTACAGAAAACCTGGGATCTGAATCTTCACAGAACCTGAGGAGTTAGAAGGACCTACCTTATTTGTTTTGTTGCCTGATGGGAAGGCAACTAACTATACAAGTGAGGAATGTCGGTCAGGTGCTAGGAGATCTTGTGAACAGTTATTCCATGTAGGTTGGTTAAACAGGCATGCCAGAACCCAAGTGGTTCAACCTTTGCTTCTATTCAAGATTCAAAGTCTATTTTTTTTTTCCTAGGGAAACATTGCACTTGTGTCATAGTCACATTGGAAAAATATTTTATTTCTTACTTTTCAAATTTTTATTGAAGTATAGTTGATTTACAATGTTGTGTTAATTTCTGCTGTACAACAAAGTGATTCAGTTATACATATGTACACATTCTTTTTCCTATTCTTTTCCATTGTGGTTTATCACAGGATATTGAATACAGTTCCCTGTGCGATACAGTAGGACTTTGTTGTTTATCCATTCTGTATCACACTGGAAAAATATTTTGAAGGGACTAAAAACATGCAGGAACAAATTGTCATCCAGTAACTCTGGAGTGTGTCTCACATTACATTTTCATCCCCTGTCCTTTCCCTCTGACGACCCTTTGGAAGATGGTTGGGTGAATGACTCAACCTCCGTTGGCTGGACCCTCAGCTGCAAAATGAGGGGGAAGGTAAGGAGCTAAATGAGCTTTCATCTCCTTTCTGCCATTGCATTCTGGGGGCCTGGGGGGCAAGACAGCAGCCAGTCCTGTGTCCTGAATGATAAGGCAAGTTGGCAGAGCTGGCCAGGACACCCAAGCCAAATCAACCAAAGAACTCCGGAGTTTTCTTTTGTCCCGTCTTGACTGTCCATATGTTTCCAATCACTGCTTTGTGTAATATAAACTAAAACTCTCCAAGTACTTGTCTTGAAGTTATTGTCAGGGACTTTTGGTTACTGGTCAGGAAACAAAGCTCTGGTGGTTTGGGCTGTGAGACTCTGGCCCTCGTGTTGGCGCTGTGTTAGTGCTCTGAAGAGCCCTGTACCTGGGGGCCAAACTCAAATGATCACAGACCAGGGAGTCTGTGTCAGTCAGTGAGTGCCAGGGAGACAGGGGGGCGGCAGGCAGGCTATACCCCAGGGCTTGTTGCTGTGGTCCAGTGTTGCCAGATCTTTCTGTTTTTTAAGAGAAGTTGGAAATCCTGAAGTCTTCTTCTCATTTTTAAATGTTGGATCAAAAAGGAAAAAACATTTTTTAAAAACAGTCCCACAGTCCAAACAAAATATGCCTGTAGGCCACACACACCCTCAGGCCACCCAGAGGCATTTTCTGGGCGTTCAGACCACAGTATTTCTTGTACATACAATTCTTTATTGACAATTTCGAACATTCTCAAGAGAATAATATATTGAACCCCATACAAACTCTTCTGTTGCCCAGCTTCAAGGATTAGCAATTTATGGCCAATCTGCTTTCATCTAAAATCCCCACACACAAACACACACACACATACACACAAACACACACACATATACACACACACACACACACACATCCTGGATTTTTTTTTTTTTTTTTTTTAATTTTATTTATTTATTTATTTATTTATTTTTGGCTGTGCTGGGTCTTCGGTTCGTGCGAGGGCTTTCTCTAGTTGCGGCAAGTGGGGGCCACTCTTCATCGCGGTGCGGGGACCGCTCTTCATCGCGGTGCGCGGGCCTTTCACTATCGCGGCCCCTCCCGTTGCGGGGCACAGGCTCCAGACGCGCAGGCTCAGCAGCTGTGGCTCACGGGCCCAGCCGCTCCGCGGCATGTGGGATCCTCCCAGACCAGGGCTCGAACCCGTGTCTCCTGCATTAGCAGGCAGATTCTCAACCACTGCGCCACCAGGGAAGCCCTGGATTATTTTGATGCAAATCCCAGACACTGTATCATCTCATCTGTAAATATATCAGTATATGTTGCAAAAAAGATATATAAACCATACTGACCGTAACTGGTTAATAATATCAAATATCTAGTCAGTTTTCAGATTTATTCCCCTGTCTGATAATTTTTTAATGGCTTTTTGAATCATGATCCAAATTATACCCATATATTGCCACTGATGGATACATGTCTTAAGTGTCATATAATCAATAAGCTCCCTGCTATTCTCTTTCTCTTTTTTTTCCTTTACTTTATTAAAATGACTTAAGTCTTTGACCTATCAAGTTTCCTATTTTCTGGATTTTGCTGATTGAATCAATCCCTGTGGCTTTGTTCAAAATTTGCTTGTGAATTCAGTATCTTCAGTTTGATAGTATAGAGGAGTCGAGATACTTGTATTTTAGCAGTTTTGCCTTATTTTTCTCCTGCTACTGGAGAGTTTAGACTACAAGTTCATGCTTTACAGGGTTTTTCTCCTGGTAATAGGATACTATCCAATGTCTGCCTAATGTCCTTTTTTCTTTACAAGTAAGAGTGTAGTGGGGATGATCAGATCTAAGACCTTATCAGCCTATAGCTGGCTTTCATGGATCTATTTGAAGCCTGTATGCTTTCCTGAAATGCTCTGTGCTGCCTCATGATGTGAAAACTTGGTTCCTATTTTTACTTTTTCAAACTCCTGGCAGCAAATAGGAAGCCTACAGAATCACTTTGGATTAGAATATTTTGGATTTGAAATCAAGGCACACTGTGACACTCTAATTAAAAATGGTATGTGTATGGCTCAGCTCAAGTGAATAATTTGTTGAACTACAAACAGTAATAAATTGCAGAAACGATTCACTTGGATTTTTAGGAAAGGTTATTTGGAAAGCTTAAAACTAATTATTTTGAAATATTAAAGGCCTTTTAAAAATGGAGCCGAAGATACTAAGTAAGGAGTTATTAATATCAGTCTTAAATGTTTTCCCTTAAAATCTTTCATGAAGTTAAAATAATTGGTGGATTTCTTTTGTCAACTTACCAGCAGGTTGGTTCAGGTTCCTTGAACATAATGCATATAACTAAGTTTGAATTCAGAGAAAGCATTTCAAAATTAATTCTTTTAATATGAATCTTTGCATGAAGTGTCTAGTATTACTGAGATAAGCTTCCTGTGGCCTTATTTATAGGTGGCCTATTTTTGGGGTTCAGCACATTGAATCCTTGGAACTTAGCGTCCGTTTTGTTCTTTAGGCCTTCATTTGTGGTCCATGAAGCAGTTCAGAGAAGACAAATGACCGATAAAGTTGTACTGATAATATGATTCGAAGTAAGATGTCATTTAAAGTAAAATATTATCATATAATGGCCCATGAGGACGCAGAATATACTAACACACAAGGACAGGTGTGTAAATAATGTGAACAGTGAGCTGACCTACAGCAGCAATCATGATGAATGATTTCGTTACTAAACCGTGAAGAAACGGAATGTTGCCACCTTGGTTGAGAAACAAGAGGATGTCTCTTGGTTGTCTATTCCTAGCTCCAGGAAGGATGCACGAGGTCGGTCAAATTTTCTAGCTACCCTTAATTGCGTTGTGCCTTTAGTAAGAAGAAACCATTCTTGCCAAATTCACTGGGCGGGTAAGCTTGGTTTGAATACCAAGGTATTCAGGTTTCGTTGCTATGGAGATTTCTCCACAAAGAAAAAGAATACAAAACCATTTAAAATGGGTAGCTAGTGAATTTAAAAAAAAATGTATTATGTTATCCTGATCTGTCTGCCTGGTACATCTAGTTCCATTCTGTTGACTAGGAAACTAAGTCTTAGTGCAACTTGATTTTAAATCTAGCAGTTGCTGACAGACCTAGAAATAGAAAAGTGATCTCACACTCTTTAAGTTCTTTGTGCCCTCTTTGCTGTTCCTGGTATTTATAACCCCCAATACTGTTGAGTCTCTTTATAAGGGGCAAGGTGGGTGGGGAGTGGATGCTGAACCAGCTTGAGTTATACAGTTTGGGGTCTCTTTCCCTCCACCCATCTCTCCTTTTCTCCCTCCTTCTCCTCTTTTCTTCTTTCTTGCTTACCTGTCTACCTGCCTTCCTGCCTTGCATTACAGTTCTGGCTCTGGAGCCAGACTTTAGGATCTATTCAAATCTGAATAGTCCTGAGTCATTTCCACACAGATTCTCCTGTGGTTCTTTGTATTCTTTTTGTACACAGGTTTGATCCCTAGCACACTTCTTCTAAAAATTTCCAATGAAGTATTTAATTTTTTAAAAATTTTAAATTTTTTATTGAAGTATAGTTGATTTACAATATTGTGCCAATCTCTGCTGTACAGCAAAGTGATTCAGTTATATACATATACACATTCTTTTTTTATATTCTTTTCCATTAGAGTTTATCACAGGATATTGAATATAGTTCCCTGTGCTATACAGTAGGACCTTGTTGTTTATCCATTGTAAATGTAATAGTTTGCATCTGCCAACACCAATCCAATGAAGTATTTAAAATCGTCTCTAAGCATCATCTTTTTAATAGCTTCCGTCTTCCGGGGAGATATACAGATACCGTAGAGGAAGCCTGTGCATAGGGTCCAGCTTCAAAGTGCTCATCGTGAAGATGACATTGAACTTTCTCCTGAGGGATGGTCTGGATCGACGGATGAGAGAGGAAGGGAAGGTGCTGCAGTGGGTCCATTGCACATTGATCCCCAAACTCAGGAGTCAAGGGCAACATGTTTTTCATCCTCTGCTAATGGAGGGGCATATTTCCATTCATTTGGGACCTGCATATGTTAAGTAACATCTATGGGGCCATGGCAAGAATAAGGTAACTGGCTTCCTGTCTTATTTAGTGTGACAAACCAGAGTTGCTTTGGACAAAGGGCAAAATCCAGCTTCAGGATGTGTGCAGTTTACTTTCTATGTCCTTTGTCAAGCATCCCAAGGGAATAATATTTATGGCTGTGATATCAGACAGTGGGAGGCCTGGTAGCTGGGGTGGCTATTCCTGGATTGCCCCTCACATCACACTTGGACAGCAGGATCCTGTGGTGCCGAGGAGTATGATTCGATTCAGGGGATATGTATCAAGCACCTGTTATGTTCCAGGTACTATGAGACATGCTTGAGATAAAGGATTATGTGAGACATAGACCTTGCCCATAAGGTACTTACAGCCAGTGCGTGAAACAGACACGTAATCACATCCATGGAGAACCGTGTGTGATAAAGGCAGAAGAAGTGTATCAGAGGACAGAGTATAGACATGCCCACTGTGTGGGATCTACTGGAGAGATCTTCTCTCCTGGTCACTGCCCTGAGTGTTTGGAGATTGGATCCCAAATCCTCAAACTACAGTCTGAAGACAAAATTCTGCTTGTTTCCTGTTTTTATAAGCCCCTTACATTTTACATTTTTTTTTAAACATCTTTATTGAAGTATAATTGCTTTACAATGGTGTGTTAGTTTCTGCTTTATAACAAAGTGAATCAGTTATACATATACATATGTTCCCATATGTCTTCCCTCTTGCATCTCCCTCCCTCCCACCCTCCCCATCCCACCCCTCTAGGTGGTCACAAAGCACCGAGCTGATCTCCCTGTGCTATGGTTGGGGGAAACAAATCAAAAGAAGAATAATAAATTGTAACATGAAAATTATATGAAATTCAAATTTCAGTGTCCAAAATGAAAGAAAGCTCTATTGGAACAAAGCTGTACTGTTTCCGTATTGTCTATGGTTGCGTTTACATTACAGTGGCCGAATTAAGTAGTCACTGTAGAGACTGTATTGCCCACGTGGCTGCCATAACAGAGTACTGCCCACGGGGTGGCTTGAACAATATAAATTTATTTTCTCACAGTTCTGGAGGTTAGAAGTGTGAGGTCAAGGTGTTGGCAGGGTTCTTTCTGAGGCCTCTCTGCTTGGCTTGCAGGTGGCTGTTTTCTCCCTGTGTCTTCACATGGTTTTCTCTTTGTAATTGTTTGTGTCCTAATCTCCTCTTCTTATAATGACACCAATCCTATTGGATTAGGGCCCACCCATATGAACTAATTTTAACTTACTTACTTCTTTAAAGACCCTATCTGCAAATACAGTCATATTCTGTCATATTCTGAGGTACTAGGGGTTAGAACATAGGAATTTTGGGAGACCCAATTAAGCCCATGATACGCATAAAGCCTAAAGCCTAAAACATTTTCTATCTGCTCTTTTTTATTTTTTATTTATTTATTTTTTGGCCGTGCCACGCAGCTTGTGGGATCTTAGTTCCCCGACCAGGGATCAAACCTGCACCCTCGGCAGTGAAAGCTAGGAGTCCTAACCGCTGGACTGCCAGGGAATTCCCTACTATCTGTTCTTCACAGAAAAAAATCTGCCCACTCTGGCCTATGCCATTGCACAATTTTGATGTGGTCTGCTTGTCTTCCTTATTCTCCCCTCCATCAGCACACGCCCATTTAGTTGTAACTGTCACCATTCTCTTCTTAGTTTATCCATCCATCCATCCATCCATGATCCATCCAGCCATGGTTTTTGGCCACCATGGCATCAGCTGCTCCAAGATTTGTTTACAGAGAATACAGAACTCTTACCAACCGTTCCTGTATGTTGAGCTGTGTTTTACTCTCCATCCATGGCTGATGTTCTAGCATTTTCCCAGTTCCACTATTCCACTCTCAAACATAGATTCCTCTGCTCGCCAGTACTCGACTCCAGTTGCTGGTTGCAAGGCCCACAGAGTGGATATTCAGCAGAAAACTCTGAAGGGCTTCTCATTTGATCATAATTTTAGGTTGAGAAATGGAGTCCTGTTCATTAAGCTCTGAGAGAGCTCTCTACAAGCAGTTTCACTTTTACATGGCTCTTTGCTTAACAAATTTACTCCACCTGGGATACTTTTAAATTTTTTGTGGCCCATAGAAATGTAAAACAATGCAGTACTGGGGCCTCTAATCGACTCTAGGAACTGGGCGTTCTGTGAGGCTCACCATGGAATTACTTAAGAAAGCAATTGGCTGGTGCAACGAGGAATGCATTTTTACCTTCTTATAAAATGCTGAAATTATGTGCTTTATTATCAAGATAATGGAGAGATGTATGAAGTCAATGCAAATGACTCCTGCGGCCCTGAATGTTCTCCCCTGTTGTCAAGGAGCGATTTTGCTCTGTGCTTTTCCTCACAGTGTTTCTTCCTTGAAATTGAAGACCACTGATCTCTTTTTAAGCAAAATGCTTCAGAAAATATACAGGAAGAGGCTTTTTCTTTTTCTTTCTGTCGTTCCATTACATGTGGTTGCAGAGGCACTTCCTTTGGTTGCCCCAAGCATGGAGTTTCCTCAAAACTAGAGACGTTTCTTTTGGAAGAGCTTACGATCATAATCCGGATATTGCAGAAGCATCTTTAGCCACTGCTCCATTTTCACTTCCTAATTTGGGGCTGATCACCATTCTTACAGAAGAGAGAAAAATCTGAGATATTCGCCATGTGGTCATTCAACATTTGGAAAAGAAAAAACAAAGATTAAATAAATAAATAAATACAAAATTAGGGAGAAAATGCACACATAGGGTACAGTTTTAAAAGAAATAAAAAGAGAAAGCTTAGATTCCGCTTATAAGCGAACTTATTTACAAAACGGGAACAGATGCACAGACTTAGAGAATGAGCTGATGGTTACCAGGGGGAAGGGTTGGGGGGAGGGACAGTTAGGGAGTTTGAGATTGATAGGTACACACTGCTACATTTAGAATGGATAACCAACAAGGACCTACTGTACAGCACAGGGAACTCTGCTCAATTATATAACAACCTAAATGGGAAAAGAATTTGGAAAAGAATAGATACATGTATATGTATAACTGAATCACTTTGCTGTACACCTGAAACTAACACAACATTGTTAGTCAACTGTACTCCAATATAAAATAAAAAGTTAAAAAAGAAAAAAAGAGAAAGCTTAGGTACTCACAAAATATTTTTTCATAAACATGTTGTATAGAGGTGTGCTGGGGATCGCAGGGGCAGATCTTTGCTTCTTACTCCAGTAAAATAGCAACATCAACAATAAAACCATAAAAAAAAGAAAAAGAAAAAGAAAAATGAAATCCCAACGCTATTAGTTAGACCTTTGTGTTGCAAGGTTTAGAAACCCAAGCTGGTTTAACGTCAAAATGGGAACATATTGGACCCTATAAGGAGCAGGATAAAGCTGGACTTAGGGAACAGTTGGATCTAGGGAAGTCAGCACATCAGGCCTCTCTTTCTGTCTTTCATCCCTGTTTTTCCCTGAGTCAGATTAGATTTTTCTCAGTTTAGTTTGAATGCAGCAGAGACATGGCTGCCAGCAGCTCTAGGCTGACTTCCTCAGTTTAAAAAATTATTCCCAAGGAAGTTCTCTGATTGGCTAATATATATAGTTAACCCACCTTTGGACCAATCACTGTGTCCAGGGGCTTGAGGCTTAATGATTATCCCAGCCTGGATCATGTGCTCATCTTTGTGTCTGGGGATGGTGGAAGGAGAAAGTGTGGAGGTGTGACGTGTGCAGAGAAAAATAGTAACAAATAAAGGAGGAAAGGAATGGTTCCCATCACCACACCTAGGCAAAACAGACATCAGAGAACTTGATGTTCCTGTTTCTAGGCTGGATACTAATCAGAAATTAAAGAAATTAACTGCCTCACTGTGCAGGTAGGAAAGATCGAGTGCTCATTGCCCCAAGAGGTGATAGATAGACCTTTCTTTAAAAATAAAAATATAGCATATTCATGGTCAATGGATCCATGATTCATCAGGAGGACAAAGGCAAACACTGTTGGGTGGATGGCTTGAATCTTTGGGCTCAGTGTGGGGATGACCACCGCACCTTTCTCACTTCCCTTCTGGTGCCCCTGGGTTGTAAGCCTTGGGTCCATAGCTCATGCTGTCCAGGGACTCCAGAGAAGAAGTGGGGAAGAGGGTGAGGGTGCTAAGTCCACTCTTACATGCAAGAGGTATATTCTTATGCTGGCCATATACATAAACATGTATGTATATATGTGTGTGTGGGGGTATATATGTACATAAATATATATGCCATATCTATCTATCAATCATCTAATCAATTATTTTTGTGACAATATTCCTTAAAGAAGACTCACCAGAGTCTGTAACCATATGACCTCCTATTAGTTTAATGGTTGGAGGAGAATGCCTTGATGCACTGAGTATCCCCTTTAGAACAAGTATGTCATCTTATGTGTCATTAACTGTCTTACTCATTAAACTTTTCAGAGATTTTTATGGAGCACTGCTATTTATACAGGATTTTATATCTATAGCCTAAAAGTAAGAGGCTTTCTTATTTGGGGAGAGGGTTACTATTTGGTGAGAAATATTTTTCTCCAAGATAGTTAGTTTTCATGTGGATTTTATTAACTCTTTTTAAATTGTGAAATCTGCCGCACATCTAGAATAGTACACTTGAATGTACAGCCTAATGGGGGTGTGGTCATCACCAGCTCAAGAAATGGGACCTTGTCAGCCCTCCAGAAGACCTCCCCTCCATCCTCAATCACAATCTCCTCCCACCTCCTAAAGATAACAACTGGGCTAGACTTTTATGGAATCCTGTTTTTGCTTTTCTTCACAGTCTTATTACTCAAGTATGTCTCTCTGAGCACTGTAGTTTAGTTTCGCTTGTTTTTGAACCTTATATGAGTGGAGTCATTCTTCATTTACTATTTTAGGTCTCGCTTCATTTCCTCACTTTTTAAAAATGAGATTCATTTCTGTTATGTGTAGGTCTGATTGTCTGTTTTCATTAGTACACAGTTTCACTGTATGAATAGACTGTAACTGATGTAGCCATTCTAGTGCTAGTGAAATTTGGGTTAGTTCTAGCATTTGGCTACTGTGAATAACGCTGCAAAGAACTTTTGGGGACATCTTTCCCAGTGCACACGTGCATGCATTTCTTGGGGTTTATCACTAGGAGTGGAATTGCTGATTCTTCATCTTTAATAGAGAAAAGGTGGTTGACCCAGTTCCATGCTCCCCAAGAGTGTAAAGGAGTTCCTGGTGTTTCAGGTCCTCAGGGACCCCTGGCATTATCACTCACTTTAATTCTAGCTGTTCTAGTAATCAGTGGATTTCCTGGGTTTAATTTACATTTTCCTGATAATCAATAAGGCTAATCTCCTGCTCATAGGTTTATTGGCCATTTGGACTATCCTCTTTTATGGCCTGCCTGTTCAAATCACTTGTCATTTTTCTATTTGGTAGTTGGTCTTTTTCTTATTGATATATTGTGTGTGTGTGTGTGTGTGTGTGTGTATGTGTTTTAACATATTCTGGAAAATATCCTTTTGTTGACTGTATGAATTGCAAAGATTGTCTCCCAGTGTGGCTTGTCTTTCATTCTTATTTATTTTTAAATTAAATAAATACATTTTTATCCTGAAGGCAATCAGAATTATTAGTTATTTGCCTTTTATGTCTGACCTATTTAAATAAAACCTCTTTTTGACCCAAGATTACCCATAGGTACCTGAGATTACAAAATCTTACATAAATGGTATTTTTATCCTTCCCAGATAATACTGGGATATTAGAGTAATTTAACTCTCTTTGCCCCCAGCTGGTTTATAGGATACTGTTATGGCATGTCATTTTTCTTTTATATTATTATTTTAAACGTCCTAAGACATTACGATTTTATTACTGTCTTAAATGGCCTTTATTTCTGCAATATGGAATTCTCAGTTGGCAGTTCTTCTCTTTGAACACTTAGAAGGACCCGTTCACCATCCTCTGGCTTCTGTTGTTCTGTGGAGAAGTCAGCTGGCCACCCAGTGGATGCTTTGCAGGCATTAGTCTTCTTCTTACTGCTTGTACCATTTTTCTCTCTATCTTTGGCTTTTCCGGTTCTGTGACATGTCAAGGTGTAAATATCTTTTTATTTCTTCTGTTTGGGGTTTGTAGGACTTCTTGGATCTTTGCATTTATGAATCTTGAATTTGTGTTTTTTGGGACATTTCCAGCCTGTATCTCTTTTGCCCTTTCCTCTTTTTTCCGGCATATTGCACCTTTTTGCTGTATTCTCTGTGTCTCTTAACTTCTCTTCCTCTATTTTTCATATTTTTGTCCCTCCCTTCTACCAACTAGTGTTGTAAAAAAGAAATACTATTTATTCACCCAACAAATGGTCTTTTTGGTCCTACTGTGTGCCAGGCACTGTCCTGGGTAGTTGAAATACTTCAGTGAACAAAAGAGACAAAGATCTCTGTCTTTGGGAATTACCATTAAGTAGTAAACAGTAGTTTGTTCATTGTGTTAGCTATCATTAATAATTCTTCATTTTAATTAATTAAACTTAAATGATATAATGTGTTAAGGAAAGCAGATCTGCTTTGGGGAGAAGGGCAGTCTGTGGTGGGGAAGTGTACCCAGTTAGGGTACAATAATAAGAAGGTACCACTTGAATGAAGACTTAAAGAATGTAAAGGAATTAGCCAACTGCATATCTGGAATGTTCCAGAAAGATGGATCATGTCTGGAAAGTTCAAGGAACATCAAAGAGACTAAAGGAGCGTGAGCAAAGGGAGAAGGAGCAGAAGACGAGGTCAGAGAGGTAATGATGAGGCCCGGGCAAGAGGTGACAGGCTTTGTAGGCCCCTCCTGGGAGTTTGGGTTTTACCCCTGGGTTGAGCAGGTGAGGGATATGGCCTCATTTTCACATTAAAAGGGTCCCTCTGGCTCCTGGGATGAGAATGGACTGCAGATGGGCATGTGTAGAAACAAGGGGACTTGTAGGAGGCTGTGCTGTGGTCCAGCAGGGAGAGGATGCGGCTCAGACTATAGGGGCAGCAGTGGAGGTGTTGAGAAGTGATTTAGATTTAGAGGCAAAAAAAATCATATTTTCATACCTATGAAATTGCTCCAGTAGAGTGAGGGAATTTGATGGTGTAGAGGAGAGAGAGGGAAATTGCTAGAGCATTGTCCTTGAGTGGAGGGAGGGGGATGCAGAGGGTCTGGTCACAGGTGGAGGGATTGGTTTGAGGTAGGATGTGGATGGTTATCTAAGATCCCAGGCAGCAGGGTAGAGTGGGTGCAGATAGATGCTTGTTGGTAAATATAGATAGACAGTCTAGGAAGTGGTGGTGGTCCTATGTGATTGCTTCAATTTTGTCGGAGAAGTAGGATGAAAAATCATCAGCTGAGAAGCAAGATGGGGAGAAATGATCGGGCGTCTGGGAAGAGAAGAGTAGATGGGAACTTCATGAGTGGGTGTGAATGGACTGGGAACTTTGGTTTTTTTTAATTTTTTTATTTTTATTGGAGTATAGTTGATTTACAATGTTGTGTTAGTTTCTGCTGTACAGCAAAGTGAATCAGCTATACATATACATATATCCACTCTTTTTTTAGATTGTTTTCCCATATAGGCCATTACAGAGTATTGAGTAGCGTTCCCTGTACTATGCAGTAGGTCCTTATTGGTTATCTATTTTATATATAGTAGTGTGTATATGTCAATCCCAATCTCCCAATTTATCCCTCCTCCCACCTTTCCCCTTTGGTAACCATACATTTGTTTTCTATGTCTGTGAGTCTATTTCTGCTTTGTATATAAGTTCATTTGTACCATTTTTTTTTTAGATTCCACACGTAAATGATATCATATGATATTTGTCTTTCTCTACCTGACTTCACTCAGTATGACTGTCTCTAGGTCCATCCATGTTGCTGCAAATGGTATTATTTCATTCTTTTTTATGGGTGAGTAATATTCCATTGTTTATATGTACCACATCTTCTTTATCCACTCCTCTGTCAACGGACATTTAGGTTACTTCCATGTCCTGGCTATTGTAAATAGTGCTGCAGTGAACATTGGGGTGCATTCATGAGTGGGTGTGAATGGACTGGGAACTTTGGTGGGAGATGGCTGATTTCATTTAAAGGCACCTGATATTAGTGGTCATGGGTTTAAAGAAAGACAAGTGGGTTGTTTTTTTGTTTTTTTTTCCCCCTCAGCCAGAGTCAACTGTCTGGGTGCAGGTGCAAACCAGGCACTTTGTTGGATTTCACCACGTTGGCATATTTGCCAAACAGATGTGACCAAGTAATAGAGGGGCAAGGAAGTAAGAAAGAGAATTTAATGATGGACCATGGAGGACCGTGAGGAAGCAAGGCTGTGAGGGCCAGCAAAAGGTGGAGGGGTATTTGGGTTCGGGTCTGAGAGGGAGTGGTCCGGGAGGATGGGAGCCAGTGAATTGAGGGTGGGATCCTTGAGGTTGACTATATGGAGGCATTATTGGTATCTTTCCCCCTTTTTGTTAACAACCCTATGTATTTTGGAGATTCAGCACGCGGTGTCTTGAAAATTCTTAGTGAGGGTTACAAGTTGCAAAGCCCAGCTATTTGTGTATTGGTGGAATAGATGTATACTTCTCCCCTTGTTCACTATTTCCCTTCTTGCTATGTGGGATTCTAAAGGCAAGCGGCAGAGAACTTTGCTGTGTGGTTTAAGGAGAGATCTCAGGCCTGGGTGGTCTTGATCATGCTTGGTTATCCTCACGAGGGTGTATTCAGTTTCAGTCCACAGATATTTGTTGAGGGTCCACCATGTACCAAGCCCTCTTCTAGGTACTTGAGATAGAGTTGAGAGAAAAATAGATAAAAGTCCCTGCTCTTGTGGAACTTACATTCTAGGGGGTGGGGAGAGAAACAATAAATAAGAAAATGGGAAAATAAGAAAAGATTTAGTGTGTGTATAAAGGAGGAGAAAATAAAGCAGGGAAGTGGGAAAGGAGATGTGTCGGGGGAGAGAGGTGGGGGAAGGCAGTTGGGGGAGTGGCTGGGAGGACCTCACAGAGAAGGTACCTTGAATAAAGAGCTCAGATCTGTGGTCCATGTATATTTAGAACAAATGCTGGGCCCCATGGGAGCAAATAGCAGGAGCTGGCACCGTGGCCTTATGAAAACAAAATCCCATGCTGATGCCAAAGGCCAAGAATACTGTTTTTGGTTATTGAAGTCCACTGAGTCAGTAGGCTTCATGTCTGTGCTAGTAGTGTCTCTGAGACTGGAAATGGGCAGTTCATTAACAGCTATATTTGATATTTGGTGGGGGGGTAGGGGGTCTTCCTTCAGGAGGCTGCTGACCTCACACCCAGCCGACCTGACTAATTTTTGCCAACGGAAAGTTATGTGTGCACGGGATTACAGCTGTTCTTTAATGGGCTGAGTTCACCTGTGACCAGAAAAACCAACAAAGGCTGTCAGGATACAGGGCTTTGGGAGGAGTGAGGAGTCTGAGTCATAAGCCCAAGCCTGAGCAAGTTGTGTGAATGCGTTGAAGCCGAGCCAGCCCCCTGCAAGGATTCTCAAGCTTGGCGGGTTGGCACCCTTGTGACCCGATGCTTAGAAATTCCTTTTCTCAGAAGCCACGAAGCTGGGAGTGGAAGACTGAGCTGTGGTGTTTCAGGTGATCTAGTGAAGCAGCAGTCAGCCTGCTTGCGTGAGCCTCGTCTATACCGACCAGTAGGCACGCGTAACTCTTGGTACCTACGTCAAGAGCAGTGTGTCATCCTGTGAATCACCTGCTGTGCTTTACCGGGAAGTCTGGGAGAGTGCGAGCTGGTTGAGCTCAAGCAAGATTCTGCTCATGATGTATTTCTTTTGGCTGTGAACCAACATTGCACATAGGTTAGTATAAAATACCCACCCGATGGTTCATTATCTCAACCCAGACCTTGAACTTGCCTCTTGCAGGAGATCTTGCTTATGCGAAAGTCCCCTTTGAATGTATTTAGAAATTTTCTACATGTGTATTATGCATATTCTTTGACTATTGCCCAGTTTAACTTGCTCATCTTAGATACTTTGTTCGGTCATCTTTCTCAGACAGGGTGATGATTACCTTCTAGGAGCTTCATGACAAACCCTGAAATATGTTCCTTTCCCGCTACATTTGGCCTTGGGAGGGAGATGAGGTACCCCGTGAGTAAGTGCAGGCTTCAGGAATCAGACTCAGCTCTGTGACTCTGTGAGCCCAGAGTCTGAACACTAAAGGTGATAAGAATAATACAAACAAATGCAATGCATGTGAGGCTGCCCAGGTCAGTGATGACAAGGCTACAGGCCAGCTGTAGCAATGAGATCTGGAGAGGTGGGGTTCCAGCCTAAGCGAGACCAAGTTAGACTTTCAGACCTGCCTCCTACTTGTTGAGTAGCTTCGGGCAGGGCAGCTCACTTAACCTCTGTGTCTCAGTCTCTTTATCTGTAAAATGGGTCCAGTCATAGCACTTTGTTGAGTTGGCATGAGGACCAGGTACAAAAATAGATGAGCAGACCCCAGCCCTATGGTTTTCACAAAGTACTCAGGAAATGTCAGTGACAGCCTTGCATAGCCTCACGAGCGAAATACTATTATAACCCATTTTACAGATGAGGGACTGAGGCTTTACAAAAATTTAGGTGATAGGCTTGTGACCAGAAAAGGAATTCCTGGCCAGTCTAGGTCTGTTAAATGGGATAAATGTGTAAAATGTGGTGTGTTAAAATGTATGTCATTTAGTACTTTCAGTTGGTAATTTGAATTTGATTTATTTCCTCCTCTTTCGGTTCTGGACTTAGATCCCACCCTCTCTGTCTTCATGTTCTGCTTTGACATTTGGGATTGGGATGGGTTGCTGGAAGTGGATCCATGACATTCCGTACAGGTGTGACACCTGGCACCTGGGAAAGCTCTCGATGTGCAAAGGTGTGCCTCGTTTTGTCTTCATGCTTATAAGAGATTTAATTTTATAGATTAGACAATCCCATTTTATCACTTACAATCCGAGAAAAATTTGCTCTTTTAGGTGTAGGATTAAGATCTTGGTGATGTGACAAGGAGAAAGGCACCTTTTAAAGCTTGGTTAATGTGCTTAAAGTTTCGATTACTTTTGTTTTTAACAGCAGTATTTTGAAAAGCTACCTGTACCTGAACCAGTAGGTTGAAAATGATATGTATTTTTTGAATCATTAAAAAAATTGTGGTAAAAAATATATAGCATAAAATTTGCCATTTTAACCATTTTTATGTGTATAATTCAGTGACAGTAATTACATTCACAATGTCGTACAGCAATCACCGCTCTCTACGTCCCAAACTTTTTCATCACCCCAAGAAACACTGTAACCACTAAGCAATAACTCTCCATTTCCCCTGCCCCTCAGCGTCTGGTAACCTCTAATCTCCTCTTTCTCTCCGTGAATTTGCCTATTCTAGATATTTCATATAAGTGGGATCATGCACTAGTTGTCCTTTTGTGTCTGACCTTGTCACTTAGCATAATATTTTCAAGGTTTGTCTGTATTGTAGCATGAATCAAAACTCCATCCTTTTAATGGCTGAGTAATATTCCACTATGTGGATCCGACCACATTCTGTTTATCCATTCACCTGCTGATGGACACCCGGTTTGTTTTCACTTTTTACCTATTGTGAATAATTCTGCAGTGAACATTCATGTACAAGTGAGAAATGATGCTGTTTTGCAGCATCTATAGAGATATATTTTAACTTCTCGGGACTCTAAGAGTAGGACTTCCCTAATTGGGGGAGTCCTTGTCTTTGACCATGGCGCCCCCATGACCCCTTGGGCGTATATGAACGTGTCCCATGTCTCTGCCAGGCTTCCCCCACAGTCTTGCCAAGCTTACCACAGGCATTTGGGAGGATGCTGTCTGCTGGTGAATCAGCCTGCCTTCAGCCATCCTAGCTTGACTGTATCCTTCCATCCCAGGTCTCTGATCCTCTTGTTTGCTTGCTTGGGATTAAGCCAAGGAATTTCTCATGCATCCAGTTATTATGGTTTGCTATTAGTTTCAGATGGGATCAATGTATATCATTTTTAATTTATATATGCCTTTTGTACTGTTGGGACAGAATTATATATGCATATACTGTCTTTAATGTTTATTTTATGGAATTTTTTTAAAAAGGAGGTAATAATTGAGTTGGTGGAATGTACAGCAGGTTTGTTTCAGTAGATCTGGCTTCTAGGCTGAATCTGCCATCATTTTATTCTGTGAACCTGACAGGGGTCACTTAACCCTCTGACCTCAGATGAATGAGTGATTTGTAAGATCCCCTCCCCCCTTTCTGCGCTTATGTATATGGGTCTGTGACCCTCCATGTGTCTATTGCCTTACCTCAGGCCATTTAATATTTTGAGATATAGGCTTGTTGTATTTCCTGACTGAAAATAACCTTTGCAGTTGGATCTTTGTTTGGGGAAAATGGCACCTTGTGCTCCTAGAGACCGTAAAATCTCATGCCTGTGTGCTTGGAAGGGAAAGCAAGACAAGTGGATTCCCATTAGCCTGTTCCCAGCATTAGAAGTCCCCTAATTTTAATTGATTATGTCCCTGTCACTAGCAGAGAACTCTGTCAGGTGTCAGGTGTTAGAAATGCATCTGTGGGTGCGGTCCTTTTCACTTCACCATTGTACCCAAGTGCTTGGTGTGTCCTTCCCACCCAGCTTCACCTGGATATGTTCTGGTCCAGAAAACGTGAAATGACAATTACTGATGTATTTTAATATAAAATAAAAGTAAAAAGTATTCTCACTCATGAAAAACAAAACCAAATACTATTTTATTAGCTGTCCCTGGTGAGCGCCAAGGGCTGACGTGGCTCACTGTTAAGTGACACTCTTGAGGGGACTTGATGCTTCTCCACAATAGGGACTCGATAGGGAGGGCTCAAGAGGTCTCTCTGTGGCTCTGGGGTCTTGGAAGGGCCACCGCTCTCTTATCTGACATGTAACTAGTGTCTCAACTATACTTTATCCATTACCAAAATATTGTAGTAATATCAACATAAAAACATCAAAAACATTCTAAACACTATCATAGCTTGAGATACAGGCTTTGCTTATTTCCTGATTGAAAACTGACTTTGCCTGTGTAGTGCCCTTTACTGTTTAGGGAAAATATTAGGCATGTGCCCATACAGAGCCTGTTAACCTATGCAGCCCATTGTCAAAAGGCATCGATTTCAACTTCCCATTTTACTGAAGGGGAAGCTGGATGGCTTGCTTTAAGTTTCTCACCTGGACCAGATGAGGCCTCCCCAGTGGGAATGCTCCCTGACCCGGCTTCTCCAAGAGGCTCTACAGTGTACTGAATGGTAAGGTTATCCTGGCTACATGTTCTTTGGAAAGAAGGCAGTTCTGAAAATTAGAACTTCTTATCTTTGTCCATTCGTTATTCAGCGTGATCCGACTCTTAGTGCCAATGGTAATTATTAGTGTTTATTGTGGCCAAGCAGAGAGGTGCCTGAAAGATCCCACACCAGTGAAAACCCAGATGCTCTCACCCCCAGCAACCACATGTACCTCTTGTGCAAGGCACACAGGGCCCTTGGAACCAACAGCTTCACTGTGTGTGTGGGTAGGACAGCATCTGGCCCCATATGGGCGATTGCTAGTAGGGGCTAAGAGTTCACGGACTTTTTCCTCTGTCTTCTTTGTTACCTTTATCCTCTGGTTGCACTTCCTCCCCTCTCCCCTTCACCCTTCCAGTTACAAGCGTGGGTTCAGTTATAGGTATGTGGGCCACCATTGAGTCCTGAAACTGTTGACCTTGGCATGTGAGATAAAAGTTCTTCTGTAAAGAAATGTAATTTGGGGCAGCGAAAGCCAATGGGAATTTTAAAATCATGGAAACATAATAATTGGAAGATAGAGCTAGGAAGCCAGAGAAGATTAATTTGAACACCATCATTTAAATTGTTGAGGAAAGTGAAGCCTCCAGATTTTAGGGAACTTGCCACACACTCAAGTCACTGCAGTGTATTCTGGAGGTGGCCTCTAAAAGCAAACTATTAGAGTTTACTTGGCCTCTTTTTGGCAGACGTTGTATTTCTCAGGAATATTTCTGCTTATTGGTTAGGCATTCGGTTTTCAGACAGAGAAAACTATGTTAAGAGTCTCTAAGTTTGGTGGGTGCAGAGTTTAAAGTTGTAAAACGTTCTTGTATCAAATCAGATTTAATGAGGGCTTTGCATATCAAGACATTGCCTGAAAGGACGAACCTTGGTTTTCTCTCAGAGAGAAGGAAGGCCTCACCCAGGGCTGAATCAGGGGTTTTCAAACATGTCAGTTTCCTGAGCGGACCCTCAGATCACCAAGCCCGGGAGTGGGTGGGATGGATCCATATTTAGACTTTCAATCAGTTTCAAATATAAAAAATTGATTTTGGCAATCAGCTGTCAGCCAGCTGCAAAATGTATTCATGAATAAGCTTCTCAATTTCCATAGTGACATCATAGGATTAACGGGATCTGTGTTTGGATCTGTAATTATGCTGGGGAATGGTCTTTTTATTTGGATTCAGCTCATTTGACTGTGTTAATTAACACCCCTTCTGGGCGTCACCTAACTTGAGGAGGAGAACGCACTTTCTCCCCAGCTTTGTTGCTGATACAAGGTGACACAGGTGATGGCAGGTTGGTGTGAGCACTGCTTACCTTGTTCCTGGGAACCCTCCTTCCTAGCTCCATATGCAAGCTGGGGAAGGTGGTGGGAAGCTCCATTGCAGGCACTGGTAACAACTTTGCAGACCTTGTCAGTTCAGCTGATTGTAATGCTTTTGGGTTAAGCTGCCTTGATTCCTGAGCAAGTTGGTTTTGAAGACCCTTGAACAGATAATCCAGAAGCTTCTTGTTTAAGGAAGGCATTTGTGTTGTTGAGAGCACAATTTAAAAGGAATTTTAAAAGCCAGCTATTGTAGATCTAATGCAATAGCTGTATGCAGTGAGATCTACAATGCAATTGTAGATCTAAGCAAGTTAAAGACTGAGTAAAAGTCTTTGGGGAAGATAAACTCTCTGGAATTTTTTTGTTTCTTAGTGTAAATTCAACTGACAAAGGGAAGGAGAGAAGTTTAACCCTTTGTGGCTTTCTTCCCCACATACCAAATGTTGTTTCCCAACAGGTATTAATTGAGTGAGTAAGTAATTATAATTAATTATGTCTGTTGAGCTAGCCCTTGTGTAATATCCATTTACAGTATAAATACCATATAAGGGCGTCGTGGCTTGTAGTTTTTTTCAAAATTATTTTTTTCTTTTTTAAACATTTTAATTTATATTTTTCAAAAGGAAGGAGACACAAACTTTATATCTGCAAATAATTCTAAGCCTTTCAATAGTGAAATACTAAGCGGATTGAATCAGATTGTGGAAATTTGAGAGTCTACAGAAATAGGAAGAATAATGCTGGATGACTTTTAATATAAGTGAAAATAAACATTTTGGAAATATATTCCAAATTTTTGGACTAGTGACATGGTGGTGTTGGTCTAGCACCATCACTTAGTAAAGGCTTTTGAAAACATTTACAGTGGACATTAGCATATGAAAAACTTCTTACCCAACATGAAACTAAAAATAATAAAAGTAAAATAGAGCATTATAAATTATGGAGCAAGTTTAATTTTGCTCATTCCTAGGAAGAAAAGAAAAACATTTTAGTTTTAAATTAAACATGCTGTGTTCGGGGCCTATCTTATCTACTTAAATGTTGAATTATGCTATTATGGTGCCGTTTAAATTTGGAAAACAGTATATATTTTGAAGACCTGAAATCAGACCTATAAAATGAGGAGGCTAGCTTTTAATCTTTTTTTTTTTTTTTCCCATATGTGGTAGTGCGTGATTATTTTTGTAACTTGTTTCACTTAACATCGTCCCCAGGTTTATCCTGATGGTGGGTAATTGTTAAAAACAAAAGTCAGTTGTGCGCCCTCTACTGGTTGCATTTCTCTGGACCAGAAATACTGTACGTTCATGCCTAAGTTCATTTCTTTTGGTCCGGCTCATAACTGCGGTCGCTTTTTCTTTTCCTAAATTCATATGACTTTTTAAAAGCAAAATGAGTGGCATCAGAAACCTCAGGTTAAGAAGCTGGTAACTTAAGGAGGGCTCAAGTGTCTTCCTTAACGCCAATTTGTCAAGTGGTGTTTGGAGGGGACCCACAGCTTGGCACTCTTCCTTCTGTTATAGGAGTAAGCGCTTTGGTGCACAGAGACGTCCCACTGTGAGGCTGGTGGCCGCTGCTTGGGGACCTCTTGGGTTCTGATCTTGATGGGCTTTCACCTGTGTCAGGTCTTTGGCAATCTGTCAGCCACTGAATGAAACCAGCAGGTTTTATATGCGCTCACAGGTCACTCAGACTCTTGAACTCAGGGTGCCCTGTGGATTCCCCCAGAAGCAAGTATAGGGGACTCTTTATTTCCTGGCCTGAGAGGTGAGCAATAAAGTGGGGTACTCCTTCGGTTTAATCCCACATGCATTTATTGAGAACCTACCATCTGTTAGGTTTCAAGGGGGATTCAAGATGAAAAAACCCACTGCCCCTGCCTGGCCACCCCCCCCCCCCACCCCCCTCACCCCGGCAACAGCAAAACGCTTCCTTATTCAAGAAAGAAAAAAAAAAAATGGCCTTCCAGTTAAAAGAAATACTTCTTAGGTAATGATGAGACCAGAAAAACCTGTAGAAAAGATGTCTCCACTTTGTAAGTCCTTCACCCTGACCGGTAAACTTTGTGATGCTTGCATTCTTTTTCCTGTAAGTGATTTGTAACTTGCTTTTCGATAAGCTGTAATGAGATTAAATGTCCTGCCTGTTCTCAATGGAGTGTCTCCTGCTAATGACTGTCAATAGAGAAATGACTGGTGTGTCCGGGATAAGCCTGACCCTGTGTATCTTTCACATCTCTTTCACTTTGCACACCATGCCTCCTTCCCCAACCATGCAGTGATTCTAAAGCTGATACTCTGGCTTTCCATCCTCTTCCTCCCAACCCCTTCTTGATTATCATCATCCAAATTCAACACAAGTTGTTGGCTTAGTGAGCTGCATGGACCTGAGGCTGTGCCCCAAGCCAGTAAACTGCTTTACTGATTCTGACCCCAGTGCCCAGTTTCTTCTGAGCCTACAATAGATGGTCCTCAGCCATCAAATGCTGCACAGTGGAAATGAAGGAGAAATGCTATGCTGTATTTTCGTAAGTCCCAGGAGAGTCTCTTTATAATGTTGATGGTCATAGATGGAATAAGTCAATTAATCGACAGTTGATAGTGAAACCTCTATGTGAGAGTTTCTCACTAGCAGCTTTGGCATCTTAGGCTACATAACTCTTTGCTGTAGGAGGCTTTCCTGTGCTTTTTAAGATGGCTAGCAGCATCCCTGACTTTTACCGATTAGATGCTAATAGCACCCCCAAGTCGTGACAACCAAGAATGTCTCCAGATATTGCTACATATTCCCTGGGGGCAAAGTCACCTCCTGTTAAGGACCACTGCTCTATCCAAACACTCTCTTCTTTTTTCATTCTGCTCCTTCAGAAGTCTTCATGAGCATTCTTTTGTTTGTTTGCTTCATTCATTTATCAAATAGTTATTAAATTTCTACGTATGCTAGCTTCTCTGCAAGGTACTGGGAATATAAAGATGAACTAGGCATCTACTTCTTATTCAATTTTGAACGGATCGTGGTTTTTACCATTTTGATTTTTATCATGATTATCTTGAAGGTTCCCTTTTCTGAGTATTGCTCCCAGCCTGTAATAACTCTGGCAGGCCCTTGAGCAATTAGGACTTCTTTAAGGATGAATGCTGTGTTTCTATTTCTGTAGGCTGTTTGTTTGAAAAAAGCCCCTTGCAATGCGGGTCAGTATCCTTGGCTTTTGACACAGCTATTAACCTTGTAAAGTGATAGTGCTGTATTAATCTATCAATTTCATCCATGAATGCTTCAACTCTTTCAGATAGGCCTCTTGCTTGTCATTCCAGATATCCTATTTTCTTATACTGTGATTTCTTTCATTCTCTTTAACCAGCCACCTGAGGCTTCATTTAATGTGTAGTCCTTTTAAGTTTTACTTAATTTAACTTCTGTTTGGGAAATAAAGAGCAAGCCCAGCCGAAGGATACTCATTGGATTGCTTTCGGGTGCACTTTGTTAGCATGTGTCCTTTAGAATTTTTAGAAACTGATATAAAAATTGCTCATGGGAAATCAAATTTATAGCAGTTATATTTCAAAGAGGAGGAAAAGGGGGATGCATTTCAGGGAGGTGTTTACAGATGGCTTCAACAAGATTGGTAATTTAAATTTTTTATGTTGCATGGTTCATTATATTATTTTCAAATATATTTTTGTATATCTGAAATATTTTGTAATAAGCTTTAAAGGAAAGATAGCCAGCTGAAAGGTGTTTTTTAAAAATAAATTTATTTATTTTATTATTTTATTTATTGTTTCTGGCTGCATTGGGTCATCGTTGCTGCATGCGGGCTTTCTCTAGTTGCGGCGAGCGGGGGCTACTCTTTGCGGTGCGCAGGCTTTGCATTGTGGTGGCTTCTCTTGTTGTGGAGCACGGGCTCTAGGCATGTGAGCTTCAGTAGTTGTGGCACGTGGGCTCAGTAGTTGTGGCTCGTCGGCTCTAGAGCGCAGGCTCAGTAGTTGCGGCGCACGGGCTTAGTTGCTTCGCAGGGTGTGGGATCTTCCCCGACCAGGGCTCGAACCTGTGTGCCCCGCACCGGCAGGTGGATTCTCAACCACTGCGCCACCAGGGAAGCCCTGAAAGGCGTTTTTTGGTTTTTGTTTTTGTTTGTTTGTTTTCTTTTTTCCCTGTCCTCCACTGTTTTAAATTAGATGTTCAGGAATTAGGTCTCCACTTGCTGAAGCGCCCACATTCCTGCCGGGGAAGAGGGGGTGCGGAGCAGTTATTGAAGATTTATAGCCTCTTAAATCCGGTAAGGGGCACTGCTTTCTTGCCATGTGCTATCGAAAAATAATTTGACAAGAACTTAGGCTTTCTGCAGGGCGACCAGGTTCATCTGTAAAATGGTTAAAACCTGTTAGGAATTAATTTCCCCGAAGGATGGGAGGAGCTGAGCGCAGGGGAGTTTGCGGCGTTGCCAGTTCCAAAGGGGAGAATTAAACTGGAGGAGGCGGAGAGGAGAGAGGTGACGGTGGGCGGGGAGGAGCCACAAACCCTCTCCAACACACCCAAATGACCAGATTCATCATAGCACGAAACTTCACAAGTTACGCCCACTCCCACTGCCAGAAGCCGGGGGACGGCTGCTGCTTCCTCATTTCTGTTGCTGGAAGTTTGAGAGATGGGAGGCAAGACGGGAGCAGCGAGTTCGCCTTGCTGAGCAGTGGTGAGCTTGAATTTAAAAACCCTTTCTTTTCACCGGCAAATTTCTTTGTGTTGGGTGGTGTGGGCCAGCCTCGGAGGGTGGCTCTGGGCTAGGAGAGGCGTGATGAGAGCCCCGGGTTCTACAGCTGCCGCGCGGGGACCTGTGCGCCCCGAGCCCCCCGCCCGGGGCTGGCGAGCCGCGACTCCACGCTGCCCTGGGGCTGTCCAGCGACGCCACCCATGTAAGTTTTAGCGTCAGGGAAAAGGGGTTCGGGCTTCGAAAGCGCTTCACTTGCCTTCTGTAACCAGGGACCGCGCACCGAGTCCGGGATCGGGAAGGAGACTGTGGGATCATGTTACCCACCAAAGATGCGCCCTGTCCCCGCAGGTCCTGCTGCGTGTTCAGTAATTACAGCTCAGTGTCTTTGAAAATGAATCCCGTGAAAGTCTTGGGATTTAAGTGACAGAAACTTCCAAAGGAATATCTGAAGCTGTGGCACGCAGCAGGCTCCTGGATGGGAGTTCTGGAGTGAGGCATCCATCGGAAGTCTCGGTTTCTCGTTAATTTTGTGTCTGATTTAAGTGAGTTCAGCTTCAAGGCTTCCCTGGCTATTGAGGTGTTATCTGTTTATGTGGATCTTTTTTTTTTTTTTTTTTTGAAATGTTAGTTTTTCTGTGGCAGCTGGTTTATCTTTAGATTGATTGCCTAAGTCAATTTCGGTTGGGAAGGGGAGAGGAAGTTTGGGTGGAGGGTGGTACTGGGATTGGGATGATTGCAAGAGACACTTCATATGTCTCAGCAAACGATGAACTTGGCCAAGTGCAAACATTCTTTAGGTTTTATTTCGAGGCCCTCAGGAGCTTTCCTTTGACATGTGTGGTGTTTACTCACTGCAGAGGGAGTTAGATGGAGGCTTTAGGGTTAACTATTATCTGTGTCATCTATTTCATATCTGATCAGCAGGTTAGTACAGAGCTGTGGGAGCTGTGTGTGTGTGTGTGTGTGTGTGTGTTTTGTAAGCTAATGCTTTGTAAGAATTTTTAGAGAATTGTCTTACTTTTAGGGCCAGAAAAGAAGGTGAATAAATGTGTGGATCTCACTATATTTGTAGAAAACCAAATTTTATTTTACAAATGTTTCTCCCAGTTCTGGGGTGGGTGCGATTAGGTGGATGTTAGTAGCTGATTCTGTCATTCTTCTAATACCAGAACGGAAGAACCTGGCTTTCCCAGCCCACCTTCCACTTGAACTTCGGGGCTCAGGGGACAGCTGTGGCCACAGTTTTACACAGTTTGCTTTCACCCTTCAGCTTCCCTGAAGTTTATGATACAGAAGTAAAATGAAATTACTTTTCAACCAGTCTAGATATGTCCCAGGGAAGAACAACAGGTTGCACGGGCCAGGCTGTCAAAGCTGCTGGACCCCTGCTTTCCAGCTTGCTATGGGCTCAAGAAGAACATGCAGGTAGATATGAACTTGCTGTTGATTCCTCCTGCCTCCCAAGGAACCTTTAGCAACTCACTCAACAGCAAAGACAACCAGAATGGATCTGGTGATAGTTCTGGTTAAACTGACTAATAGACCCTTGTTGGTGGAGTTTTATGGAACAGTAATCCTCCGCTGGAGAAAAGGGAATATATTATTCATAAAGGTTTCTAGACACTGTCATGTGGGACTGCTGGGGGACATCATCACGCAGACATTTGAAATTAGGTTAATTCTACTATATGACCTTGCAGGTGTTACAACTTCTGTATCAATTTTTTTTCTTATGGTTCCTTTACCTCTCCCATAAATAACCTGGTTTGGCTCTGGCTATTTGAATTTTTTTTTTTTTTTAATTTATTGCCGGTTCAATTTGTTCAACAGAAATAGGACCGTTAAGACGATCTTGGTTTAGTAGCTAGTTTTGTTTTTGTTTTTTTAAATGGGAATTTTCCCATTTCATTTAAAAATTTATTGGTATAAAGTTACACATAATATTCTTTCATAATATTTTTAAAGACTATAGCATCTGTAGAAATGTTTCCTTTTTCATTTTTGGCATTGGTTATTTGTGCCTTTTTTCTCTTTTCTTCTTGATCAGCCTTGCTAAAGTATTATCAGTTTTATTGGTCTTTTGAAAGACCCAACTTTGGTTTTGTTTGTATTTTAAATGAAGCATAAACAAACACTACTTCTTTTAAATTTACATGCATTTAAAAAATTCTGCCTTGTGGAACTCTGTCAAAAAAGATTTTAAGATCCTTTAAAACTAAGTAACTGAGTCTACTAGTTGTATGGAAGAAGACATTATATATTTATCTTTATGTGTTTTTGACATAATGTTTTTTAGTTTTATGAAAACATACCTTGTATTCTTGAGTATTACACACGTTGGATCAAATTGTTGTAAGGTGGGTTTTGTATATTCACTGGGACACACCCTGCGAAATTGTTTTAGAAACATCTAACTAGAACTTACACAAGACTTACTGGTAATTTAATGTGAATTGGAGGTGCTTTCAACCCGCTTAACAGTACAGGTTAACTTTGTACTGAGGCACAGCAAATTTGCTGTAATGACTGAGGAAGAATGTTTCATTTTGGTTCATATTTAATGCATGAGCCTTGGCATTTTGGTTTTCTCAGAAAATCTTTCTGAGTATGTGGCAGTATAAGAACAAGAACTTCGGAGTCAGAGGAGCTGGGTTTGAATTCCTGCTCTGTCACGTTTAGCTGAGTGGCCCCGGGAAAATTACCTAACCTCTCTGAGCCTGCATTTCCCCTACTGTGAGATGGAAATAATGAAAACTGCTTTGGGGGTGCTGCTGTGAGATTTCTCTATGAGTTTTCATGTAAGGTACCTGTCTCGTGGTTTGGCACAAAGTAGACACTTATTAAATTGTAGTACATTGAGTATTTTCCTCTCCTACCCTTTTCCAATACCGTAGTTCGCTCAGTGCCTTCCTTCAAGGTTATTTCAACAGAATAAAACAATAACGCTTCTATCATTTGTTTTTTCTTCATTATGGGGAGATGGAATTACCAGGGGCACTTTCCGTGTTTTCAGTATTTTCATCTTATCCTAGTTGATTGGTGGTAAACTGGCTGTATATTTTTTCCCCTCCACTTTTAATCTTATCTTCCTGGGATCATTGTTATTTTTTCCTTCAGTTCATCTCACCTCCTTGAGGGTCTCACTTCTCTGTTCTTATTTCCTCCGTCCCTCCCTCCCTTTCCTTTCTTCCTTCCTTTTTTTTTTTTTTTTTTTTTTTTTGCTGTCTTTAGGGTACAAATGAAACGGGTACAAAGCTCAAAACTTGGCAGAAACTGGTTTGTAAGTTAGTGGGGTTGCTTCTTTAAAGGCAAAGTGTGTTTAGTTACTCCAGAATTTAACTGGGAGGTAGACGGGGCTGGTGATCACCGTATCGATTTTGTATTGCCGCTGCATTTTCCTAGAATATTTTTCCTAAGCTTGCAGTTCCTCTGTGCTTTGGGGGGAAGTGTGGATTGTTGGATGCTACGGCTGGTCTCATAACCAAGAAGGGAAAGGAAGAACACAGGGCAGAGGAGGTCGGCTGGTTAATATTCCTGCACAAAGGATTATAGCATTATTGAAGTCACCAAACTTTAGCTGTTTGCTCCGTGGGGTTTCTCCACTAAAAAGATCCTGGGGAATATATGGCATAATTAGTTAAGATTTATTTAGGCATCCAGTGTTGCAAAGTGCTGAACAGGGCACAGGAAGGGATTGTGATCTGGGAAAAGGCTTTATGGTATGGTGCCAACATCATTTGCTGTTCTGCCCAAGGAGTGAGTCTTGGTTTACATTTTGTGGAGTGAATTGGCCTCTGCCATGGAGTTACTTTCCAAGACAGCAGATTGATTAACTAACTACCCTTGGTCTGGCCTGTCCGCTGTGACCCCGAGCACTGACTAACAGCACCGGAGCTGCTGTTTGTTTTAGCTGGTGTTTTTATGAGGATGGAGAACAAGAGGGCCCATAATCTTCCTTAGTGTTTTACAGCATCGCTTCCCCCGGTTTATTTTGATTCTCTTGCTTGAACACAAAGTATGAGCATGGCGTTCATTGGTAAAACTTTTGGGGGAGAGGTCATCACTTTTGGAAAGCTGTATTTTTTAATGGTTCGGGATGGATTTGTGAGATCTTGGACTAGATCATAGAGCCTCATGTGATACCTTGGAATCATACGCTTTATAGTGTTTGAGAATTCTGACTTTCATAAATTGTGAGATTTGGGTGGGCAAAAATAAGCACGGCCAAAGTGCTTTCTACAAAGCCTTAGTGGAATAAGGGCCTGGTAAATGCTTTGACTATTAAAATATGAATACTAAATAACTGATTTATTTAGTGTCTACAACATATGAGGTACTTTTCCTGTATTATCTCATTAAGGTTTCAGAGGAGGAGCTTGCAACCTCTAGAGGAATATAAAAAATGAGCACAAAACCCATTCTTTACCTGTGTCTGCTCTTGTAGGTAGAACCCCGGTGGACTGAGGCCCACCTTTCTAGACCCGAAGGCCAGGAGGAGGAGGAGGGTTGGTACCATGGGGTGTGATGCTCTGTATCCTAGCCTCTCACCTAGAATGTGAGCTGCCCCTGCGGATGGCACGTTTGGAGATCTCGAGAAGCCTCTTCTGTTTGGGGATGGGGTAAGTGGGGTGTTTGCTGAAGGCTGGGACGTGAAGAGTCAAGCTTTTGAAGACCTTCTTGTCTTACGATCCTGCCCGAATCCTCCTGTTCCGGGACAATAGGAGGTTCATTATTTGTGGTTGTTGTTTCGGTGGGAAGAGGGGTTCTGATTCTACCCAGTCAGAATCTGAGGCTTTGAAACTGATTTCCCGGGAACCTTCTGATGCGGGGTCCCTTTCTTCTTGGGTCATTCGCATGGACAGGCCAGTCTTTCGGGCTTGATGAGGAGGGGGTAGGGGTGCACCCCAAGTCAGGGCCACCGTGAGCTCGGTGGGTCTGCCCCTTGTGACCCTTCACCCCTGTGCACTGATTCCTTACGCCTTGAGTCATGAGGAAGAAGACTCCCGTTGATTCTCAGATTCTATTATTTTAGAGGCTTTCCAGGGTAACCTTCCTACCTTTGTTTTCCTGGCTTTTCCTTTGCCTGCCCTCATGACACCAGAAAAGGGGAAAAAGGAATCGATTTGGACAGCAGCAGGGGAAGCTTGGTATCGGAACGGGCTTTTTCTGGGCTGTTGGACATGAGATCATGTTACTTTTAACAGAGAGGGTGAGCCTCCATCTAAACTTCATCTAAACTGGGAAGTGGGTGTGGTTACAGTGGAATATTTCACGTGGGCGTCACTGCTGTGCTCAGATGGGACGTCATCATTGCATGAGAGGCAAGGGGCTTCCCGCTGGAAGGATCCAATGGTAAAGGAACGCGATGTGCGGGCACTCGGAGAAAAGAAATCTGCTCCAGAGACCCCTTTCCTACTTCCTGTGTGTGGCATGAGGCTCTTCTAGGCAAACCCAGCAAAAAGGGACTTGTGCTCTTCAGTTCCTTCTGCCACGTGGGGACCGTGACGTGTGCCCTGAGCAGCCCCCCTCTACTTCACTGGGAGAGGATGATTTAGACCAAAAGGGGCTTTATAACTACACAGAGTTGTACTTACTCTTTTCAAGTTTGCCTTCCTCCCATGAACAAAGCCACTCAAGCCTTGTTAGTAGGTACATTATGCTGTATTGCTTACCATGTATCAGATTTTGGTCCTATGCTAGTTGATCCAGGATTTGAACAAAAGATGTGACTACCGATTTGATGGGAGAGGGTAAATCACAGATGCTTCCTGAGGCGTGAGCCCTGCAATTTAAAAAAAAAATTGTTTTTTTAAACTGTATTAAGAACCCAACATGCGATCTACCGTCTGATCAGATTTTTAAATGTACAATACAGTATTAGCAATAGGTACAGTATCTTACAGCGAGTCTCTAGAACCTACCCATCTGGCGTAACTGAAATTTAATACCTGTTGATTAGCACCTCCCCCTTCCCCCTCCCTCCAGCCCCTGGCAACCACCATTCTGTCCTTTGCTTTCATGAGTTTGACTATTTTAGATACCTCATATAAGTGGAATCACGCAACATTTGTCTTTCTGTGACTGGCTTATTTCACACAGCATAATGTTCTTAGGGTTCATCCATGCTGTCACATATGGCAGGATTTCCTTCTTTTTGAAGGCTGAATAATATTCTGGAGTGTGTGCGTGCACGCATGTGCATGTGCTCACGTGTGCACACATGTATACTGCCTTTTTTTCCCCTCATTCCTCCATCGATGGACATTTAGGTGGTTTCCCCATTTTGGCTACTGTGAATAATGCAGCAATGAACAGTGCTAATATCTTTTTGAGATCCTGCTTTTATTTCTTTTGGGTAAATACCCAGATGTGGGATTGCTGGATCATATGGTAGTTCTGTTTTTAACTTCCTTCTGTGACGGCTGCACGCTTTTGCATTCTAATCCCTGTAGTTTGTAGTTTCCCACCAGCATTGAAGGCCTGCTTTGCGGGTCTTGGTGACCTGTTCTTCCTGTCTTACCTGTTCTCCTGGCCGCCTGAATCCAGACTGGCAGGTTTAGCCACGCCTTTCTCTGTCTGCACATGGCAGCCTGGAGACCTCTCGTTCTATTGTCATAATTGGGTTATTGGGGTTTTTTTAAGGGGTAAAAATAATATAAAGGATAATAATACAATAATGATAAAAACGATTAACCCCTTGAGCACATGCCATCTGTGCTCTGTCCCCATCCTTTCAGATCCATGTTATCTTTCGTGCATATAAGCTTCCCCCACATGCTTTCACCCCACCAGACAGCAACCCCTTCTCTTTGTTGGCCAGCTGGCCTCAGGGTTTGATTCCCCTTTGACTGGAATCCTTGTACCCCTGGGGCAGTCCTTAGCTAGGGCTGACCGTCAGGAGGGCACAGGTATTTCAGGACAACTCTGAGGTTTCCCCTGTCCTGTCTCCAAAGAACCCCTGTGGCTTCCTTCTCCTACTCCCCAAACTGGTTTTCTCTGGAAATGCTTCTAATAAGTAACTTAAAACAGGAATTCTCATCTGTGGCTTAAGTAACTCGTTCCAAGTAACAGCGTTAGAAGCGGGTGGAGCTGGGATTTGAATCCCGGTCGCCTGACTCCAGGGGCTGTGCTCTTAACCAGAACGCTTCCGTGTGTCTCTCCAAGGCAGGACTACTCATCCTTTTCTGTTTATTTGCCTCATCGTGGATTATAATG
Organism: Balaenoptera acutorostrata; assembly: GCF_949987535.1. Taxonomy (NCBI): domain Eukaryota; kingdom Metazoa; phylum Chordata; class Mammalia; order Artiodactyla; family Balaenopteridae; genus Balaenoptera; species Balaenoptera acutorostrata. Next base: position 138,452,750 of record NC_080067.1, on the reverse strand, counting down.
ACTGCCATGGGGTGTTTTGTAAATGCTTGCTTGATGAGTGGCTGAACGACCCGGCTGACCTTTGCACTGTCCCCAAACAGCCTTACTGAGTCCTGTCTCTGGGCAGGTGTCCACTGGGTCTCCTCCTGGAGTGACTTTCCCCCAGCTGTCTTTCAGAGTCAGCGCAAGCCCACCTCCTCCTTGCTGCCTTTCCAGCCTGTTGCAGCCCAGAGTCATTTTTTCCCCCTCGAACCAGTATTATTTGTCAGATATTGCCTTTTCTATCTTCTCTCCTCCCAACCCGACTGTAAATCCTTGAGTGCTGCGATGGTGCCCAGAACCACACAGTAAGCGTTTGGTGATTTGATTCTTTGGGGATTAATCAAAACCCGGTCCAAGCTGTCCAAAGAAATGCCACGGTTGTTTCCGGGTTCTATGAATGAAGGGAAATCATGAGGTCAAGGGACAAAAATTGAAAAAATGAAATAAGCGAGGCGGCAAATCTAAAAATTGTTAGACCATTTTTGGGTAAGCCCGTGTGCGCGTCTTCACGCTGCAGCTGTTCAAGCTGAATCACAGGGTGGATGGATCATCTCTTGGCTTCAAGCACGGTGGCTAGCCGTCTTCCCCCTGAGGGAATTTAAGCAGATTTATGTGATGAATAATGTGGATTCTCTTCCACTTCTTGGGATGTGGTTTGACAAACTTTATGAAAATAGTAGGTGAAGCATGTCAAGTGTCTTTTTTTCCCCCCATTTGAAAAATAACCGTGATGTCCCTCGGTAGAGTTTTGTGTGTTGAATTTGAGCTGGTGGCCAGCCTCACCGTCCACAGGGACCTCTCCTCTTTGGCCAACTGGGCGTGCCCCCATCGTGAGGTCCTGGAAAGAGGGCTGGGCTAGAACTGAAGATGCCCAGGAGAAGAGACCACGTACTTGAGCACCTACTGTGTGCCTGGGATTCTGCTCGGTGCTGTCAACAGAGTCTGTGATCGAACCTCACCACCACCTCGGACGTGCTGTCCTTCCCAAGTCCAGCTTATGGAACCCACGTGACTTCACCAAATTCACACCCATGCGGTTCCCCTGGATTTGAACTGGGTTTTATCTGACTTATATATCCATGACCACTCTCATACATCTTGACCTGCCATTCTAGATATAGACAGAGGTGTTTAGGTGAGGATTCTAGAATTCTGAGACTCCTGGGTTTGTTTCTGATCTCTACCTTTTCTACCTTAGCCAATTCCTCTTAGCACTTCACCGTTCATGAATTTGGTAAAGGCAGGATTGCCCGAAATACCACGTTTAGCTAGGACTTTTTGGGGGTGAGTTGTGTAATATTTGAAAAATATTACAAAATTACTGCAAAATTAGGGAGCTGATTTTATTTTTAGATGCCTACCCACAGGTGAAACATATCAAGCCCATTCCTTGCACACCCTCAGGAAAGTTAAATAGTTTCAGCCTTCTTTTTAAGAAGAACCTCTCCGGCCAGACTGAGGACTTTGTTGTCACTTACTCTGTAGCACATGCAGCCTGAGGTGTCCTTGCCTTGGGTATGATGCAGCAGGATGCCCTGGATTCTTTGGTCGTCCTGTCCCTCTCCTGCCCACATTGCATAAACATTGGCATGGCAGGGACAGATGGCCACTCCGGGGGCTCCTTTGATGTCACATTTGGTTGCCTGGGTAGGGGGTAGGGGTGGTTGCCGCCAGTCTCCATGGGAGGAGAGGCTGACTGGGAAATACCCACTTGACAGTGGGTAAACAAAAGCTTAGCTCCGGAAGAGCTGGGTGCCCTGGTACGTGTGCGGGCTGGGCTGCAATGGAGTCAGGTTTACATAAGTGTGTTTAGCTTGGGAAGAAGCCAGTCAGCGCAAAGCACAGGCTTTTCCCTCTGCTCCTAATTGATGCTCCGTGGAGTTCGGTTTTATTATGAGAATGTGAATGGACTGGGGTGGGGAAGAGAGAGATGGGACTGCGGATAATTACTTTCAGAGCTAGAAAAAAAATTCATTCCAGAGGCCTGGGTTATCTTTGCTGGAGGTGCAGGTGAAAGTGTCTGAAATCCCAGGAGAGTTGAGATAGAGCGGTGGGGACCGTGTTATCAGTGGGCCCCTTTGCTGGTCCAACAGCATCAATCTGTGTAATGGGGACCGAAGGCTTTGATAGAAATGGGAAGCGTGGTAATGAAGAACCCCCAGACAGGGAGGGCATGAGGGAGCAGAATCACGCCTGGAAGAAAAATCAAGGGCTGACAGTCTGTGACAATCAAATAGTGTGTGGTTTTAGCTTTAGAAGGGACACTGGAGGTAACTGCAATTGCCTGCATGCAAACCAAGCATGGAGTTCCATCCAAGTGGAAAAGGCAAAAGCCGCAAGGGTTGATTGAAAGCTTTTCCTAGTCCAGCCTCTGGGTAATCACTGTTGCTATTTATTTCTCTAATGCATTTACAAACCAAATTGAGATAATGTATTCAAGTTAACAGATTGACATCTAGTTACTAGGCTTCATACTGATTGCGAGGGGGGAGGGGGGTTAGTTTATTTATTCTTTCATTCCACAAGTCACTCATTGGGTGGCTCTGGGTACTGTCCTTGGAGGTGTCCTCGGGTGATTCAGTGAGGTGTGAGCGCAGCTCACATGCCCTCAAGGAGCTTATAGTGTAGAAGGCGAGAAAAGATAATTCCATGGGGAAGTTAGTAGGGGGCCAACTAAGAGAGATATCATCTAGAGTTTTGGTACATTTGAAGGGTCAGGACATTTGTCATTCAATGGTGAAATGATTGGGAAAATCATTAATAATAATATCATTACTAATTTCTCTTGTTTTTTAAGTATTTGCTCTCTGCCTGGCACAGTTTTAAATGCTTAACATGGACTAACACATTTAATCTTCCCAATGACCCAATGAACTATTATCATTCCAGCTTTACAGGTGAGGAAAGTGAGGCAGAGAGCCATAAGGGTGACACAGCGGTGCACAGTTAAGTCCAGGTAGACACGTGGGCAGTTTGCACGCCCAACTCCCCCAGGCCTCTGTGGTTCTTCCCAATTCTGATTTTCCTGTGTTGCTGGGACAGTCAGTACATCTTCAGTGCTTCTGTCTAAGAGTCAGCAGCAAACAACCAATATGGGCGCTTAGTTTCTGCTCCACTCTTTTCAATATTTAGAGGAACCTAGTTTGTGTGGATGCCTGATGGACCATTCAGTCATGAAAAGATCTAACCTACTGACTTTTTAGATCCTTGGAGGGTGATTTTAATTATCATATAAATAGCATGAATATGAACATGGGAGTTTTATTACTCAGTTCCTTGGTGGTGGTTCCACTGTCAGTGTTGATACTGCTAGAAATTATCTCCTGCTAGGGCACAGTGAGTTTTCTCTTTTGGCGAATGGTCATTTTTATTTTTTTTAAAAACTTAGGTGAGGGAGGTAAATAAACTCAGTCATTTGTGGTGAAACAAAATGATTATCATTATTTGCTAGTGTTTATTCAATAAAATATGAGAAGAACACTGGGCTAGAAGTGAAGAGACCCAAGTTTTCTTGACTTGAGCTCTTCCTAACCCTTGGACATTTGGTGAGCCAGTTGCTTGGGTCAGGAAATTATATCCTTGGGGTCCTTGTGACATACAGAAGTTTCTCTCTATATGGTAAACCTGTAATAGGGGTATTATGTATCAAGACTCAACTTTTAGCTTGATATTACTGCGTTGTTTATTTAAACATGTTGTTTTAGACCTGGATGCTGCAGCTGGATTTTATGTTTTTGGTGTTGTATTTAAAATATTGTGTTATCTTCTGGTTGTGATTTCTTTTCTTTCTTTCTTTCTTTCTTTCTTTCTTTCTTTCTTTCTTCCTTCCTTCCTTCCTTCCTTCCTTCCTTCCTTCCTTCCTTCCTTTCTTTCTTTCCTTCTTTCCTTTCTTTCTTTCTGTCTCTCTCTCTCTCTCTCTCTCTCTCCCCCTTCCTTCCTTCCTTCCTTCCGTCCGTCCGTCCTTCCTTCCTTCCTTCCTTTCTTTCTTTCTTTCTTTCTTTCCTTTTTTATTCCAGGAGTAGGGGGTTTCATATAGGATGGAAATAGAAACTAAAGAAGAGATTGGATCTGGAAGTAATTTTCAGCAGTGGAGAAATTAACCAAAATGGGGAAACACACCATTTTGTTGCTAGATAAAGGGAACATAGGAGTGCATACTTGCTTTCTCCAAGTAATCAGATACATTATACATGGATTACTTTTTCATTGGGACTTTATGGTTTAAAAGAAAGCAAAAAGCAGATCTGAATATTAAATATTTCCATCTTTTCAAGAACACATCAAGTTGGCATTTAAACTTGGATTGCCTGCCTCTTATCTCTACAATTTGAAATCAGATTGAAATCCTGCAAGTGGGGGCATTAGTTCAGGTGACCCCTGTCAGTTTATCCACCTGGCCTCCTCTCTGGTCCTTTTTTTAACTCACAAATGGGAGTGGGTGTGAAAGCCCAGGAATACTTTGAATGTGGTAGATACAGGATGTGGGAAATTTGTCTGCAGAATGTCAGCCTTGAGTAGACATTTTGTAAATGTCTACATTTATAAAATGGAAGGCCTTCTGAACTGCCTTGTGATTCGATTTGAGTTTTTAGAGCTGGTGTGGTACGGTCGAGGATTTCGGTCCTGAGTAGTATGGTTGCGTGGGAATTCATTTTGATTTTAGAAATTGAGACTGAATTTTGACTTTAGGAATCGTTGAGAAGTGGTTTCTACTGGTGTTTCATGTCCTACACGTTTGGGCTCTTGGATACCATCTTTGCTCACGTTTCCCCTGAGAGGTGCTGTGGCTGGTAGGCCTTTGAGCCATGAGGGCCTTAGGGCCTGCAGTCTGTGTTTGGAGGTGGTAAGCTCCTCTTTTCTAAAGAGATGGATCTCTCTGACTTGAGATGCCCACCTTTCTCTGGTTTTTGCTTAATAGTATGTGAATTTTGACATAGTTGATTGAATGCATGCTTACTTTTCTAATTTGTTTCTATACCTGTGTCCAGGGACTTCTATGAATCTTTGTCTGGAAATTTGTCATAATCTTGGTTGAATACTTGGTGGAATATTCAGATGCATTTACCAGTTAGCAATTGTTTTTAGCACCTACTGTGTGCCTTACTTAGTGAGAGGCTCATGGAATTCAGGCATGGATGGATATTTCAGGTATGGTGGATCCCGCAACAGAACTCAGGAGCTGGTGGTACCAGTTGGGGAAAATGGACTAAGTGTAATGGAATTGACAAGGAAGCCCCACAGAGAGACGTTATTAATAGGGACAAAAGAAAATATTCAAAACCTGTATGATGTTTCAGAGTTTATAATCCATTTGAAGTGCTTGAAAAAACCATAGTGTTGGAAATGAATTCATGTGTGTATAAAACTAAAACCAGACTTCTTTGACAAATTTAACTTCTCAAAATTATTCTTAGAAAGAGGGACTTTCTTCGAGAGTGTGAAGCCTATTTTGTCTTCAACTCACTAAGGTTGTGCTTTACATTTTTCTCTAAGATGCTATTAAAAACGTACAAGCATCCACACAAAAACCCTGCACATGGATGTCTATAGCAGCTTTATTCATAGTTGCCAGAACTTGGAAGCAACCAAGATGTCCTTCAGTAGGTGAATGCATAAATAAACTGTGGAACATCCAGACAATGGAATATTATTCAAGGCTAAAAACTATCTTTCAAGTCATGAAAAGACATGGAGGAAACTTAAATTCATGTTACCAAGTGAAAGAAGATAATCTAAGAAAGTTACATGCTGCATGACTCCAACCATATGACATGCTGGAAAAAGGCAAAACTAGCGGGGGCGGGGGGCAAGGATGAATAGGCAGAGCACAGGATTTTTTCTTTTTAATTTTATTTATTTATTTATTTATTTATTTATTTATTTATTTATTTATTTATTATGGCTGCGTTGGGTCTTCGTTGCTGCGCGTGGGCTTTCTCTAGTTGCAGCAAGTGGGGGCTACTCTTCGTTGCGGTGCGCGGGCTCATTGCGGTGGCTTCTCTTGTTGTGGAGTGTGGGCTCAGTAGTTGTGGCACAGGGGCTCAGTAGTTGTGGCTCATGGGCTCTAGAGCGCAAGTTCTGTAGTTGTGGCTCATGGGCTTAGTTGCTCCACAGCATGTGGGATCTTCCCAGACCAGGCTCGAACCCGTGTCCCCTGCATTAGCAGGCGGATTCTTAACCACTGCGCCACCAGGGAAGTCCTTAAGGATGCAGTTTTTGATGAACTGATTCCTTGGGTCGATTCCATGTGAGCCAGTCTTCCCTGCGTGGGGCATGGTGAGGGAGGAGCTGGGCTTGATAGTATTTGAAAGTGCTGTAGTCTGGGGACCGGAAATGGCCCAATCCTGCCTTGATCCTGTTACCTTTCTGCCAGGGGTTGCTATGTGCACAGGGCACATTAACATGGAACTGAGTGAGTTCAAAGGTTTTTCCGGAAGTTTACATCAGCGTTTCTCCTTGCAGGTTGCCTTTTACTTGTTTGAAGTCATCTTTCATGTCTTCAACAAATATTTATGGAGCCCTTCACTCAGGGCCATGCGCACTTCCACGTTGTGAGGGTACCCGAGTGAGCAAGACGCAGACAAATCTCTGCACGCGTGTGTAGACATTCTGGGGGCGGAAGATAGGCAGTGATGAAGTAGTTAAAACGTGGAGTGTGTTGGAAGGTGATCACTGCGGTGGAGAACCAGGGAGCTAGGAAGGGAGCTAGGAAGTGCTGGGAGTTTGAACTTTTAAATAAAGGGGTTAGGGGATTGCATGGGTGACTTCGAAACAAAGATGGCAAGGGGTTAAGGGAGTGAGATCTTCTGTTAACAGATGGGGAGTGATCCAGGTAGAGGGGCTGAGGTTGGGCCTGGCATGTTGGAGGCCACTGGGACCTGACTGGAGAGAGCAAGGGGGAGACTCCAGGAGGTGAGTGTGGTCAGGGGAGGGGGCAGTAGGAGGGAGGCCTTTGGAGGATGGTGGGTGGGAGACATGATCTGACTGAGGTTTTAATAGGATCCTTCTACCTGCAGTGTTGAGAGTAAGCCAGGCAACCTTCTGCTTCTCACCCCTGTGGCCAGTAATCCTCATGTCTGAGCAGTGATTTGACTTTGTTATGGCTCACGCAGCCCTGATCCCACTGGTGCTATTGGGTCTCTATTAGTAAGTTTTTTGTTTGTTTGTTTGTTTGTTTTTGACTTCTCTAGGTGCAAATCTCTTTCTTTATAGCTGATGAGGAAAAGGATTTCCATCATGCCAGGGTAGGTAGCTGATGAGTTCCATAAGGAGTTCAAGAGTGCTCGAGAAATGCTCCAAGATCATTTAGGGTTCTCTGCAGTCAGATGTTTCATTTACCTTCAGAACAGAAAAATCCTCCTCTTCTTTTGCTCTGAGAGCCCCTTTCTTGTCTGTAATCAGGTTCGAATCTCTTTTCCACTCCACACACCCCATTTTGGTTCAGTCTGATCATGTTTTGGTTCTAAGAAAAGTGAACCATTTGTCATACGTGTTACCTTCTCATGATGGCCTGAACATAGCTGGAGGATATCCGAGCCTTTCAAAAATCCCTTCCTAAATATTTTGGTATCTGACCCTCGTTAGCCCATTTTAAGTGGCATGTGGTAAACTTGTCCACAGATGTTAGTTTACCAGTGTACTTTGAACAGAATAATAATAACTTTCACATCTGGTCCCCTTTTCATCTAGGGATCTTAAACCCCAAGTGCACATTAATTAAACCTCACATCAATGGAAGGTGGGGAAGGGATGGAAGGGGATGGCTTTAATCACCACTGCAAAGAACTTAGAGGGACAGCCTCTGGGCCCAACACAATAAGAGGGATTTTGCATTTCACGAATGCCTTTCATCTAGCGTCTTAAATCCTTGGCAAGTATTACCTGGTGGGTAGTGTATTATCATGCACATCAACAGGGAGAGGGCTATAGGGACTGGCCCTAGTTTTTCAGTTCTATCATTTCAGAGGACTTCTTGTTTTCCTAGTTCGTGGGTCCTTATGGCTTATTATGGATTGTCTGGGATCTTATAGTGTGGACTGAAGCATGGTAGAGTTGACTGATAAGGTTGTTTGATTCTCTTTCCATCTTTTTGGTTTGGTATTCCGATAGGTAGGGAGTTCCTTTTTCAACGTCAGCTGCCTTCCAAGTTGGTAATGGATAATTCTCATGTAGGGACCTGGGACGTCTCCCTCACCTTAACCCTGTTTCTCCAGAAAGTTTCCCAAGTGAGTTGGGTCAACAGAAAGGCAGGAGAGAGCCATGTCTTTCTCCAGAAGAAGCTGCTTGAGTTCATTCCTGATAAATGAGGGCATTGGTTTAAAAAAGGGAACAGAACAAAAAAATACAAATGGGAAGATGTTATGGTCATGTCATTGATGAATGGAGAATTCAACTGCTAACCTGTGGGAGGGAAGTGAAGGATCTGGCCCTTGCCAGGATCAGAGTGTTTATATGCACGGCCGCAGTCCTTCTGCAGTCAGAGCCAGGGGTCATTCCACAAGGGGACGCTGCATGGCTGTTGTGAAAGGCAAACTTTGGCAGCACACGGGAATGGTGTGAGATACACAGTTTGCAGAGAGATGGGCTTCTATATTTTATTTTATTTTATTTTGATGTTTTAAAATTGAAATATAGTCAGTTTACAATGTTGTATTAATTTCTGCTGTACAGCAAAGTCATTCAGTTATATATATATATATATATATATACACACACACACATGCATTCGTTTTTTAAAAATATTCTTTTCCATTATAGTTTTTCACAGGATACTGAATATAGTTCTCTGTGCTGTACAGTAGGCCCTTGTTGTTTCTCCATTCCATATATAACAGCTTACATCTGCTCACCCCAGCCTCCCAACCCCCTCCCCCTTGGCAACCACCAGTCTCTTCTCTATGTCTGTGAGTCTGTTTCTGTTTTATAGATAGGTTCATTTGTGTCATATTTTACATCCCACATATAAGTGATATCATATGGTATTTGTCTTTCTCTTTCTGACTTCATTTAGTATGATAATCTCTAGTTCCATCTATGTTGCTGCAAATGGCATTATTTCGTTCTTTTTATGGCTGAGTAATATTCTGTTGTGTATATGTACCACATCTTCTTTATCCATTCCTCTGTCAGTGGACATTTAGGTTGTTTCCATGTCTTGGCTACTGTAAATAGTGCTGCTATGAACATAGGGGTGCATGTATCTTTTTGGATTAGAGTTTTGTCTGGATATATTGGACTTCTTTATTTTAAACAGAGTCTTCAGCTCTATTTTTAAAAATTCCCAAATGCCAATATAAAGTATGTTATTGATTTTATAATGTAATATTGCCTTATTTAGAGTTGCATGTGGAAATAAACAATATAATGGACAAATGTTGAGAAGTATGGGTTCTTTGAATGTCTCCTCCATGTGACACCTCCAGCCCACTGATTCCTGGTTTCTTTCCATCTTTATGACCTAAAAGGTAGAAAGATATCCATATTTCCACAGGTAAAAGATAAACGTGTGTATTATTTTAGATGAAGGCCCTTCTGGGTCAATTCCAAAAGCACACCCTCAGAACGTGTGTTTCCATGGCTGTCAACGAGTACTGTTGAACTGTCAAAAATACTTGTGTTCTTTCCTTAATTGTTGTAGTGTTGCTGTGTTTGTTTACCTTGGTGGAACAGTAAAGGAAAGATCATCTGTTCTTATGTGGTGGGATTTCCTTGTGCTCTGGGAGCTCTAGTTGGTGAGGACATTACTGGAATGTTCCTTAAATACATAAATAATTTCTGCAAAGAAATGACTTAGAAATCCACTTGGTTGTTTGGAAACCAAAACAAGCAAACATCTTTGCCTTCTGCATGAACGTCAGACTTTCAAGTTGGATAGCTAATGTTTGCTCATGGCCATGTCAAGAGCCCTGTAGATGGAATCCTAGAATTCTGAGGTAGCTATCCAAAAGGTAGAGACAGAAAAAAAGGCTAAGAGCAGCAGACAGAATAAAAATCATAGTTCTACCACTTATTAGCTGTGTGACCTTGGATAAGTCACTTAAACTCTCTGTGTTTTGGAGTCTTCATTTATAAATTGTGGGTAAGTATTTTCCTTCTAGAACTGTTAAGAAGATTAATATATTTCTCCCGTGTCTGAGTTATGGTCGGTCCCCCCCAAACTGTCAGCTTTATTGTGGTTGTCATCATTTCTCTGCTCTTAGGCTGGAGTCAAATGAGTGACATTGGGGTTTTTAAAAGATTTCTCTTTTTTTCTCCTACTAAACCTTTGTTGGATTTAACCATTTCTAAGCCAGTTCTCTCAGTTTCCTGCCTGTGGAGCTCCATTAACTGCAGTAGGTGGACATCGTGAAATGATTGATTGACATGATTATCCGGCCCTTGTTTTCTGTTTCCTCTCCTAATGTGTCAATAGCACCACTTTTCATGGCTTCTGTATGACTAGTCTGTGTTTCTTAACTTTGGCTGTGAAGGTCAGAAGTACACCTAGTAATTTCCCATGAACTTCACCAGCGAATTCCTGTTTCCTGAAGAAAAATTTGGCTAACTGCTTCCTGGCTGAGGGGCTCGTGCCTGAGCTGTGTGGGAGGACCAATGAGCCACACTTTGCTCTAATTATCAGTGACTGCTTACCACCGTCATGGAAATAGAAATAGAGGCGTACGTGTCATATACAAGTAATTTAAAAAATTCATTTGGTTGGGGACGTACAATTGAACAGTGACCAGTTCAGTAGCTGGACTAGAGAACCTAGTGTGGGATGGATATTGCAGGTGGAGATTCATCGGGGGCAGCTCCTGTCTCAGTGTGGCAGAGGTGACAGGAATGTCATTGTGTAGTGACAAAGGAAAGGCAGTGACAGCAATAGAAGTACATCTAGGAGAGGGCAGGGTGTGGAGGCTACGAGTGTGGATTCAGGAGCTATACTGTCTGGGTGGGGAACCAGCTCTGTCACAGATCACTGGAGTGACTGTGGGCAAATTACAGTCATCTCGGGGCTTCAGTTCCTTCCCCTGTAAGATGGGGGACAATGGTACCCACCTCATCAAGTTATCGCAAATAGTCAATGGATTAACATGTGTCAGGACTTAGAGGCGTGCCCAGCACTGGCACACCTCCAGTAAGTGTGAGCTAGAACTGCCCTCTGCATCGTGATGAGGCAGATGGAATACATGAGTGTGAGTGATGGGCTCTGGTCGGGGAGGGGAAGAGGAAGCAAGGAAGATTTGAGAGAAGTTGAACTCCAAGCTAGCCTTTTCTTTCTCTTTTGTGTATAATATTTTAAAATGATCATGCACCTTCATTATAGAAAAGTCGGAATATATAGACAAGCAAAAAGAGAACAATCAAAACTACCCCTTGGCCTGCTTCCAGTGGTACCCACTATTAACATGTAGCATATTTCCTTCTAGACTTCTTTTTTCCTTCTCTGCTGAGTTGGATTTTGAAAGATGTCAGGGAGGGTTAATGTTTTCCTACACTTAATTCCATCAATTTGGTTACATCAGTGTGTTATATAAGGAGCAATTTTTACTTGGTTTTAAAATTCTGTCATGAAATATTTCAAAAACACAGAAGAGCATGGAGAGGGCAGTGTCTAGATTGGGCTCAAATCATGTGGAGAAGACTGCAGTCTTAGGAAGGGGGAGGTGAAGGCCGACTAAACTTACTGAGTGTCCCCTTAGGTCTGTCCCTGCATTGGGCTTTTCAGGCAGGTGACTTCCTGTATCCCTACAGTAACCATCTGGGGTCAATCCCCACCCCCCCCAACCCCTTTTTGATCCTGTAACTAAGGAGGCTTTGAGAGGTTGAAGGATTCACCCACCATAGCACATGAATCAGCGTAGAGCTGGAAGTGTTGTGAGCTTGATACCACCTAACCTGAATGCTGTTTCCTCTTCTCAACTGCCTCAGGGCCCCCTGACTCAACCATCTTTGCCCTTCTTTTATGTTGTGAATTTTTTTTTTGACAAATTATATTTGGAAGCATACAGTGAACAAAATTGAGCTGATTTTTTTGTGGTAAAATACATATAACAAAAGATTTACCATTTTAAACATTTTTAAATGAACAATTCAGCCAAATTAAGTATATTCATGACGTTATGCAACCTTTACTACTGTCTTTCTCCAGAGCTTTTCGTCATCCCAAACAGAAACTCTGTACCCATTAAGCAATAACATCCCCACTTCCAACTTCTATTTTACATTCTGTCTCTACAAATTTGCTTATTCCAGATAGGCAATTCTTCACATAAGTGGAATACTTGTTCTTTTGTGACTGGTCTATTTTACTTAGCATAATGCTTTCAAGGTTTATTCCTGTCGTAGCATGTATCAGAAATTCATTTCTTTTCATTGACTGAATAGTATTTCATTACATATACATACTACATTTTGTTTATCCGTTCATCTGCCAGTGGACGTGTATGTTTCCACCTTTTGGCTATTGTGAATAGTGTAGCTATGAACATTGGTCATAGAACTCAATGAGAACAACAACAACAAAACAACCCAATTTAAAAAATGGACAAATAGACATTTCCCCAAAGAAGATACATATATGACCAATAAGCACATGAAAAGATGCTCAGCGTCATTAGTCATTAGGGAAATGCATATCAAAACCACAATGAGATCACTGCCCACCCACTGGAATAGCTATAATAAAAAAAGGAAAATATCAAGTGTTGATGAACATGTGGAGAAATTGGAACCCTTGTACATTGCTGTTGAAAATGCAAAATGGTGCAGCTACTGTGGAAAAGAGTTTGATGGTTCCTCAAATTGTTAAGCATAAAATTACCATATGACTCAGCGATTCCACTCCTAGGTATGTGCCCCGAAGAATTGAAAACAGGGACTCAAACAGATACTTGTATACCAATTGAGCTAATTTTGAATGTGCATTATTATTATTGTTTATCAATTCACCTTTCCTAAAGATGATTTACTTATGTTGCCATCTGGGCATTTAGCATGTAGAGCAGCAGAAATTAGAGCTCCAGAAAAAAACCCCACCTACACAATACAAAGCCACGTTAGTTGAAACTGAAGCCGTAGAGACACAAAAAGTTTGGTTCAACCACGGAGGCCAGCTTGTAATGTCAAGACACAAAGGGAACGTTTTGAAGGAGAATCCAGGCTGAATCAGATTTCTTCTGTCTAATAACATTGTCAAGATAATGATAAAATAATGTCAAGAAGATTTATCTACAGAACTTTTTTCTTCTAGTCTCAGAGCCCCAAAGATTTATTTCCCAAGTATTAAATTTTCTTGGTTGTACCATGATGAAATTGGCAGGTCTTGCTAATCAGAGTTGGGAATAGAAGATCTACTTAGAACATTTGTTTTGAGTTCTTGGGTAGTTATTCCATATCTGTAGAGTTGAGTCTCTTGACCACCTATTAACCACTGATAATTTATCCTGAACTTAAAGCCTTAGGGGGTGTATCAAAATATTCACACTTGAATACTTGTTATTCTGGAAATTCACTTTGAATTATAGAATGAAATACTCTCTCTGCAAAGACCTGGGAGCTGTAACCGCCCAAATTGTTATTTAACTCCACCCTGCAGCCCTTCCATTAGTTCTGTGACTGGGCATTAACCTAAAGAAAGATACCTTTTTTCTGAAATCCTCTCTTGAGCTGGGTCAGTGGTTACTTGTTTTAGTTTCTCTGCTGGGTGGGAGCTGCTTAAGAATAGGAATATGTAATATAGTTGTCTGATTAAGTTGGCACAGGTAGTCTGTCCTAAAATTACAAAGTAACAGCTGAATCAAGCACAGTCTTTTTTTTTTTCTTTTTAATTCATTGATTTTTAATATATTCACAGAATTGTGCAATAATCAACACAATTTTTAGAGTGTTTAAATTACCCCCATCCCCCAAAACCCATGTACCCATTGTCACTCCCCACCCTTACCCCCACACTCCAGCTCTAAGAAATCATTAATTTACTCTATTTTTTTTTCTATAGATTTTTCTATCCTGAATATTTTAAACAAATGGAATCATATAATATGTGGTCTTTTGTAACTGGCTTCTCTCATTTAGCATAATGTTTGCCCCTGTTGTAGTATGTAGCCTAATTTCATTCCTTTTTATTGATGAATAATATGTCAGTATATGGATATACCACATTTTGTTTATCCATCCATCAATTGATGGACATTTGGGTTGTCCCTTATCAGGTACATGATTTACAGATATTTTTTTCCCATTCTATGGGTTGTTCAAGCACAGTCTTTCAAGTGCTGTCAACCCACTTGAAATCCAGAATGTGGAGAGGATCGAGCCAGTGGGATTTGAGAAGCTCTTCTCCCTGCCCAAGTTCTGAACCAACTGGGAAAGACAGAGGAGTCAGCAGGTGGAGACCAAAAGGTCAGCTTCGTTACTGATAGATGTGGGACTGGAGGTTGTGGCTTAGAAGTAGGGCAACAGTAAGATTCTTGAAATCCTTACCTGGAAGAGTTAGATGGACTTGCCCACCTATGCAGACCTAGCCCTGGACAATAGTAGGTGGCCCCCCTACTAAAATTACCTTCTAAACTCACCTGCCACATGATCCAGAGCAGGTCAGACCTTGGGTTCTCCGTGGGCCTGGGAGATCCCAAAGAGAGGGGGAAGAGAGAGGCTTGAGCTAGGCATGCGGGGGTCATTTTCCCAAACTGGGTGAGTGACCCTGCCCACCCCCCTCCCAAACCCCCCCAGCAGTCCAAGTGGTCAGCGAAGCCAGGGAGTTTTCTTTGCTTTATTGTACGTGGATCTTCCCCAGGGAAGGAAACCTCAGGCCTGGGGACGTGGCACACATGTTCCATCAGGCTGAATGCTATCATAGTTCCAAAACACAATTATTTTATCACCTTTGATCTGATAAAAGCGAACCACTTAGAGTCTTGATTCATTTTCAGTGAGAGGGCTGATTCTGCCCCAACCATAGGGCGAGGAGAAGGCCACGTTTGTGTGTGTGTGTTTTTTTAAATAAATTTATTTATTTTTGGCTGCATTGGGTCTTCGTTGCTGCATGCAGGCTTTCTCTAGTTGCGGTGAGGGGGGCTACTCTTCGTTGCGGTGTGCGGGCTTCTCATTGCGGTGGTTTCTCTTGTTGCGGAGCATGGGCTCTAGGCGCGCGGGCTTCAGTAGTTGTGGCACGTGGGCTCAGTACTTGTGGCTCACGGGCTCAGTAGTTGTGGCTCACGGGCTCAGTAGTTGTGGCTCACGGGCTCTAGAGCGCAGACTCACTAGTTGTGGCGCACGGACTTACTTGCTCCGCAGCATGTGGGATCTTCCCAGACCAGGGCTCGAACCCGTGTCCCCTGCATTGGCAGGTGGATTCTTAACCACTGAGCCACCAGGGAAGTCCCACGTTTTTGTCTTAATAGACATTCAGGTGTTTACTCCCCATAAAATGCTCCCCTTTGTGAAATGCGGACACCCCTTTTCATCCGAGGGTGGCTGCACTTCACGATTGTCTAAATCAGTGCAAACCTTTTCTTGAAATATTTTGGCTGTTTAATTAGGAATAAGCAGTGATGAAGCAATGATTTTGAAAGTAATTAGCTTAACATTCTGTCAGTTCTCTGTTGGACAGGAAATGTAGGTAGGTGACAGTCTTCAGTTCTGCAGATTTCAGAATCCTAGTGTCGTAGCGCTAGGACACCACAAAGGGCATCAGGGACCCTCTAGTTTAACCCCGTCTCCTAATTTAGCACCCAGAATCTTAATATGGTCAATCTTCCTTGGTAGGCACTCAGTTTGTAGAATAAATGAATGAATGCTATATATATTCTGCTCTATTGCTACTCTTTCTTTTGTGACATAATTTCATGGCCATCTTGGTTGGGATGACCTGCTCTCCTGGCATGTTAATTTTATTTATGTATAGGGGAAGCTTTATGTGGTTTTGTTGCCAGGTTTGGTGACCCTCATGAGATAAATACATTCATACACAAAACTTCTGTGGGTTCCACTCATTTGAAAAGCTGGTAAAAGCCATGGAAGTGCTCTTTTTACAAATGCAGATATGCCTATGCACATAATTTTGTCTCCAATTCCAGAAGGTTCAAAGGCCTTTGAAAGTTCTCCAGGGATCCTATGCTGAGAACCTTTGTTTTAGCGTCAACTCCCAAGACCTATGCAGAATTGCTAAAGTGAGCAAGGCTATGTGACCCCTGCCCTTTAAAAGCATGAATGTTTAAAAGAAATACAAATAGCTTCATGTGGAGACTTGTAATTTCCATCTGGGCAGTGATTTTTAACTGAGGGTTGAGACCCTTTTGGGGTTTATTAAATAATGTTAGTGGTTTGGGGCCAACATTACCAAAACAATGTAATGGAACATAATAGAAAAGAAACCAGGCTATACGTCTATATATTGAGTTGAGATGAAAAATATAGGCCCCAGTTTGAGAAGCCTGATGTCTGCTCTGCTTGTTTTACTGTATATATTTAGGGCAGTGGGAGCAGTTTAAAGAAATTCATGCTTTCTTTTCATGATCTGTTTTGACTGTGTTGGCCCTTTTTCTTCCTTATAAAAAAGGTCCAAGAGTCCACTGGTTCCACTAACATTTTAATGTCTTGACAGCCTATCCCAAGTCATCACTTATCCACAGTTGTGAAAATAAGCTTAAATCCTACTTTTGAAGGCTCTTCTGATTTTTCTTTATATTCAGTCTTTTTTTCCTCCTCTCCAGCTAAGTAAAGATCAGTGTGATCCCCACCAGGCCACCACTTGAGCACTTTTAGATAAGAGACTTAATGTTCCTAGACTCAGTTTCCTCATCTGTAAAATGATCCTGATAATGATAATTTCCTTCTCCCAGGATTATTGGGAAGATTATGAGTTTTACACATGTAGAATGCATAGCATAAATCCTCAATAAGCATTAATCAGTATTCCTAGTAGTGGTGGAATTGTTTGTATACCGTAAGGGAATTGCATTTTTTAAAAATAAATTTATTTATTTATTTACGGCTGTGTTGGGTCTTCATTGCTGCGCGCGGGCTTTCTCTAGTTGCGGCGAGCGGGGGCTACTGTTTGTTGCGGTGCGCGGGCTTCTCATTGCGGTGGCTTCTCTGTTACGAGGCACAGGCTCTAGGCGCGCGGGCTTCAGTAGTTGCAGCACGCAGGCTCAGTAGTTGTGGCTCGCGGGCTCTAGAGCGCAGGCTCAGTAGTCGTGATGCACGGGCTTAGTTGCTCCGCGGCATGTGGAACCTTCCCGGACCAGGGCTCGAACCCGTGTGCCCTGCATTGGTAGGCAGATTCTTAACCACTGCGCCACCAGGGAAGCCTGGGGAATGGCATTTTATACTTCCTTTAGAACTTCTCAGAATCCGTCCATTTGGGCTGCATTTACCAAGGAGATGAGCACTCTGGTAATGTTCTTGTTTTAAAAGCATCTGCCTAATCAATTTTTTAAAAATGTACTCTATTTAACTCCTAATTTTTTTGGTATAAATTATTTTGCCCCCGCACGTCATAAATGACATTAAAAGAACAATCTCTCTTTCCTCTCTTTGGATTGTGAACCAACATTCTGTTCACTTACGAATGTTGCAAATGTTGATTTTTGGAACCCAGATGGGAGTCTCCACAAAGACTCAGAATATCATTAAAACTCAAGTGCCAGGATCTGTTATTAAAGTAAATGTGGTAAAAAAAAAAAAAATTCTCAAAGAGAGTTAAGTGACTTTCCTGGTGTTTTTCCCCCTCAGAAGTACTTTTTGTAGGTACTGTGTCAATCTTTAAGGAAAGGAGTTTATTGAATTTCCAGAGTTATCAACAATACTCAAAGCAAATATTTCCCCCAAATCAATGTATTCAAATTCTTATAAATTTATTTATTTATTATTTAATTTTGGCTGTGTTGGGTCTTCGTTGCGTGCGGGCTTTCTCTAGATGTGGCGAGCAGGGGCTACTCTTCGTTGCGGTGTGCAGGCTTCTCATTGCGGTGGCGTCTCTTGTTGCGGAGCACGGGCTCTAGGCGCGCGGGCTTCAGTAGTTGTGGCACGCAGGCTCAGTAGTTGTGGCTCGTAGGCTCTGGAGCGCAGGCTCAGTAGTTGTGGCGCACGGGCTTAGTTGCTCCCTGACATGTGGGATCTTCCGGGACCAGGGCTTGAACCTTTGTACCCTGCATTGGCAGGCGGATTGTTAACCACTGCACCACCAGGGAAGTTGTCAAATTCTTAGAAGAGATAATTTATGCATGAAAATCTTGCTTCTCTACCACTCTTAGTGTATTGCGAGAAGATTTAAGTTAAAGCTCGTTGTAGCTTATAATATATAGGATGTACTCTATGCATATAAATATTATTTTTTGCTCCAGTAGCTGCTATAATTTAAAGGTTGTGTGTGATGTGAGTTTGAGAAGGTTGCTGAGCTATCTCTCGTCGGGCAGCCCTACCTTCATTAAAATGCTTCCTGACACTCCTTTCTGTTACATGCCCTGCCCCGTTCATTCCTTCCATCTACATAATGTTTTCATATTCTCTTTTCTTCCTTTCACTCTCTCTAGCTATAAAAACCTTCCCCTAGGAAGGAATGCAGTTACTAGTATCTGGCAGAATTCTATAGGAAAAGGCCATCTATCTATCGTCCAATGGTCCAACGTTGGAATTCCCACTCAGCTACTTTTAAGAATTTGGGCAACATCATTGACCTCTCTGAGCTTCAGTTTGTTGTTTGTAAAAGGGACCTCTTATTATCTGTGGATTCAGTGAATGCTTCATACTGATAAGGCGCAAGTTTACTTCTCTGAAAGGTATGTGTTTCTTGAGAAATAATTAAAAATCAACATCTAACAGTGGATTTTTTGGTTATTATTCAGCTGGGTAGGGAATGTATTTTGTGAACAAGGGGGGTCTTCTTAGAACCCCTGAAATCTCTTTATTTCTCAGTTTTCCTACTGTTTGCAAGGGCTCTGACATTACATGCTGAGTGATAGGTGCTAATAATAATAACTTTTATTGATCCATCTTTTACGTTCCAAGTCAAGTATGTGCTTTTGCATATTATTACATTTAATCGTCATTGGTCACTTGGGGGTGGGATGGTGGTGGTACGGTGTTACTAGGAACAGTCACTAGAACTGATTTCTTACCATTTACAGATGATAAATTGAAGTTCAGTGATGTTGAGAGACTCACCCCATAGTCTTCCTGGCCCTCGAGGCTAATTTCTCAGTCACTGTTCAATCCTTTCTTTCCCTGTGAAGAGGTAGACAGAGATAATTAGACTGCTGAGTCAAAAATAGGGTGTCCCATCCACCACCCCCACCCCCCGCCCCTGTCTCCCCAGTCCAAGAACTGCCCGTTGTGCGCTGATACACTCCAACACGGAGGAAATGGACCCGTCCTGAATTTGTCCATAGACCCAGGTGTGGGAGGATGAGTCTTTTAAGAAATTACTAAGTTGACTCAAACATAATGATAAACCACCTCCCATGGCTGTTTGGGCCAAAATCTGTATCCCAAGTTACTGGGAATCTTGGTGGACATTTTTGGAGTGATTTCACTTCAATATTTAAAGCTTCTATCTTTCACTGGGTGGTGTCATTAAAGAGAAAACACTTTCTTAGTAATATCAGCTGTTCCCTAGGTGGGGTCCTTCCCCTTTTTAGAAAACTGGCAGCTCAATTCAGGGCCTCCTGTCTCCCTTTGGAGGATATTAATTCCCCAGAGTGAGCAATTTTTGACCCTGTTCCTCTCTGTGCATCAACAAAGCAGTGTCGGAAAACATTTCCTGACAGTGAAGACACTGGGCAAGGGAATCCAGGTTTTCCTCCTTGGTTCCAGCACCAGCGTATGGCGGTTCATTATTTACATATTGTGAGTCCTGCCAAGCCGATGCAGGTGTTGCTGACTTGTGAAGACATGTTGACTCTCCTTTCTCTAAAGAAAGGTTGAGATGCAGTCCTTTGTCACAGGGATCATGCTATGCCAGTCACCGAGCTACATGTCAGTGTATAAAAACACAGATTACACTGTGCTATAGAAATAAACATTTTGCCATACTGCCTTTAATAGGTTTTCTTTCAATGAATATCGTCCTCCTTCCTTCTCACATCCCACGTTGTTGGGTAACCCTTCCTTTAGGGTTGCTGGCTGTGATCATGAGATCATCTTAGTTGGCGTTGTCGTTTTGGTGTCGCTAAATTGTTAGGAGACAACACAGTCGCTAGGAGTTTCCACGTGGGAGTGGTTAACTTCTACTTCTCAAAGGTAGCTGGTAAGGCTGGGTTTTCAGGAATCCAGTATGTCTCAGTTGTAAGTCTGTGAAATTAAGTTAACTTCCATGATGGTAAATTTCCAAGAATTTTTTTGGAGCTGGTAGCTTTGTGACCACCCAGAAGATTCTCACCAAAGTTCTTTAACCCAAGGCAGTTTTTCGTCTAGATAGGCTGACCCCTTTAATATACAACCCCAAATTTCAGTGGCTTCGTATACTCGGAGGTTTACGATTGCCCTTGTCAATCTGTTGCGGGTTCTCTTTCTTCGCAGGGTCATTCAGGGACCCAAAGCTGCTCCACCTGCTTGGCTTCTGGCTTCTCTGCATTTGATGTGTAGGGAAGAGAAGAGGCACCACCCGGAGGGTCTCAGGGGAGGTATAAGGGGTAGATTCTGGAAGTGGCCAACATTATATGAGTTTGTATTCCATTGGCCGTGACACTGGCACGTGGCCCCCTCATCGGTTTGACTGGGCTGGGAAGCTACATTTCCTCACTTCCCAGGTGAAAAAGGAATAAATTTAACGTCACAATTTCATGTTATAAACTTAATCTTAAGGGTTTCTGAAGGTGAGGTGTGTCTATTAGGAAGACCTTGACAGGGGATTGACTTGGTAGCTAGTTATTTGATCTGAATTCCGGATTTATTTTTACCTTAGGTGTTCATGAGCTTCCCACGAATGGGGAAGAAGGGAATTTTTTTTTTTTTTTAAGTGCTGCACTGGGAACTTTGCTTTTTTGCCTGATGATGTATTTATAACCTGCTTAAAGATCCAGAATTAATGTCTGGTCATGCATGATGCATTCTAGTTATAATCAGATTTGGGTTTTTCAGATGGTTCCTCTGTGAATCTGTGCTAAAACTTCAGAGATTCCCTGATGTCTGTCTTTGTACCTCACCTTGCCCTGAGTTTCAGGGTTAGAAGGCCACGTCGTCGAGTTTCCTCGTTTGAGCAGCAGCTCCCTTGACTTTCAGGAGGACCCCAGCCAGATTTTCCTATCCAGGAGTGTGGAATTCCAGCCATGTGATTTTTTTCCGCCTAAGAGATGTTTTCCCCCATAAATTCCAAAGCTTTTCATCTTTAATAATAATTTTGGAAGCATCTAAAACATTTCATACTTTCTCAGTCATCTTCAACAGAGTATGTGGAGCATAATTTAATCTGTAGTCCGTTTTTTCTTTTTCTCTCAAGCTGAGATTTTGGTCAAGTAGACGTTATTGAGGTTGGAAGGCCCAGAAAGGTGAGGCCATAGAGCTAATTGCACTGTTCTTCTCATGGTTGCTTCATTTCCTCCTGTCACATCTGGTGTGTGGTATTCTGTCCCTTCTTCCTCCTCCCCATCAGCCACTGGTCCCTTGAACTCTCTGCCTTTGGTTTACTGTTGGCTGTAAACACCAGATAACTCAGTGTGTTAAATCGAGAATCAATAGGTTCTAAATGAGGACTTAGAACAGAGAGACTCCCACTACTGACAGAGTCAAGTTCAGACTCCTCGTCTCGTGGTCTACAGCCTTTGGAAGCTAGCTAATCTGGTCCTGGCTGGTTGCACAAATTGCAGCAACCCCACGCTCGTCACACACACACTGCATCCTCTTTCTGAGCCACACCGAGCTATAATCCTCATAAACCATACAATCGTAATAAATATCAATGAATGTTAATTGAGTATTTACTATGTGCCAGGGTCTTTTGTAGAATATATTGAAGCATTAAACCTTCCCAGAGACCAAGGCATTTAGAATATATTAAATGTAGATCAAATTCTCAAACATTTAAAATAGTTAAATATTATGTTATTAATATATACTATTACATATCACATATTAATAATTTAATAATTAAGTATAGATTAAATGTTACCTATATAGGTGCATGTGGAATACATTAAAGCATTTAACCATCTCAAGGACGGGCTGGGTAATGTTATCCTCTCCCTTTTACAAATGGGAAAGGAAATGCGGAGGTTACATAACTTGCCCAAGGTCACACAGCTAGGGGGCGCCAGAGCAACCCATTGTGTAGTGCTGACTATCTGAAGTAGCTAGACTCCCATGGGTGAATTTCCCTCCCCAGCCCTTTATTCTACTTGGGGGAGCCCCTTATTTCTATGCTGAAAGTTCAGTGGAGACTCAACATCTTCCCATAACTTCCCCCTCTTCTCATGCTGTCTCTTTCCTGAACAGAATCAAATCTGTGCTCAGAAATGAGATCATTACACATTCCATCTATTCGCACGCCCCTGTCTCTGCTAGACTGGAGCTCCTCGAGGACAGGGCCGGGGCTGGGGAGGCCTTTGTTAAATGCTGGTGGAATTGATCAGCATTAGAGATTATCATGCCAGCTTCCCATTTTCCAGATGACAAAACCGAGGCTCAGTGTGGTTGCATCACAGAGCTGTCTGGGGAGGATCTGGGACTAATACCGTTGCTTTCCGAGTCTGTGGCAATGTGGACTTTGAAAGCAGAACACTCGGCAGTTATTTTGGTCTGGTTCCTTAGTTCCTGGCAGTGTTCTGGCTGGCGGGAGATGTTCCTGAGTGTACCATGCACTTAACGTGTACTCAGAGTGATAACAACAGTTGTAGGAGTGGCTTGGCATGAAAAGACAGAGCCAGGGCCCTGAGTTTACACCAGCCTGCTGACTGAGGGTTCAGATATTCTGGTGAGGACAGAAGGGCACATGAACACGTGTGGCTAAAGGGATTTTGTTTGATTTTTTCCTAAGATGAAGCTAGCGAATTTTATACATCCTTTCATTCATTCTCATATTTAATGTAGCAAATCACTTGCTAAATTATGTCTCCTTGTACAAGTGATCCACAACCGTTCTGTACCTGTGTATGTAACTTAGAATAAATAAACAATCAGCCTTCAACTTTTGTTTTTAATTTGAAATTGTCACAAACTTTGGGAAAAGTTGGCACTATCCTATGAAGAATGTTGTTGTCTCTCAGTGATTTGGGAGTAAATTGCTTTTACCCCCAGGCATGAGTGTTTTTTTCCTATAAGCAAGGGCACTCTACTACACGGCCACCCTACAGGGCTCAAAATCATGAAATGAGCTGATACAGTACCATCGGCTCCTCATCACACCCTCTTCCACTCTTGTCATTTGTCCTGAGCGCCATTTCAAGTAACAGATGTTTCCAGTTCCAGCATGTGTTGCCTTGAGTTGTCACGTGTCTTCAGATGCCTTCCGTCAGGAGCAGCTCCCCCATCTTGGTGCTCATGACTTTGACTCTGTTGAAGAGCCCAGGCCAGTTACTTTGTTGCATGTCCGTCAGTTCGGCTTTGCTTGAGGCTTTCTCGAGATCAGATCCACATTCCACATCATTGGCAGACACACTAAATGGTGATGGTGTGTCCTTCCCACTGTGCCTTCCCTGGGAACTCCCAATGTGGACCCACCCCATTTCTAATGACAGTCACTCACCTTGGTCTCTTGGTTAAGATGGCAGCCTTCCCTGCTAGGAAGTTATTCTTTTCCCCTTTGTAATTAGTAAACGTTTTATAGAGAGATATTTTGAAATGGTGTCGATCCCCTATTTCTCAACAAACTTTGAGTTTACTTATTTATATCTATATAGACTCGCAGTTTCCTATTTTCGTCAATGGTTATACTCTGTTAGTGGTAGTATTTATTTTGATAAGTCAGGTCTTCCCTGATTGGACCTGTGGGGGTCCCTTCAGGAGGGCTCCTCTGTGCTCTTCTGTCCACCATTCCTCACTCTGGCAGGACTCTGATTAACCCTGGACGCCACCCCTATCCTGCTTGGGCTCTGACACGCCTGTGCCAGGCCACTCCCGTGAGTGGATACCCTCCCCACTGTAGTTTTTTAAAAACTCATGTTTTTTTAAAAAAATGCATACTTCTGGAGAGGGTGTGGAGAAAAGGGAACCCTCCTACACTGTTGGTGGGAATGTAAATTGGTACAGCCACTATGGAGAACAGTAGGGAGGTTCCTCAAAAACCTAAAAATAGAGTTGCCAGATGATCTAGCAATCCCATTCCTGGGCATATACCCAGACAAAACTATAATTCAAAAAGATACATGCACCCCTATGTTCATAGCAGCACTATTCACAATAGCCAAGACATGGAAATGATCTAAATGCCCATCGACAGATGAGTGGATAAAGAAGATGTGGTAATATATATATATATACACATAGATATACAATGGAATATTAGTCATTAAAAAGAATGAAATAGGGGCTTCCCTGGTGGCGCAGTGGTTGAGAATCTGCCTGCCAATGCAGGGGACACGGGTTCGAGCCCTGGTCTGGGAAGATCCCACATGCCGCGGAGCAACTAGGCCCGTGAGCCACAACTACTGAGCCTGCACGTCTGGAGCCTGTGCTCCGCAAAAAGAGAGGCCGCGTTAGTGAGAGGCCCGCGCACCGCGATGAAGAGTGGCCCCCGCTTGCCGCAAGGAGAGAAAGCCCTCGCACAGAAACGAAGACCCAACACAGCCAAAAATAAATAAATAAATATTTAAAAAAAAAAAAAAAGAATGAAATAATGCCATTTGCAGCAATGTGGATGGACCTAGAGATTATCATACTAATTGTAGTAAGTCAGAAAGAGAAAGACATGTATCATATGATACCGCTTATATATGGAATCTAAAAAAAGGGTACAAATGAACTTATCTACAAAACAGAAAGACTCACAGACATAGAGAATAGACTTGTGATTGCCAATGGGGTTAGGGTTAAGGATGGATTGGGAGTTTGGGGTTAGCAGATGCAAACTATTATGTAGAGGATGGATAAATAACAAGGTCCTGCTGTATAGCACAGGGAACTACATTCAATATTCTGTGGTAAACCATAATGGAAAAGAATATGAAAAAGAATGTATATGTATATATGTATAACTGAGTCACTCTGCTTACAGCAGAAATTAATGCAACAATGTAAATCAACTATACTTCAATAGAATTTAAAAGAAAGTATATTTCAGATTATCTCGGGGTCAATATACTATAGACATATTAATGAAGATTTTAAGGTTGCCAACAAACACATGAAAGGATGCTCAACATCACTAATCATTAGAGAAATGCAAATCAAAACTACAATGAGATATCATCTCACACCGGTCAGAATGGCCATCATCAAAAAATCTACAAACAATAAATGCTGGAGAGGGTGTGGAGAAAAGTGAACCCTCTTGCACTGTTGGTGGGAATGTAAATTGATACAGCCACTATGGAGAACAGTATGGAGGTTCCTTAAAAAACTAAAAATAGAACTACCATACGACCCAGCAATCCCACTACTGGGCATATACCCTGAGAAAACCATAATTCAAAAAGAGTCATGTACCACAATGTTCATTGCAGCTCTATTTACAATAGCCAGGACATGGAAGCAACCTAAGTGTCCATCAAGAGATGAATGGATAAAGAAGATGTGGCACATATATACAATGGAATATTACTCAGCCATAAAAAGAAACGAAATTGAGTTATTTGTAGTGAGGTGGATGGACCTAGAGACTGTCATACAGAGTGAAGTAAGTCAGAAAGAGAAAAACACATACAGTATGCTAACACATATATATGGAATCAAAAAAAAAAGGTCATGAAGAACCTATGGGCAGGATGGGAATAAAGCCGCAGACCTACTAGAGAATGGACTTGAGGACACGGGGAGGGGGAAGGGTAAGCTGGGACAAAGTGAGAGAGTGGCATGGACATATATACACTACCAAATGTAAAACCGATAGCTAGTGGGAAGCAGCCGCATAGCACAGGGAGATCAGCTCGGTGCTTTGTGACCACCTAGAGGGGTGGGATAGGGAGGGTGGGAGGGAGACGCAAGAGGGAGGAGATGTGGGGATATATGTGTATGTATAGCTGATTCACTTTGTTATGCAGCAGAAACTAACACACCATTGTAAAGCAATTATACTCCAATAAAGATGTTAAAAAAAAAAAATGAAGGTTTTAGGGGAGAATTGGTTTTGTTCCTCAACTGAAAAAAACCCCAACGAAGCCTGTTTAGAATTTGTAACTGGTGTGGAAGGGGAGCTTCTGTGCCTCCAGGCACATTCTGATACAAATTATTAAAAGACTTAGGAGAAGTTCAGTCATGTTAAAAACCCGAAGTTTGAAACTGTTGTCATCACTTTTCTTCTCCACATCTGGGTTGTGGAGAAAAAAAAGATTTGCAAGGTGATAAAAGGGCATCTTCTCAAGGAGAGTTGGGGTGGGAGGAAGGGCGGCTCACAGAGGAACCTGCGAGGATTACTTTTTAACTGTACCCCGTGGTTCTGGAAGGGAGGGGAAAAGGTGAGAACCACTTTTTTTTTTTTTTTGTAATTGTCTGTGCTCATCTCTCCTTCGTCCCCTTTCCTCGTCTTTCCCGTCCTCATCCATGCTGCCCAATCCTGTGCCCCAAACGCTCATTCATTACCACTTACTTTTCTATATGACTTACTCAGATTTGCCACTCTCAACATCATCAACTAAAATTCTTGGCCCCAAATTTAATTTTTAAAAATTGTTTATAGAGAGATTTTTTTTTTTAAAGCAAGATTTTAGTGAAACGATGATCGTAGTGAACACGTTCAGTGGCACATACTGGTTAAGAAAAAAATATAAAATGTATACTGTTGGGACTTCCCTGGCGGTCCAGTGGTTAAGACTCCGTGCTCCCAATGCACGGGGCCTGGGTTGGATCCCTGGTCCGGGAACTAAGATCCGGCATGCCACGTGGCCAAAAAAATTAAAAATTAAATAAATAAATAAATAAATAAATAAATAACCCTTCTCAACAACTGATCAGTCTGTTAGAAGAAACATTAATAGTGAAAAAGAAAACTACGTTTAAAAGTAAATAATTTAAAAAAATAAAATTTATAATATTTACTTTATAAATATGTCTTCTCTGCCCCCTTCTCTCTCTCTCTCTCCCTCTCTCTCTCTCTCTCTCACACACACACACACACACACACAAACACACACACACACACACACACACACACACACACACCAGTGTGATGAAAGATAGTTTATCTGAGACAGGGGTTGGGTAAATTTTGAAATTCAAAACATGTCAAGGATATAATATTCCAGTCTGTTATTAACATTTACTAGGGCTGGAAAAAATCTTTTTGTTGTCTTGAATTTTCAGTAACCACACCCACGTTAAAAAAAAATCTTTCCCGTATTCTCATTTTAGCACATCACTCTTACCTGTAACACATGGTAACTGTTCGACTGAATTGAACTGGACCCCCAGTTTTGAGGCTGGTAGGCTAGATTTCTTAAAAATAGTTTCTCTTGATGGCTTCCCAGAAACAAAGAGCATTTGAAACTTAAGATTGGGATTTAATCGGTATATACCTGATTCCTTTTGGACCCTAAGCTTCCAAGATTTCCTTTCTTTTTTCCCGTCCTCTCTGTTTTCTTCACTCCACAGGCTGCTATTCTTTCTGTGGTTGCTGTTTATTATTTTTCATACCTCTGGTACCAACTTAGGAAACCTTTAGGTTGGCTTGGAGTTTCTGAGGAAATTGAAAAAAGGACCTTTTCCTTGTTTTAGGAGTAAATAGAGTATACGAACGTATCTGTAGCTTTCACAGCCAGATAGAGGCCGAAACTCTCAGGAACCCCACCAAGCAAGTGTCTTACATTTTATTGCTTTTGGTGAGCCATACCTTGGGATAGAGTTTCATACGTATTCACTATATCATTTGCTTTTGGCTTTATCTTAGTCATTCTTCCCCAAAGAGTGTTTTTTTAAAGGTCTTTTTTGTTTTAACAATTATAAATCATTTTGATGCTAAGAACTGGGAAGGCAGTGCCATGCCACTCTATAATCCAGAAGTTACTTAAAATTGACTGTGGATAGTACTGAGGGAGAGTTTTGCAAGATATTTGACATCTCAACTATATGTTGAATAACACTGTTTTTTATTCTCTGAGTCTAATATCCCACCTGGATAGCAGGGGCAGATCAACTGCATATGTCTGGCATACTTTGATGAACTTACCTAGAGGATAATTCCTATCTGAGCTTCCTCTTCATGCTTCTCAGTTCTAACTGTGTCCTGATTTAATGCCCTTGTCTGTATTCCATAGTTATAAGGGTTGTATAATAAGAGTCTAGAGAAGAATAAGAAATGGAACCCAGGGTTTTTATTGTATAGTTTTAAATTCCACTCTATTAATCTAGCTCTTGAGGCCCTGTAGGAACAGGCCTCCCGTCTCCAGGCCTGGGCTTATGGGGTCAGAGTTGATGGGACACCTCAACCTCTTCCCAACCTTAAGCACTAAGCACTGTGTCTCAGATGTAATAGCTGTTGTTTACGCTTGATAACAAAAAGTGATCACGTCATATAATCACACTCTGTAGAGGAACTCTGCTCTAAAATTTACAATTCAGATCTGACCTTTCTGTCTCTTCCATCCATAAATGGGGGTTTCTACTCAAACATATGAGTCATATTTTTGGTGCTGGCTTTTCTGAGTCAATTTAGCAGCCAACACATTTTATTATTGGCACCTCCTACCATGAGATAGCAGGTATTTATCCCTCAAAACTGTGACCTTTTAAATCTAAATAGTATATCTATACTTTATTTTTAGTTTATTTATATTTAGTAAGTCTGATTTGCTTTGTGCATTCCTGACAAGTTCTGGGGCAAAAAATAAATAATGTTTTGCCATTGGCAATATTCTTTCCAATATATTGAAATTTTTGTCTCTGGTTATCTTTAATCAACATGATTACTTATATTTAGAAGATGCATTTGCTGTGACTTTAATTTGGAGAGCAATAATCTTTTCAAAAAGCTTGCAAAGGCATACAAGAGCGAAAGAATGGGTGTATTATTTTACAAGGCGATGGTCTTTTGGGTTGTCACTTCTCATCTTTATGCTTCATCATTGAAGATGGATACCAGATACCCCTAGTGACTATTGTTATGTGCCGTGCCTTCCTACTCCATGTGAAGGCTTCATGTGTTTTGTTTTCACTGTAATCAGTAAGGAAAAAGATTTCATAAATTCAGGCACTGATTTCACTGATTTTATTTTTCTTGCTTTTTGGGGAAAGCTTCTAATTGTGGTGCAAGAGCCTGGAGATTATGGTTACTAATTAATATTTAGATGTAATGAAAGATTGCATATTTCCCGCCCCCCCCCAGGGTATAATTTATGGTGTCATGTTTTATGTTTAAGTCTTTAAGCCATTTTGAGTTTATTTTTGTGTATGGTGTGAGGGAGTGTTCTAACTTCATTGATTTACATGTGGCTGTCCAGCTTTCCCAACACCACTTGCCAAAGAGACTGTCTTTTCTCCATTGTATATTCTTGCCTCCTTTGTTGAAGATTAATTGACTGTAGATTGTGGGTTTATTTCTGGGCTCTCTATTCCATTGATCCATATTTCTGTTTTTATGCCAGTACCACGCTGTTTTGATTACTGTAGCTTTGTAGTATAGTCTGAAGTCTGTCTTCCAGGATATCATTTATTGATTACTTCCATGGCTCAGACAGTGGCCTGGGTGATTTCCAGTGGATTGTCCTATTTACCCATATTATTCCCATTCTACCAGTGAGGAAACTGAGTCTTTGTGATGTGAAGTAACGTTCCCCGTGATTTGGGTATTAAGTAGCAGAAGCAAAATTTCCACCCAATTCTGTCTGGCTCCACCATCCATTCTCTGGGCACTAATCTCTTAGTCCTGGCCACTTGATGGCTAGTGACATAATGAAATACAGCTGAGTTTGAGATGACTCTGGTCTGGGAACAGCCCTTATTTTGGCTGATGCTGTTGGGTGTCTTTCACAGTTGCTCAAGCCCTGTTCATTGTCTGTTTCAGATGTCATTTTGAGATTAATTAATTAACCCTTAAGGGCTTTTCCCATTGTGTCAAGTTCAAACAAAAGAAGCTGACAAACTCCCATTAGAAATTGAACATACGTAACAAACAAACAGCACAAGCCTCAACAAGAACTAACAGTCGGCAGGCTTAGTGTTTGCTCCACTGAAGCCTGGGCCAATGTCAGCAGTTAACTGCATTCTCAGAAATATTATGGAAGTGGGGGAGGGTGGTGGGGTAGTCACATGGCCAGGTTTACTCCTGGAAAGCCGGGGCTGTGTTTTCCTTCATTCTGAAAGGCATGGAGAAGATTTAGTTTTGATTACATCCCAGAGGGAGATATCGAGGTCCTTCTGAGAATTAAATATGCATAACATATTACAGGTTAATTTTGAACAGTTCATTGCTATGTCTTAAAGGTTTGGGGATACACTGTGTTAAAAACACAATATAAAAACAACAAACCTATGATTAGAAATTTCATTTCGTGGCTGTTGATGTTTTTGTGTTAATGAGTGGGAAGAAGCCATTAATGTGATACATTAAACTCCAAATTGAAGTATTGTTGCTGTATAAAATCACCTGTAAAACCTGTATTCCTTTTCACCCTGCACTTCCTTCCTCTGATACGTTTGTTTAATACAGAGTAAAATATTTGTTTCTTTCTCTGACTCATTTATACCGGAATTTATAAAAAAGGTTTTGGGGGCATGTATACCATTATGCTTTTTATTTTTTTAAAGCTTGTATTCCAGTAATCACATATACACATAGATATGTATGCATATACACACCACCCCTCACACACATATACCTGAACCCTAAATAGATCTGATTTGTTTTTGTTTTTTGGTTTTTTTAAACATCTTTATTGGAGTATAATTGCTTTGCAATGGTGTGTTAGTTTCTGCTTTATAACAAAGTGAATCAGTTATACATATACATATGTTCCCATATCTCTTCCGCCTTGCATCTCCCTCCCTCCCTCCCTATCCCACCCCTCTAGGTGGTCACAAAGCACCGAGCTGATCTCCCTGTGCTATGTGGCTGCTTCCCACTAGCTATCTATTTTACGTTTGGTAGTGTATATATGTCCACGCCACTCTCTCACTTTGTCACAGCTTACCCTTCCCCCTCCCCATATCCTCAAGTCCATTCTCTAGTAGGTCTGTGTCTTTATTACCGTCTTACCACTAGGTTCTTCATCACCTTGTTGTTTTTTTTTCCCTTAGATTCCATATATATGTTAGCATACTGTATTTGTTTTTCTTTTTCTGAGTTACTTCACTCTGTATGACAGACTCTAACTCCATCCACCTCACTACAAATAACTCAATTTCGTTTCTTTTTATGGCTGAGTAATATTCCATTGTATATATGTGCCACATCTTCTTTATCCATTCATCTGTCAGTGGACACTTAGGTTGCTTCCATGCCCTGGCTATTGTAAATAGAACTGCAATGAACATTTTGGTACATGACTCTTTTTGAATTATGGTTTTCTCAGGGTATATGCCCAGTAGTGGGATTGCTGGGTCATATGGTAGTTCTATTTTTAGTTTTTTAAGGAACCTCCATACTGTTCTCCATAGTGGCTGTATCAATTTACATTCCCACCAACAGTGCAAGAGTGTTCCCTTTTCTCCACACCCTCTCCAGCATTTATTGTCTGTAGATTTTTTGATGATGGCCATTCTGACTGGTGTGAGATGATATCTCATTGTAGTTTTGATTTGCATTTCTCTAATGATTAGTGATGTTGAGCATCCTTTCATGTGTTTGTTGGCAATCTGTGTATCTTCTTTGGAGAAATGTCTGTTTAGGTCTTCTGCCCATTTTTGGATTGGGTTGTTTGTTTTTTTGTTATTGAGCTGCATGAGCTGCTTGTAAATTTTGGAGATTAATCCTTTGTCAGTTGCTTCATTTGCAAATATTTTCTCCCATTCTGAGGGTTGTCTTTTGGTCTTGTTTATGGTTTCCTTTGCTGTGCAAAAGCTTTTAAGTTTCATTAGGTCCCATTTGTTTTTTTTGTTTTGTTTTTATTTCCATTCCTCTAGGAGCTGGGTCAAAAAGGATCTTGCTGTGATTTATGTCATAGAGTGTTCTGCCTATGTTTTCCTCTAAGAGTTTGATAGTGTCTGGCCTTACATTTAGGTCTTTAATCCATTTTGAGTTTATTTTTGTGTATGGTGTTAGGGAGTGTTCTAATTTCATACTTTTACATGTAGCTGTCCAGTTTTCCCAGCACCACTTATTGAAGAGGCTGTCTTCTCTCCACTGTATATGCTTGCCTCCTTTATCAAAGATAAGGTGACCATATGTGCGTGGGTTTATCTCTGGGCTTTCTGTCCTGTTAATGGATCTGATTTGATCCATGTCCAATGAGTAAGAATTCTAAGAGCCAAGGATGATGCCAGGTTAGTCATTATTATCTTTCTCATGGTCTGTGTTGTACTTTTATGGTTGATGGAAAGATCTGGATGAGTGAAGATCTAGAAAATTGGAGAGGGAAGATTACCAGATAAGGATAGTGCTGGTCATGATATTGATACTTGGAGTTGCCAGTTAATTAAACAGCTTGATTACTTGGCTCTTTCTTCTGCAAGGAGGCTGAATCTATATAAATGAGTACCTTTCATTAGATGAGTTCGTACAGTAGTAAGCCATCAAATACTCACTTTCTCACAGGTTGTTCACAGATATTCTGCAAAATAAAGTTGCACAATTAAGAAAGTTTGGGAAACACTGGGTTAAATAAAGTGAAATCCATTTCTTGACTGCAAGAGTTGGAATTCCCAACTCTGACCACAGAATGCATGTTTCTTAAAGTATCTATAAACATTCCCTGTATATCTCCAGAATGTGTACAAATGTTGGAAGAGAGTGTGGGGTTGAGAATTGAGTACATGTATGAGTACACTCTTCCACCCACTCAACAATAGACATGTCACTTAGAAAGAAACAAATGGGAGAGTTTATACATATGCCTCTCCTCCAAGTTGCTGTGATCATTAAATGATCTAATGTATATAGAAATGCTTTGCAAATTTTGAAGCACTCTGAAAACGTTAGTTCTTAATAAACCCTCTACTTTTTAAATTGTGGTATTATATACGTAACATAAAATTTACCATTTTTAGGTGTACAGTTCAATGGCATTAAGTATATTCACATTGTTTTGCAACCATTGCCACCATCCATCTCCAGAACTTTTGTTTCTTCCCAACCTGAAACTCTATACCCATTAAACACTGACTCCCCCTTTCCCCCAACCCCTGGCAACCACCATGCTACTTTCTCTCTCAATGACTATTCTAGGTACCTCATATAAGTGGAATAGTACAATATTTGTCCTGTTTCACTCGGAATAATATCTTCAAGTATATCCCCTGACTTTTTATGATGTGAGATTTTAATTTATTTTCTTGATTCACTCACCCCTGGTTCCATTCTTTTAACACATAGCACAGTGACAGCACAGAGAGCGCACGTATTCCTAGTGTTCCTCTAGAATAGCCCTGAAAAGGCAGTACCCACAGTTTTAGGAGAGGAGCTTTTATGGATGTGCCTTTGATCAAGAATCTGATCAAGAATCTAGTCCATCCTTGAAGGAATCAAAAGGTACAAATTTCCAGTTATAAGATAAGTACTAAGGAAGTAATGTACTCCATGATGTATATAATTATCTCTGCTGCACATTATATAGGAAAGTTGTTAAGAGGGTAAATGCTCAGAGTTCTCATCACAAGGAAACATTTTTTCTATTTCTTTAATTTTGTACCTATACGAGATGATGGATGGTCACTAAACTTACTGTGATCATTTCGTGATGTATGTAAGTCAAATCATTTTGCTGTACACCTGGAACTTACACGGTGCTCTATGTCAATTGTATCTTGATAAAACTGGAAGAAAAATGCATTTTAAAAAATTAAAAAAAAAATCTAGTCCATCCTCAAATTAGAACTAAAGTGACCCAGAGCTCTCCCTGACAAGCAGACATACTTCGTTTCTTCTTGAATCAGTGTTTGAAATAGTAGAGACATGAGTTTCAACCCCTAAGTATTCTTTATTATCTAGATACTTTATGCACAAGAGTTTTAAAATTTCATATTTCATCATTTTTACCTGTCTTAAAATGGTGGCTCTTGATATGGGGCTCTTTTGGGGAAATCCTCTGTAACTTTTAGGATGAAAAAAATCATCCATTTCAAAATTAAATAGCCTAAAATTTGAAATGACCTGTTCTTATTTATTAAAGCCTTTGGAGTGTGTGTGTGTGTGTGTGTGTGTGTGTGTGTGTGTGTGTGTGTGTGTGTTTTAGAATGAATATTCTCCTCTATACCATGATTTTATAGCAAAATTATTTTCCAATACCCATTATTAATCCCCATTATTAGAAATGTTTCCTTTTCTAAGGATTTTCAATATTCTGATTATAGGTTAAATGGTGCCAAAATGATCATATTTTTTCCCTAAGTAATCATAACACATCGCTTAAAAAAATCACAGTCAAATTAAACTGCCATCTTGTCCTATTGTGCATATTCTTGTAATCAAATGTATGTTTTTACCTTTGCCCTCTTCAGAGCATATTTTTTCATTGTAAGTAGTAGTAGCGGCATCAGCGTGCTTTAGCATTAAAATTTTCATTAAAATACTAAAATGCTAAATTTTAGTATTCATTTTTCATAGCACTCTGAGCTCATCGTAGACAACCTGATTGCTCTTAGGTCTTTTACTGCGTTTTTTGGGTCCTTGTCTCATCTTACCTCCCCACCCCCGAGATCCTTAAGACTCTTTAAGGTGCCTTGAGCCTTCCACTATCTTAGCATCCCCATGGAATCTTGGACTGAGCCAGCCACAGAGAAGATTCTCAGCACACATTGAAATTGAATTGGGTTGAGTTGAATCGAGATTGAGGTCTGGAAGCCAAAATTGAAGGGATTTTTTTTTTTTTTTTAGATGAAAAACGTCAGGATCTTATTTACCTTTATGGAGAACCACGCCGAGCTGGTACAGCACAGATGGCAGCCTGTTCCTGTGAGTGTGGGGATGGAGTGAGAGAAACAGAACAAAACAGGTGGCTTTAGAGCCGGCACCCTGGTGCCAACATTAGTTTGGGCCGCGCTTTCCTGTGCTTGTGTGAGTGAGGCGTCGGCAGAACCAGAAGGCTGATGTTATTTTGATCCCCGAGCTTTATTTAGTGAATACACTTGATTAGGCCCCCTCCTTCTTCTCCTGGATGCTATTTTGAATGGAAAATCACTACTGGAAAAACAAATCCCTACCCTGATGATGTACACAGTACCTTTTTTCTCCCTGTTACATACCACACCCGACTTTGGGCTCCTTAGTCTACATTTTGAAAGTGCTTACTAAGTGCTGAATTGTACTGAGGAAGTATCTGCAGCCATAGGGAAATGAAATGATTTGTCCCAAGTTAACAAGTTTTCCTGGTGCTCCAAGAGGAATACCTATGGCCTCCCTCCTGGGCGTGTTCTTTGGTTCGGTCCTTGAAAATTCAAGTTCCCTGCCCCGGAGAGAAGCAGAATTAGAACTCCTAAGCCAAATCTCTCTGCTTGTTTTCTGTCAAGGTGAATATTTTCAGAAAGGGGTACACTTAGGGCTTGGGAGGGCTGTGCTGATGATACCCAAGTCTTCCGAGGGGTGGTTTGGTTTAAATGTGGGCTTGTTGATTCCAACTAGCTGGGAGGAACTGCTTCCCCAGCGTGATGCATTAGTCACGAGCAGAGTGTAGGAGGTGGTGAGCAATCACTCTGACACCCTGACACCCCGCCCCACCCCCCCTGCTGGGGGTCAATTTCAAGGTCAATTTTAAGCCCAGCTGCATCGGAATTGAGGACTTGCTGGGGACACCCCTACCCACGCCCTGCTGTGTGCTTGAAATCTTGGCTCCGAGGTGGGAGAGGGTGGTGGTTTCAGATCCAAAGCTAGAGCAGAAATGTCGTCACAGGGAAGCTTATGTACGTAGGATGCATAATTTGTTCATGTGTGTGAGGGGGGGGAGCAGATTAAGTGGGGGGGGGTTGGCGCACCTGTGTTTTCCCATCTGCAAATATATTTTGATGCTGTTCTTCATGTTGAAGTAAAAGAGAGCCACAACTCTGGATGATGTTGGCTACTAGGAGACTTAAGCTTGGAGGGATGCTTTTGTCTAGAAATATATGGCAAAGATGACATCATGAAAGTCAGGCCACTCTCTCAGTGACCCCTTCATGCCCTGAAGCCTGGGGTGACCAGGGACACCCCCAGTAGAGCTTTCTTCAGAGCTCAAGTCAGGTGGGCTTGTGGGCTGGTAGTCAGTCTGGAACACCTGCTGGCTATTCAGTTGTAAACATTCTGTATGGGAATACATTTTATTCTCTTTGTTCCTTTGGCTGATACTGATGCCATTACTAGGTACTGGACAAAAAGTCTGCTGGGACATGGGATGGTTAATATTATATGTTAACTTGACTAGGCTGTGGTGCCCAGTAATTTGGTTAAATGCTAGTCTAGAGGTGGCTGTGGGGTTTTCCTGTTTTGTTTTGTTTTTCGTATGTCAGGCACTCTTCTTGTGCTTTTTTTTTTTATATATAATTTTTATTGGAGTATGGTTGATTTACTTTCTGCTGTACAGCAAAGTGAATTAGTTACACATATACATGTATTCACTCTTTTTTAGATTCTTTTCCCATATAAGCCATTACAGAGTACCGAGTAGAGTTGAGTTCCCTGTGTGTGCTATACAGTAGGTCCTTATTAATTATCTATTTTAGGTATAGTAGTGTGTATATGTCAATCCCAATCTCCCAATTTATCCCTCTCCCGCTTTGCCTCCGGTAACCATAGTTTTGTTTTCTACATCTGTGGCTCTATTTCTGTTTTGTAAATAAGTTCATTTGTACCTTTTTTTTTTTTAGATTCCGCATATAAGTGGTATCATATGATATTTGTCTTTCTCTGACTTAACGTCACTCAGTCTCACAGTCTCTAGTTGCATCCATGTTGCTGCAAATGGCATTATTTTATTCTTTTTTATGGTTGAGTAATATTCCATTGTATATATGTACAACATCTTCTTTATCCACTCCTCTGTCAATGGACACTTAGGTTGCTTCCATGTCTTGGTTATTGTAAACAGTGCTGCAGTGAACACTGGGGTGACGGTATCTTTTCGAATCATGGTTTTCTTCGGCTATATGCCCAGGAGTGGGATTGCTGGATCATATGGTAGTCCGTCCTTCCTTCCTCCCTCCCTCCCTCCCTCCCTGTATTTTTTAGATGTGATTTAGCATTTAAATCAGACATTGAGTAAAGCAGATTATCCCCCCATAATGTAAATGGGCCTCATTCAATCACTTGAAGGCCTTAAAAGTAGACTAAGGTCCTCTAGAAGGAAGTGATTCTACTCCAGATGACTTTGAACTCAAGACAGCAACATCAACTCTTCCCTGGGTCTCCAGTCTGCTGGTTTGCCCTGCAGATTGTGGATTTGCCAGACCTTACAATCTCATGAGCCAATGCCTTAAAATACTTATCCATCCATCCGTCCGTCCATCGATGCTTCCATATCCTGTTGGTTTAGTTTCTCTGGAGAACCTTGACTAATACAGGGGCCATGTGCCATGGAACCATGTGATAAAAAGTAATGAGCTGTGGTCCCTTCTCTCATGGAACTTGTGATCCTACAAGAGGAGACGGATTAAGACAGGTATTCAAATAACTGATAACTGCGGGGATTCAGAAGAGAAAAGTGATGAAGAATATCTTGGAAGAACAGAGCTTTGTAAAAGTTTTCAATAAAACACTCCATAAAAAGGGAATTAGTCTCTAACCACTCCATGTGCCATTTTATTTTGGGGGGAAGATGGGTATTTCATCTTAGAAAATCACATACGTTTAAAATTTTATTCCATTATCAGTCTGCACCAACACCCCTGCTCTCCTTAACCTTCTGAGTAAATCTTTGAGTAAAACTGACTCTTCTGAAAGTTGTTCCTTTAGTCCTGTGGCTCTTGTCTCTGCTGGGTGTGCCAGGGGTGTTTGTACATCATCTAGCAGTGCAGGGGTTGACGTGGCGGCATTCTTGAAGGACACTGAATGCATCTTGAGTGTGCGTTAGTTTGATTTTGCAGTGATGTACACGTAGAGTGGTTTGGGCAGAAAAGATAGATATTAGTGATGGGGATTAAAGGCAAGAAGACTTGCATTAAAAGGATTAAGAATGGGGGACAGGGTAGATATAGAAGATACTTTAGGGACCTTGGAGAAAGAAAAGGGGAAGAAGGAGAATATGGAAAGAAAGAAATGAACATTGATGAAACCCTAACTAAATACCAATGAAGGATGTCTTCACACACGCTGCCTCACTTCATCTCCAGCACAAATCTACAAGGGGGATTTCCTATTTTGCAGATGGAGAAAGTGGTCCCTAGGGATGGTAAGTGACTCACTCAAGGTCACGGGGACATTGAATGGCAGATGAAGACTAGCTCTGACTGCATCCAGACTCCCTGTTGCATTTATAAATCTGGCTGCCTTCTGGGAGGGATCATAAGTGTGGAAAGTTTTGAGCCTGAATGGTGTGTCAAATTTGAGCAATCAGTGGGGTAGCCATATGGAGGTGTCCAGAGGAGCTTAGAAAGAGGGATTTGTGCTGAAGACCGAGATTTAGGTAGATGACGGTGTAGAAGGAAG
Organism: Balaenoptera acutorostrata; assembly: GCF_949987535.1. Classification (NCBI taxonomy): domain Eukaryota; kingdom Metazoa; phylum Chordata; class Mammalia; order Artiodactyla; family Balaenopteridae; genus Balaenoptera; species Balaenoptera acutorostrata. The sequence continues at coordinate 138,413,962 of NC_080067.1, read as the reverse complement.
TAAGTAAGTTTGTTAAAGAGAAAAGTACTCCATCTGGAGAGCTAGGTAGAAGGCTGTGGCAGAAAATACAGTTAGGGTGAGAGATGCAGTTGAGAAGTATAAGGGCATGGATGGAATCCAAGGGGAGGGAGCATTTTTTTTTGGAGTGGGGGCAGATTAGCAGGGTCGGATGCTGATGGGAGGCCCCTAGTGAGAGGTCCTTTTGTCACCTGGATTGGAAGCTGGAGAGAGAGGGGAGTTGGGGGGTGGGGGAGAGAGAGAGAAAGAGAGAGAGGATTTCTTCCAGAAGAGGAAACCGTTTTTTCCCACCTATGAGGATCAAAATTGTTTTCAAAAATCTTTTGTTAAATGATTTTTCTCTTTGTGTTACTGTTAGCCTTTATTCTTCCAGACTATGTAACTGAAATTTCTTGGCTACTTATCCTGGCTGTGTCTGAGATTACCCACACTGAACAATGCAGCAATGGTTGGAAATGTGTTTTTGCTTACTGCTTCTTGGCCAGTCATTGTATTGTCTTCCAGTGGTTGGGGATGAGGAAGTTGCAAAGAGTCCTTCCTCTTTATATCATTTTCTTTTTCTGCATATGGCATGGTTTTATTAACGACTGGTGAAGGGTTATTGATTACTGCCTTGATTGCAAAAACACAATTTAATGGCCCCTCTAGAGCTAGTGCTGTCAGCAGATAATTTCAGAGCAGCCTAAGGTTTTCAGCATGTGTCTACCGACCTGGTCTTCTGAATGGTGATATTCCCCTCTTGAAGATTCTGGGAGATTTTGACAGTGATGTTATGTTGCTTCACAGTAAGCCCGAGATGTAGGTAAAGTTAAAGAGGCATTCCTATGAGTTTTCCATTAACTGTCTTTCCTTATTTTTTCTTAGTTTCCAGACTGGTTTTCTCTGTCCTAGAACAGTGGTCTTTAATATTGGATATATGTGCAAGATGATTTCATTAGGGTGTGGGAAGGAAATTTCAGAATTTGTATTTCTCTCCCTGTTATGCATTTAAATTTCTGTGTATTTCTGTTCAGTTCAAATACATTATGCACATTATAAACATATACAGAAATTGAAAATGTACATAATTTATTTGAACAGTAGCCCATACATGTAATTTATACATTGATTAAATAAGTGACAGCACACACTCATTCTGTTTTGGGTGAGCATGCTTGGAACGATTTTATTGAATGGGGATTCCCATAAAACCATTTGCACACTGGTGCCCTGGACAGGAGTGTCCTCATTAATTCTTAGAAGGCAGGGTCTGGTGTCTTTCGCTCGCCTTGTGTGTGGCCTCAAGGATATTACTTGGCAATGAATGTCAAGCTTTTAAAGCTAGTTGCTATCATACAAGGAACAGATTTGCTTTGTGACTGTGTGTATCGGTTTTTCTGCTCCGGCATTTTGATGTACTACTGTTTCAGAAATGTTCCCATAACCTCCCAGGAACTGTCTTTGTGTTGAAGAGGTTGATTATCCGCTTATGACTTTAGGGAGGGGCGTATGTGCTTTGTTTGATTTTTTTTTTTTTCCCTTCTGCTTTTAAAAATCCAGTGTGCAATGACTTTGGCTGCTTTTTATTTTTCTCCCAATTTGTTACTTGGCTAGGATGAATGTTAGTTGTTATTTAACCAAAAAGATCTTGTACCAGTCTTTAAAGTAAGAATTGGTTTTCCATCTTGCATTTCTGGGGTTAATCTCAGTGGCACTTTTTGCCTTAATCGCATCACCTGTTTACTGTAAAAAGAATGCCCAGCAGAGAGACTCTCATGGTGGTTTCCATTATAATACTTACAGGTTTTGACTTAAGCAAGTTAAAAAAATGTGGAGTTCTTTTCAAGTATAGGGACCATAGAAATTTCCGGACCATCCTCTTTATTTTATTTATTTATTTTTAATACATTTATTTTATTTATTTATTTTTAATACATTTATTTTATTTATTTATTTTTGGCTGTGTTGAGTCTTCATTGCTGCACATGGGCTTTCTCTAGTTGCGGCGAGCGGGGGCTACTCTTCGTTGTGGTGTGCAGGCTTCTCATTGCGGTGGCTTCTCTTGTTGTGGAGCACGGGCTCTAGGTGTGCGGGCTTCAGTAGTTGTGGCGCACGGGCTCAGTAGTTGTGACGCACGGGCCCAGTTGCTCCATGGCATGTGGATCTTCCCTGACCAGGGATCAAACCCGTGTCCCCTGCATTGGCAGGTGGATTCTTAACCATTGCGCCACCAGGGAAGTCCCCATCCTCTTAATTTTAAAGAGAATGGACGGTCAGGAAGGTTAGATCGAGTTCCTTGTGGCCCCATAGTTAGTGCATGTCTTTCCTGCCATCTCTCTGTCCCCATTGCCATGTGCCCCACTCCTACCGTCCCTATCATGGTCACTAGCAGAGCATAACTAACTCAGAGCATTGCCTGAAATCTGCCTGGTGTTGCACAGCTGTCAACTTCTCATTTCACCCGCTCACAGAAAGGTGAAGTGATTGTCCTTAACTGCTACCTTTCTTTGAAGTGGTGCTCAGGCACACTTATTTATACACTGCAGGTGCATTCCACTGTGGTGGTTGGTACAGCTTTGGAACATCAGCCTTGCGGTCAGTGATCTTATTTATTACCCCCATCCCAAGGTGTGAGTAAGGGGCATAGTGGGTGTTCCTGTGGCCCTAGGGAGTTTTGGGAGCTGAACTCAAAGCTGATTTACATTTTAACTTTGTGGCACCAAACCTGAGGCATCAAGCTTTTATTTTTGTGTTAAATTGTCAATGCTATTTAATCCATTTATTATTACAGGTCTTGACTTAGTCAATAAAAGTGTAGTTGAGATAGTGTTTTTAACTTGTGGCCTCTCACAGGTTATCAGATGTGTGGTTTTTGTTGTTGTTGTTTTGTTTTGCTGTTAAGTTCTTTGATTATACAGTTGGCCAATATTTGCATCTCCATTTTGATATCCTTCCTGATCTAAGCATTTTGGGAGGGTATTCTTCCTTCCTTCCTTCCTTCTTTTCTACCTTCTTTCCTTCCTTCCTTCCTTCCTTTGTGCTGAGGCCTTGAGTGGAATGGACACCAAATTTCCAGTAGGATTGCTGCCAGTGAATTTTGGCCTCTCAGGCATAAGACTTTTGAATTGGATGCACCATTTGACATCACAGTGGAAGGTGTTATTATCACCTTCTGTTCTGTCGGTTACCAAACTGGAAATGCCAGAGGTGTCTCTCCCTTCTTTTTCTCCTTTCCTCCTTATTTCTCACAGGTGTATGTGTGGACACCAAGTTCTGGTGACTCTACCTGCTCACTCATAGAACAGAGTGACGGAACAGTGGGACACAGGAGAGGCTTATTACCCCAAGGCTCTCACTGTCCAAGTGAAGGCCACCTTATCTCCTCCAGGCACTGCCTGATGGGTTGGTTGCAACAAGCCTCCACCTTCTCTTTCACGTTACCCCAGGGGATGTGGAGGGATTGGGGGGAGAAAATGTTCGATCATGTAACTCCCCTAATCAAATCCCGTCACAGACTCCATCGCACATAATCATGTCTAATTTCCCTGTGTAGCATCTGTAACCCCACCCCATCTCTTTAAAGACCTCATCACTTCCAGCTCTTTTCCATGCACTTACTTCTCTACAACGTTGGACTGATGCTTTCATTCCTCAGAGCCTTTGCTCTTTTCCTGGAATGCTCTGCCCTTCTTTTTTACAAACTCTCTCTTATCCCTGTTCATTTCCTCCCATACTCACAAGCCAAGCCAAATCTGATGAACCCTTCAGGACCAGATTTGACTGATAGTTTCCCCTGGCAGAATTAGTCTGTTTTTTCCCATCATCCACTATTTTTAAAAAATTAATTAAGTTTTTAATTGAAGTATAGTTGATTTACAGTGTTTCAGGTATATAGCGAAGTGATTCAGTTATACATATATGTATAATTTTTTTCAGATTCTTTCCCATTATTGGTTATTACAAGATAGTGAATATATTTCCCTGTACTATACAGTAGATCCTTGTTGTTTATTTTATATATAGTAATGTATATCTGTTCATCCCAAATTCCCAACTTATCCCTCCCTGTCCCCCCATCATTCCCTATTAATAAGGCTAGATTAGCTTTTACAGCCCTGTCTCAGAGTGGATAAGTGTCCATCATTTTCTTAGGCTGCGGGCACCGTAAGGAAACGGTCTATTTCCTCATCGCAGACATAAAGTAGGTGCTCAATAAATATTGTTTGAGTTGAACTGAATTGGTAACAATCAGTAAAGTTCTTATGTCGACACTCTGCTTTACCCAAATAATTCACAAGCAGTTTTTAGATAGTCATAACTGTTTAAAAATCTATTTTTATATCCCCTCTTTCATAACATGCTAACCATTGTAAGACACACCCCTCTTTTATGTACCACCAAGCAAGAAAGAAAATGGTGCCGATTTCTATCACACCGTTGTGATTGTGAGATAGTATATTCAACTTCAGAGACCTTCAACATGAAAAATCTGTTTCTTAGAGTCAATGAAATAAGGAATTGTCTTTTACCTGTTAGAGCTTGTAGTCTTAAATATATAACTTCAAAACAATTTGAATTGATTTGCAAGTGCGAAATTTAAGTCATTTTAAAAGGTTTTTCCATTTTAAAATGAGGAGAGAGTGAAGGAGCATTTTAGGCTAAGTACCCAGGGATTGACTTGGGAAATAGTGTTTTGTCACTCTGTCTTATGACTGAGCCTTAGTCTTTTTCTTTGAAAAGATGAAGACTTGCAGGTAAAGAATCACTCCTATTTTGAAAATCCTTGGAATTCCTTTAAAATTTTTGTAAAAATTATTTTATTTGACTTTGAAGATTCTTTGCTGCACTGAAATTTGATTAAAATCCTATCTTCTCACCTAAACACATATCAAGATTAATGTCCCCCTAGCAATGGTGTTACATGGGGCCCCATTACAGCTTCACTTTTTAAGTTGGGCAGCTGTGTTTTCCACCTGTCATATTTGCTCATTGACTTGTGGTTATTAAATCAACTTGCTAATCAGATATTCACATGTAGGTAGAAACTTAACATTTCTAGCTTTTCTTAATGATTGGTTCAGTAATCTATATTTTAAAAAAATAATGGTCGTTTGTTTTTCACTATCTAATACATTCCTATATAGCGTACTATTTCAATTTAAGATTTTTTTCCCGTTTTACTGAGAAATAACTGACAAACATCACTGTATAAGTGTAAGGCATAGAGCATGATGGTTTGATTTATGTATATTGTGACATGATTAAGATTTAATTTAAATTGACACAATGAAGATATGTAATAAGTTTTCAAATGGATGTATGGTCAACTTTTCAAATTTTTGGTACATGCAATGCAACCTGTATTTCTTTTTTTTTTTTTTTTTTTCAACCTGTATTTCTTAACAACATTTCTAGCTTTTCTTCCTTCCTCTTCATCCTTGGTATCTGGATTACCCAGTTCTCTCTTAAACCATTTTCTCCTAGAGAAGTTTGCCATCTTGTACATACCTTCCACCAACACAAGTACCACAGTGGTGGGAACAGAACCAAGGAGGACGTACCAGGTGTCCAGGGGGAGTGATTCCTTCTGATGGGCCCTTTAGCCTCAGAGCATAAAGGACCAACAGTGTGGATTCAGTGCACCCCAGCCTGGTGGCCCTTCCAGAGGGACTTGTGATATCTCCTCTGTCATCCTCTATGACAAAGGCAGTCCCAGCCCTCCTTGCTGGCAGGCAAGAGTTGCCACACCGGCCACCTGCATGCATGGCCTCACTCCAGGGAGCTCTTGTCTGACTCACAGAGTGACCCTCCCTTTCTGAGTGGGAAAGGCAGCTCCGGGCCAGGGAGCTCTGCCTCGTGTGGTGGCGAAGGAATGAAATTGCCAGGATGACCAAGTCCTGCTCTGCTTGCCAGTGAAGGAAAAGGACTCCTTGACATCCTGACTGTATTTTGGGCTGAAGGACTTCCTTCTTGGCTGCATGATGAGAGAACAGGTGAAGGGAAAGACCAGGTTGCAGGGGCTGGAGACCATCATGGAAGTTGCAAGCTGCAATTTCATACTTTCGGGTCACATGGGCGAGCCCGGAGCAAGTCTTAGAGGCGGGCAGCAGCTGCGGGTCTGAGCATCCCTTCTTTTCTGGTACACTTCCTCTCCAGGGCTCCCACAAGGCCAAGGCCGTGTCCTTTAGAATGGAGACTCCCCTGTCTGCCTTCCAGGTTCGGCCTCAGCCTTGGATAGCCAGAGGAAATGAGAACCAAATTCCTTTCCTTGAGCTTCAGTCTTTGACGGTGAAAGAGGAGCTGCCCCCAGCCAGTCCGTGTGGTGTCTCAGGAAATGAGGCTCTTCCTGAGCCCAGTGAGGCTCCTGCAGCTGATGTGGGGGTGGGAAGCAGGTCTGCTGAAGGGAGGACACCTGGGTGACTCGAGTCTGGAAGAGATGCTGTTGGGTAATGCGATCGTGTTTTGAAATCTCTTCTAAACTAAGGCATTGTTATATTTTCGAGAAGATTATTCTGAAGTGCAGTTGAAAGATTATACACTCTCTTGTGTTTCACAGGAGTTATGGAAGCAGCTGCAGCAGAGTATCATCCCCTCCCACTGTCCTCTGTGGACACCTGGATACCCTAGTTCCCTCACTAGGAACTCTGTTAACTTAAGCCACAACAGACTTCAGCATCAGAAGTTAATTGCAGTCAGCTCCATTTCCATTTTCTTTTGAGATCAGTTGTTCCATTCTCTCTTACAATGCCATGGGCGTGCGTTTTCGATGTGACTCAGACTTGAAATTGATCCGGGAGCCCAGAGCTGAACTCTCACATCGTATGGTCACTATGCTTGGAATGGTGGGTGGAATTCTCAAGAGTTCAGTAGCTTCATGGCTTCTGAGTAGGAGTGATGCTTCTTAGAATTTTGAAAAATTACATGATTCTCGTGGTCTGTCCTGAAAAAAACCCCATTAAATCCATTTCACTAAGCTGGGGCCTCCTTTGAGCCCTTTTTAGAGCCAAGCGGCGGGGGGTGTTTGGGAGATTTGATGGCCAGCTCTGTAACACTGCCCTTTGGGACTGGTGGTTTCCAAACACTTCGTAGTGAATGATGCAATGCTGGAGTTGAGTTGTATGCATTGGCATTTGTCAGTGTCCAAGTATAGTTGCAAGACAATAAACACCAAGAACCTGGGGAAACTAAAGAGTAGTATTTTGGTCTAAAGCCACTTACATGATGCCAGTCAGATAGTAAGCATTCCCTAAATGGTAGATCTCCCTGAGTTGGGGGAAGAATATATTACTTCACTTTGAAATGCACTGACTTGACTCCTATGAAATACAGTCATGTCTGTTCCAGCTGAACCCGTTGGTTAAGTATTGCCAAAGAGTCACTGTTCTAAAGTTGAAATTATCAATTTAGTAGAAATTTCTTGACTTAACTTAGCTAGCTTAAGAATATCGATTCTATGAACGTTTCCTCACTTAGTTACCTTGGGATGCATTTGGATATGCTAAGAAGTCGCATTGCTCAAAATCAGGGCAGTCTTTGGATAGGGGAACTTTCAGGAATTTTGTTTGGCTGATTTGGGTGTCTGTTTTTACTTGCCTTGAAAAACATGGTTGGGCTAAAACCATTTCATCCATGCTTTAGGGAATAGGAATTTGGAAGCCCTGTCTAGCTCATTCATCTGTGCTGAGGGATCATCTTTCATGGAGAATGCTGGTCCTGCTCCAGGGCCCTCAGTGGTCACGTGGTTTACCTGAGAGAGAAGGTGGGTACCTCTCCTCTGTGCAGGAGTCCGTGTCACAGTCTCAGTTTTTACACAAGCCGGACAAGCTCACCCCTGATGGAACTGTCCCTTTATGCCAGGTGAGGTATGGCCGTCTGGTAGCACAACCCAGCTACCCGTGGGCATCGAGCCAGAGAGCTCCATCTCACTCGTGCTTACCACCCCTCAGCCCAACACTCTCTGGAGAGCAAGCAAGTATTTAAAGAGATCTTCCTGGAGGGTAAGCAGCCTCTCTACCACTCAGCAGGGTCATACCTCTTCAGACCTCCTGTCCCTGAACTGTGATTTTTTTTCTTTAATCAATTAGGAAGACAAGAATCAGCCATATGAAACTTGTCACTGAGCTCATGTGAAAGGATGTGGTTCAAAAAACGTGGCTCGTTGTATCACAGTGGCCTCAAAGGACCACTGGTGGAAATTCCTGTCTGATCTTAGTACCCAGAACATTTGTCCTTCTTCTGAGCAATTGATTAGGACGTTGTGAATTTTACAACTGCCCTGTTTTCTCTATCTGAGTTGGCTGTTACAAAAGCTTGCTGTCAAACTGAGCCAGCTGGGTAGATTGATAGGGTCTGCATTGTTACCTTGCTTCTGCCCCCCTTCACTTTGTCTTAACCTTTGGATTCCTTTTATTTTTCCAGTAATAATTTCTCCTATTCTATTTTAGATAATGTGTCTTTGGAAGTCACTCCTGAGTCCTTTTTTTTCTTTTTTTTTGGCTGCATTGGGTCTTCATTGCTGCGCGCTGGCTTTCGCTAGTTGTGGTGAACAGGGGCTACTCTTTGTTGTGGTGCACGGGCTTCTCGTTGCAGTGGCTTCTCTTGTTGCAGAGCATGGGCTCTAGGTGTGCGGGCTTCAGTAGTTGCAGCATGTGGGCTTCAGTAGTTGTGGCACGTAGGCTCAGTAGTTGTGGCACGCAGGCTCTAGGACGCATGGGCTTCAGTAGTTGTGATGCACGGACTTAGTTGCTCAGCAGCATGTGGAATCTTCCCAGACCAGGGATTGAACCCGTTTCCCCTGCATTGGCAGGCGGATTCCCAACCGCTCTGCCACCAGGAAAGTCCCCTGAGTCCTTTATTGAATATAATAATGGTTAAAATCACAAGTAAAGAAAATGACTGATGAATTTTCTTTAACATTAATTTCTGAACCATTAAAAAATTTCCAGTGTCCTAGATTCATCCATCTGTCTGTTCACCCAAGGCTGATTTTTGGACTAAATATGAATACTAAAATCTAAATTCTGCCGGTGGTTATTGCATATAAGAAATATTAAGGATTTCTGACTTGTTCAGGATTTAGATCTAACACTACTACTCCCAGCCCACTTTAAGGTTCAGGGTAAGGGGGAAACTTTCTGATTCTCATTAACTCAGTAGTATGAAACACTTTTGGGCACTAAATCATGATGAACAGCATAAGAATTAACATACTTTTTTAGTCCTTTATAGTGTTTTGTTTTGATTCTCTAATTTCTGTCTTATAACAACCTTTTCAGGTAGGTGTTAAGTAAAGTAGATAATATTACACATCGTTATTTTTCCTGCTAAGTTTCAGAATGGGTAGTTTACTTACCCAAGGTCACATAAGTTAGTAAGTAATAGAGCCTGGTATACGAACTTAGGTATTTTGAGGGCAAGTACAATATCCTTTTCTCTATACACTTTGATTCCTGGAACTTGCAAACACTTAAAAGTGACAGGATGCCTCTTATGACTGTTTTCTAAAGGTGAAAAAGAAAGTTCTGGTGAGGCAGACGTTGTAGGAAAAGCCATGGATTAACTGCCATGGGCACCGTATTTCTGACAGTTGTCATATTTTCATCTCGCATGAGACTGTCGGGTTGGAGTGATGGGACTTCTGAACCTTGTCTATTTTTGAGGTATTTGAAGACTGGGATTCGTTTTGGTAATTCCTTCCCCTCCTCCAGCTCACACACTTCCCTGTGAAAACTGGTTATTTGACACCTGACACAGAAATTGATTATACGGGTTGAGATGAATCTGAGTGAGACTGTAAAACTCGGCACATTTATTGTTCACTTCACTAGGGGTCATCTTAATGTAGTGCAGACCATCCTCCTGGTCCTGCCAGATTTTGTCAGTGTGGTTTGTGTGTGTGCGTGAGCTGTGGCTAATGGAGTCAATCACATCTTCCAGCTGGATTAATGAATTTCCCTATTGTCTCACAACACATTTAAGGCGACCAGTTTCAACGTAGAAGATAGACCAGTTTCAGCGAGTTAGGTACCATGTTTTAAGGAAGCCCCCATAATAGTGGTCCTTCTGTAGCATCCTCCTTATCGTTTACAAATGTCGAATAATAGTGGAAATAATCGCTGATATTTATTGAGAACTGACCAAGGGGTAGGCACTAAGCTAATTATGTAACATAGATGATCTCATTTAATGCTTGTATCAACAGAATGGCTTAGGAACTCTTATCCCCATTTGTAGAGGGATAAATTGATATTTAGAGTTTGCCTCAAATCACCTTGTAAGTAAGTGGCAAGGCTGTGTTTTGACCTGATGCCTGTAGTGGGACTCTAGGCTTGAACTCCCAACACCGAGTTTGGTGCTTAGCTGCCTCCCGTTGAAGTTGAATTCTTTGCAGCTCTTAAAGAAAACCTGGAGTCCTGGTGGTCCTTGGGTTGCCATGGTGTACGTTCACAAGGCCATGGAGGAGTTAACCCACTGTGAGCACTCGATACACACTGAGTGCTTGATGACACATTGCAACCTTAGGATATTTGCTGATTGCAAAGAACAGCTATGTGTCTCTTCATCCATCTGTATCAGGGGTCAGTTCCACAGCCAGGCTCACAGGTAAAAATTTTTTTCCCACCAAAATCAGAAAAAAAAAATTATACCAAATAAACTGAGTTTTGTTTTCCTGCATGTTTTATAAATCATGCCTGGTAACTTTCACTTTCTTCCCCATGTAGTTTTTCTGCTCAGGGGTTAGAAGACTATAATAGAGAAGCATTTTAATTCTGGTAGTAGAATATGTACTTTTTTTTTTAAGTATAAAAAAATGCGTTATCAGCCTCCGTTGTGCAGGTGGAGGACAGCCGCCTGCAGGCCCGGTTTGCCAGCAAGAAACCAGCCTTGCAAATTATTGGCAGCTGGCACTGTAATGAGTCCATTTCAATATAAATGGGCTGTTGCTTATTAATTTCTGCCAGTTCCTAAGCAATTCAGGAACCGCTTTGAAAATGTGAAACTTTGCAGAGAACAGCTTAAGGAGGATGCCTGGGAAAAGAGAGGGAACAGGACAGCAGTGGGAGAATTACGGAAAGGACATGGATTGTAGGGTCAGAATGGGGTATTGCTGAGAACTCTTGCCCCTCTCCTGGCAAGCGTGAGTCACCAAGTTCACGGTGAAATAGCACGTTTTCCAAGATAGAACTGTAACTTCACTTACTGTGCTGTTCTCTACGGATGTATATATTTATTTATTTACTGTCTTGGTGTGGCTGCCTTCTACACCAGGAGGCAGTTTTCTCCGTGGTCCTGTGCAAACTGTTTGTCATCTCGGGTTCCCACCTTTATTTCTTTCTTTCTTTTTGGCTGCGTTGGGTCTTCCTTGCTGACCGTGGACTTTCTCTAGTTGCGGCGAGCGGGGCTGATCTTTGTTGCGGTGCGCGGGCTTCTCATTGCAGTGGCTTCTCTTGTTGCAGAGCACAGGCTCTAGGCGCACGGACTTCAGTAGTTGTGGCACGCGGGCTCAGTAGTTGTGGCACGCGGGCTCAGTAGTTGTGGCTTGCGGGCTCTAGAGCGCAGGCTCAGTAGCTGTGGTGCGTGGGCTTAGTTGCTCCGCGGCATGTGGGATCTTCCCGGTCCAGGGCTCGAACCCGTGTCCCCTGCATTGGCAGGCGGATTCTTAACCACTGCGCCACCAGGGAAGTCCTCGGGTTCCCACCTTGATGAAGCCACCAGCAATAGGTACCAACTGTGGGCAGCCCCACAGAGGAATGGTCAGTAGGAGAGGAATGAGGGAAGCCACCCCAAGGAAGCCCTCGAGGCTTTCTCCTGTCTTAGTATCTGCAGTCTCACCTCAGAAGGCAGGCTTTAGAAAAAAAAGACCATTAATACTGCTTGTTTGTGGAGCTTATTTTGAAAACATGTATATGATGAGAAGGTCTATGTACTGAATTTGGTCTTTTGTTTAACTGTGTTTTAGCATTTTCTTCAACTTCTCTGGTAAATATAGCTCTGCTTGGAGAAAAACTGAGATGCCCTTGTTTCCTTTCATTCATCTCTGTTGAGACTTTTTAAACATTAAGAGGGAACCGTGGACACCATTTCCCAGTAACCTGTTTCTGTTATGCGATACCTTCATCTTTAGAGATTAACGGTTAAAATGATAAAATAACTGAGTTTGTCAGGCTGTTTATTACCGTGAATGTAAATATGCTTGTGCTTATTGATTTATCTGATTATGCCTGTTATTTTATACCTGTAGCTAAATGTGGCATTGTTCAATTTGGGGGGGATGGTATTTCACACAGAATGGATGTTGGAGACTTTACGTAAATGGGCTCGATGGAAAATTCCTGTTTCCTGTGTTCTGGCTAACCATTTGCTTTCTCTTCTTCTGTCCTCTCCAGGTTTTGGGGACGTTCTCATAGACTCAGGTGAGACTGTGATGGCCACCCCGTGGGGCCAGTGCTGATACGTTTCCCAGCCTCAGTCATTGTTCATCCTGACGTCATTTCCAATCTCAATATCTAAATGCCACAGTGCTCTTGGGGCAAGTTGGGCTGGGAACCACTGTTGCCTTGTAAGGTAAGTTTGTGTATGTGTATTTGAGCCTGTGTATATCCCCATGAATTAATGATGACGCCCCAGAGGTGGTGAGACAGATACATTTTAGCAGAATTGGCATTGCTGTGTTGTATGTAGCTTGTGGAAAAAAAGAATTTGGAGTCACTTTTTTGGATTAAGGTTACACCCATCTAACAAGTCAAAAGTATTAGCATTAAAACTAAAAAAAAAAAAGAAAAAAGAAAAAGCAGGTACCTGTCTTTTTCCCCCAGTGAATTGCCCTCAGGATCTTTTAAATTTATTCCTGAGCTTTGCCATCTTTAGATGGGATTATGTTTGAAAAAAGGCAATCCCAGCTTCAAAATCTTACTTCAAAACAATGATATATTTTGTTTCTAGTTTGGATAATCTTTTAAAAAGCAAAATAAATACAGTCAAAATAATAATCTTTCTAAATCAAAGATCATCTTTTATTTGTTGCAGAACTTTCCTGTTTAGTCTCCTGTGTTAGGGGTATTTGTGTGTGACTTGGCAAAACGCTTTTCATGGGTTTGTAAAGATTTAGCAAAAACTTTGAGAACTTTGTCTCAGTTTAATCTTAGCTCTTTCCCCCCTACCCCCCTATCCTGTCTTCAGGCTCAGCCTCCAGTAGGAAAAAAACAGGCTTGAAACCAAGCCCTCCCACTAGAATCTAATTTTAAATTTGCAATCTGTTGTCCTGTGATTTTTGCTTCAAATTTAACTTTGAAATAAATACATTTCATCCTTTCTCTTGCAATTTTGGAGGTCTGTTTTCAAGTCATAGAAGGGTAATCATTACGTTTATTTTAATAAGTTTTTAAATACCTCGGGAAGGGGTGAAAAATTTTATTATTAATAATCATAATTTATATACCTCATTAGACGCCTTATGCTTGGATTTCATAAAGCCCTTACCAGCAAGAGAAACCTTGCTTTAATAGTTAACTTTTGACTTGAACATAAGTTGGGTCATCTTGCGCCCACTAATGGGCTCTAATATTTTATATATATATATATATTTTTATTTTATTTTATTTATTTATTTATGGATGTGTTGGGTCTTTGTTTCTGTGCTAGGGCTTTCTCTAGTTGTGGCGAGCGGGGGCCACTCTTCATCGCGGTGCGCGGGCCTCTCACTGTCGCGGCCTCTCTTGTTGCGGAGCACAGGCTCCGGACGCGCAGGCTCAGTAATTGTGGCTTGCGGGCCCAGTTGCTCTGCGGCATGTGGGATCTTCCCAGACCAGGGCTCGAACTCGTGTCCCCTGCATTGGCAGGCGGATTCTTAACCACTGCGCCACCAGGGAAGCCCAATATTTTATATTTTTGAAATACCCTTATTATAGGCAATCTGAGTGATGAGCGTTCCCATTGAGAAGAGCTGTACGAAAACTTTAATTTATTTAAATGGCCAGTGTAATAACAAGTAAGGCATGGTCCCTGCCATTGGGAGATTATAATAAAATGCGAGGGGTCTACATACAAAGCAAGACAAGTGTGTCAGCGTACAAATAACCATGCCACAGACACAATGTGAGGAGGTCGAGCAAAGTGCCATTGGAGCATAGAGAAAGAGTGATTAAATTCCAGCTCCATAGTATTTTCTTTATCTTAGGTAATTTTCTGGAGCCATCTGTTTTAAGTTTGGGTTTGGTGCTGTTTTATTGTAGCTGTCAGTGCGGTGTCCCCATCCTTACTCTCTTCAATTATCCAAGAAACCTAGGGACTTAAAGCATTTATTTATTTTTTTTCTTTCCTTAAAATGAATTGCAGGTTCAGTGTAGTAACTCTGGAAAATACAATAAACAAAGTATAATTTTGAAAATTAAAATTGCCCATAATCACTCTATCTAGGATAGTAACTTAAAAATATTTTATACGTCTATATATTCTTTCTGTCTCTCTCTCTCTCTCTCTCTCTTTTTTCCTCTCCCTCCCCCTCCGTCTTCCTGTGTGTGTGGTGGCGGGGAGAGGGAGAGAGAGAAAGTAAAATATTGTTAACATTCATAAATTTCTAATCTCCTCAAAGCCAATATCTTGTATGTGAATCTCAAATGTAAGTTTTGACTTGCTGAGAATAAGAAGAGTTTTGCTCCAGAGATGTTTGACCCTAATAGTAGAATTATCTTTTTGATTATCTACCCCTGAACAGGGCAAGCCCTGGCAGGCTGACCCACAAGGCTGGGCTTTGATCAGGTGGAACATTCCTGTTCTTCAGCTAAAGGGTGGGGCATTCTGCTGTCTGTTTGGAGTACTGCTTGAACTTCTGGTCTCATCTAGGGAATTAGACATCCTAAACCATAAAAATATTATTATAACCTCCTTAGATCTCAAGGTGATGAGGTTATTTCTCGTTTCCCTTGTGTCTTCTTCTTTCTCTCCCATTTTTCCCTCTGACTAAAACTAGTACAGGAGTATTTTTCTTTGTTCTCTCTGCCCAGAGACTTTGACCATGGGTGGCTTTCTATTAACTGGAATGTTTTCTCATTCAGTACTAAGAAAACCTCACATTGGCATGATCGAAAAATTCAGCTTACATGTTATATCTTGGATCATACAGGTTTTACCTTTCTTTTTAATTTGTGTTCTACTTCTCCACTCATGTATAATAACTGATGTTCACAGTGATCTTGCATAGATGTTGCAAGCAATTACATTTTTCATTTATTTCAAGAGTGTTTACCTTTACTCAGAGAACTCAGAGAACACAGTTATACAAGTTGCTTTAAAAGTTTGAAAATTCCAACCTCTGGGTCACCTTGGGGTTGGCATCTATTGACTGTCCTTTCCCCTGAGAACTGGTTAGATTTTCCTGGTTCTTTGGAATGCATTGTGGACATTTTGAGTATTATGTTGGGAGAATCTAGGTCCTGTGAAAATCATCTAGAGAATGTTGAATTTTCTTCTTTGCTTTTTTAGCAGGTAATCAACCTGGCTAGGTTCAGATGGCAAGTTCTGTCTGACCTCCTATGGGTGGTGGCTCTCATGTCAGTTCAGTTTTCAAAGCCTTTGCTCTGAGGCTGTAGATTTATTCCACACAGGTGCCACTTGGGAGCTAGACTGGGAGGTGGGCTGTGGTTTATATCATAATTCAGTTCTCAAAGCCTTTGCTGTCTTGCTTTGGGTCAGTCCCAGGTATGTGCATTTGAGGGGTGAGCCTGGGACTTGTGTAGATCTACGTAGCATTAGATGATTTGTTTCCTCCAGCTCTTTTTTTCTCTGAGATCCCTCTCACTCTTTGACTTGCAGGGATCATTATTCTTAGTTTCTTTGGCTAGAATGACAGGGTGTGTCTCAGGAGTTTTTGCTGCCTGTGCCACAGCTGGACTGTGTGCTCACCCTCTATGCAAGGCTGGAAGAGTAAAGTAATAAAAACAAAAATATGGGAAGCTCACTCTTGTTAGAGTGGCTTCTTCCGGTTTTGACTCCCATCCCCAATCCACCTGCTTTTGCTTACTCTTTGGAATTCCTCGGGTAGTTGGTTTTTCCTTTGGTCCAGAGTTTTTAATATTTATCATTGGGAGAAAGATCAGCCGTGGTGTCTTACTTCATCTTGGCTGGCACCCATATTAGCATTTCAGTTTTGTTCACTACTGTGTTAGAGACGGAAGCCCAATCCCTAGTTAATCAACTCTACTTCTCTATTTAATCTCACTATAGACCATTGTTTTGTGTTTACTTTGTATTTCTTGATAATATTATACTAGATAATGCTCAATACATGCTTATTTTTTATTGCCTAATTTGTTGAAAAAGAGGATTCAAAAACATTTCATGTTGAAGAATCCTCACTTTTAAACAAAAATTTCATTTAACCAGAATATTCCAGTTAGTTAAGGCTTTAACTTTTTATTTTGAAATAATTATAGAAATCGTACACAATAAGTATACCCTTAACCTAGTTTCCCCTAATGGTTGCATCTTACATAATTGCAGTAAACTACCAAAGCCAGGAATGTGACATTTTTTTCAGTGTGTGAATACTTCTATATCATTTTCTCACATAAGGCTTAGTAGGCTAATAAGTTTATAAAAGCTGTCCCTGAGAAAGGACCACCTACCAGATGTATGTATGAACCATTCTAATGACTGTACCTTTTTTTTTTTTCTTTTTTTTAAATTGAAGTATAGTTGATTTACAATGTTGTGTTAGTTTTGGGTGTACAGCACAGTGATTCAGTTATACATACATATATATATCTATTCTTTTTCACATTCTTTTCTTTTATAGGTTATGACAAAATACTGAGTATAGTTCCTTGTGCTTTACAGTAGGTCCTTGTTGGTTATCTATTTTATATACAGTAGCATGTATATGTTAATCCAAAACTCCTAATTTATCCCTCCCCCCTTTCCCTTTTGGTAACTGTAAGTTTGTTTTCTATGTCTGTGGGTCTATTTCTATTTTGTAAATAAGTTCATTTGTGTCTTTTTTTTCAGATTCCACATGTAAGCGATATCATATGATATTTGTCTTTCTCTGTCTGATTTACTTCACTTAGTATGATATGGTAATCTCTAGGTCCATTCATGTTGCTGCAAGTGGCATTATTTCATTCTTTTTTATGGCTGAGTAATATTCCATATTGTATGTGTGTGTTTGTGTGTATAGATAGATAGATAAATAAAGGTACAACTTCTTTATCCATTCATCTGTGAATGGACATTTAGGCTGCTTCTATGTCTTGGCTATTGTACATAGTGCTGCCTGTACTTATTGATAAAGTTCCTTAAGATACCTTTTAACTATTTCACTGAGTACAGTAAGCCCCCTACATATGAACGAGTTCCGTTCTGAGAGCACATTCGTAAGTCCAGTTTGTTTGTAAGTCCAACAAAGTTAGCCTAGGTACACACCTAACATAATCGGCTATAGAGTAGTATTTAATTTGATGGGATTTAAAAGAAGTTTCTATGATTACTTGAAAAGTTTAACTCCTCACTTGAAGAGAAAGATCATGGTGTTGGGAAGAATGGGAAAGTCACACTCCCTCTAGTGTCCTTGGTCTCTGGCCCTGAGAATCTTTTGATTTTCTGACATCTTCTACTTTCAGATGACCCCTCCCCATCATGTCAGTATGTCTCCTTTGCCCCCATTTTCTCTGGATCATCTCAGGCTGAGCAGTTCTGCACTGTCTACCCTGACAACGAGGAGAGGTATCCTCTTGATTCTGAACCCCTTTCCTAACTAAACCTCTGAGGGAATAGCTCCAAAAGAGGAAGAATGTGGGGATTAAGTGAAATGAGACAGGAGCAAGACCTTAATTCGCTGCTCAGGTAATTGAAGTTTGGGGAGTACAGTAAAGCAGGGCAAGCTGAAGCCCTCAACTCAGTTCATGGATCAGGGTGATCCCAAACCCAGTGGCCTGGAGTGAGGGACCTGTACTGGTCTGCAGGTGGAAGGGACCCAGAGAACAGCACACAGACTGGAAACCGGTGTGTTGTCTAGGCACTCTGATGTAGAAGAGCTGGCATATTTAAGGCCAATGTGTGTTTTCTCTAGTTCACATTGTGCTAACATTCTCATCTATTTTCTGTTGTAGTTGTATGAATTTGAATGTTTACATTCTAGATTCAAGTTTATTTTGTCATTCATTCATTCATTCAGTATTTTTCCACTGAGCACCTACTGTCTTTCAGGCAGTGTTCTAGGCACTGCGGATACAGCAATAAACAAGACAAGCTAACTTTCAGTCCTACGCCTGAGGCTTAGTTTCTAGTGGGGAAGGATAGAGAATAAAGAAGATAAGTATCTCTTTTCCTGCCCTGCAGATAGGTTCATCAGTATCATTTTTCTAGATTCCATATATATGTGTTAATATACAATATTTGTTTTTCCTCTTTCTGACTTACTTCACTCTGTATGACAGACTCTAGGTTCATCCGCATCACTGCAAGTCACCCAATTTCATTCTTTTTTATGGCTGAGTAATATTCCATTGTATATATGTACCACACGCAGATGAAGAGAATGGACTTGTGGACACAGAAGGGGAAGGGGAGGGTTTGACGAACTGGGAGAGTAGCATTGACATATATACACTACCATGTGTAAAATAGATAGCTAGTGGGAAGCTGCTGTATAGCACAGGGAGCTCAGCTTGGTGCTCTTTGATGACCTAGAAGGGTGGGATGGGGGTGGGTGGGAGGGAGGCTCAAGAGGGAGGGGATATATATATAAAACATATAGCTGACTCACTTTGTTGTACAGCAGAAACTAACACAACATTGTAAAGCAAATATACTCCAAAAAAAAAAAGGTAAGTAAGTGAAACACATTTTTTGTTACAATTATGATAAATGCTAAGGAGGGGGAAAAAAATCAAAGAAGGGGGATAAGAAATGTTGAGTTCTGAGGGTTGTCATTTTGATAGGGATGCCAGGAAAGGCCTTTCTGAGAAGGTGATATTTGAGTCAAGATCGGAACAAGCTGGAAAGAGTGAGCCAGATGTAGATTCCTGAAAACTGGAAGGTTTCAGGCAGAGGAAAGAGCATGAGCAAAGGCCCTGGGGCAGGCCAGGTAGCCAGATCTTAGACCATTGGAAAGAAAGTGTAAGACTTGAGGTTTGAATTCGGAGAACTGTTCCCTATGTTACAGTCTTGCGTACTACTTCCTGCTTAATATCCCTCCCACTAACTACCCCCAGAAAGTGCAAGCTGTTTGGGGCCACTAACATTCTACATAAGGAAATAACTAGTGTAATGAGTTAAAAAATGGTAACATTTTCCAGCTTGCAATCGAGTACCTTTATTCTGACGCTCTGCTTTTCTATTTCTAGCCCAGTTTTTGCATTTCAGCCTGTTCTCCTCCCCCTTAATCTTTCCCCTCTTACCTAGTGACTGTGTGATGATTATGTTGGTAAAGTACTGATCACTACTTTTTGCTTTTGTTACTAAAATGCATGAACATTTATTGACTCATCACGCGTAGAACACTTGTAGTCTCTCTAGAGGCTACAAAAAAAGTGAAAGCCACTTTCTGCCCAAAGTTGCTTCCAGACTCACAGGAACAAACAAAGCCTATGCAAATGTAAAATATAAACCAAGTTTTTTGTTTGTAATAAAAATAAATGATAAGGGTTAAGTAAGAGAGAGCAGGGAGAAATGAAGATGCTGAAAGTAGCTGGCATTTTACATTTGTGTGTGAAAAGGGTTAGGATTTTCAATTCACCAGTGTTCTGGGGGTTGCCCGTGGGACGGGGGTTGTCCCTGAAAGAGGAGATTGTGTCTGTTGTATGCAATAAGCAATTTAAATTTTTCATGCTTATGTTATTTCAGGGTCCCCCACATGGGCCTTCGTGGTTCTCACTGACCTTTTGGGAAGAGCTTTTAAATGAAGGGGTGTTTCAGCAGTCCCTAGAAACATTTTTCTGCTAAGTTGAGTTGCTTCAGACTTCCTGCTGACTCTGCTTAGATCATCCCCTGAGAATTTCTTCTCGGTAGGATTTAAGAGATTTGGCATTCATCTCTAAACTCTAGTTCTAAAGATAAAAATGGCTTCTTTCCTACCTTGGCTGGCTGAAAAGAATCTTGCTACTAAAAATGCTATTAATATAACAGACCCGTCAGAGCAATGCAGGGAGTGCTGTAATTCTTGAAGGTTGGGGCCATTTCCTTTAGGAAACCTCTCCTGAGGCTTTTAACTTGATTGGTTTTCTGTTGGCAGAAACAAGCCTAACCAGAAATTTGTTGTTGAGAATATGCCTGTGAATTTATATTTGCAAACTTTTGATGTATACAGTAGAGGAGGGTACCTCCTAGCACATTTGAGGTGACAGTTTTGCCTTTCTATACCTCAGTTTCTGTCACCATCATTCTTTCCTTCTTTTAACTTTAAATCTATGTGATTCTTAAAATGGGACTGTGGCTAACGCCTGTTCTAAGCTTTTAATTACTTATTGGCAAAACATATAGATACATAGACACATCCAGGTATCTTAATGTACACTTAAAAAAAAAAATCAAGAACCCTGAGAAATTGGTCATGGCCTTTAGCATTACTTTAGATGCTTATTTATTTTACTTGCAAAAATGTAGTACATGATATTCTAAGGAATGTAGATAACACAAGTTATGCATGGACAGTGCATCTTTTCATTTTCCCTACACCAAGTTGAGTTTCTGTGTGTTTTCTTGGCTTCTTAAAGATGTCAGCCAGGGAGGTGTGAACTTATTGCTTTCAAGTGTGCTTGCTACTAGTAAAAGGAAGATTCTCTTTCTTGGAAACGTCACTCTCAGAATCATATGATGTGTAACCTGGTAGGGAATATTCCAGTATGGGAATAGCTCCACATCTGGTGTCTGTATGAATTACTTCTGAACTCATCGGAACATTCAATGGAGGTTTTTCCCTTCCTGTTGCCACAAATTTTATTTCAGTAAAGATGTGCTTATAGGAGTTTAAGCAACCTTTGAGACTGAACAGTGGGATTATAGAGTGGTTCTGGATCAATGTGAATGTATATTATGTTTCAGGGTGTTGCAAACTGTAATGGTTACAATAAATTTGTTCCTGTTTTCTTTCCTCTGGTACCTTTCCCTTTTTTGTTTATTGTATCCCTTCCCTGGCTAGAATGTAAGTTTCATGAGCGTGGGAAATGTGTGTCTTTTGTTGTCTGCTGTATCTCTGGCTTCTAGAATGTGGTAGGTGCTCAGGATATATTTTCTGAATGAACGACTATGTAGATGATTGAAAGAATCAGCTCAGGGAAGTGCCCGGCTACTCTATTTTTCTTCTTTCCTTTCTGGCCATTTCCGTGTGTGTATCTTAAGTGTATACAACTTAACTGGTCTAGAGAAACCTCATTGCTGAGCAAGGAGAATAAGGCTATAAATAGAGTCACACTTGTCAAACTTTGAGGATTTTTCTTTTTCTATTTTCCACTCTGGGTAACAGTCCTCAGACCAATGAGAGAGACTAGAAAAATGTTAAGGAAGGAGTTGAATTAACCTGGGTAGCCCCAAAAGGCTGAATGATATTTAGTGATTTCATCATGTGAATTTCTGTTTGCAGGGCACTCTGTACCAGATTAATGTTCTCAGGTTGGATTTGCTCCCAGAAGTAAACACATTAGTTTGCTGCTAAGCAGGGAGTGGGGTTCCTATTTCATTTTGCCCATCTCCCTCTCCCTATCCCACTTCACACCCCGTACCCGAACCTCCCAATCAGGGTTTTCAGAATGCTGTGGAATTAAGGTAAAAACCCTTTTCCTTCTTGACTTTGATTTATTAGGAAGAGTTGATTGGACTTACATCTTGAGCTTTTCCATTTTTGATTGATTTTGAAGTGTAGATGGAGTCAGAATGAAACAGAAAACGATTGGGAGAGAGGGAGGTTATCCAATGCACCTATGAGTTTTGCTTGGTTTTTTGCAATGTGTAATTTCAAACAGTTACTCGTTTGGCAGACACCTTGCTTTGTACTTTTTAGAGTTTTTAGTTTATGGATAGGCAGAGAGCTTTAAATATACACCTGTAGAGTTTAAGTAGAAGAAGACGACGGTTGCCAGCTCTATGAAAGCAACCCTGTGCCGTGCCCGGTGGGCAGCTACCCTCCGGGCAGAGACAAGTGTAATTCTCGAATGATCTTATTTATGTTCTTATTTCATATCTCCACAGGAGTAATCTCAGTACATGATGTTAGTTCTCAACTGCTACCACGTAAGAGTCCAAGTACCTGCCAGGTGCATATAGGTGCGCTGTTATCTGCCAAGCTGGCTGCCCTCCCTGTGTGCTGAACTCCTCCTGTTAACTGCCTATACCCATTGGATGACTCAATGATTCCCTCCTTTTTTTCTTTCTTTGCTACAGACCATAAAACCATGGGAAACGCAGAAAGTCAAAATGTAGTGCATGAGTTTTATGGAGAAAAGCATGCGAGCCTGGGGCGCAAACACACGTCGCGCTCCCTGCGCCTGTCGCACAAGGCGCGGCGGACCAGGCACGCCTCCTCGGGGAAGGTGATCCACAGGACCTCCGAAGTGACCCCCCGATCCAGCAGCACTCCCAGTATCCCCCAGTCCCTGGCCGAAAATGGCTTGGAGCCCTTCTCCCAAGAAGGCACCCTGGAGGACTTCGGGAGCCCCATCTGGGTGGACCGAGTGGATGTGGGCTTGAGACCCGTGTCTTACACGGATTCTTCCGTCAGTCCCAGCGGAGGCAGCAGCATCGTCCTCGCAGCAGCCTCTGTGCAGAGCATGCCAGACTCGGAGGAGAGCAGGCTTTACGGGCATGACGCTACGTACTTGGCGGAGGGAGGCAGGAGGCAGCATCCCTATATATCCAATGGGCCCACTTTCACGGAGACGGCGAGCTTTAAGAAGAAACGCTCCAAATCTGCAGACATCTGGCGGGAGGACAGCCTGGAATTCTCACTCTCTGATCTGAGCCAAGAACATTTAACAAGCAACGAAGAGATCTTGGGTTCTGCCGAAGAGAAAGACTGCGAGGAGACTCGGGGGATGGAAGCCCCGGCGAGTCCGCGGCAGCTCAGTACCTGTCAACGTGCCAATTCACTGGGGGACTTGTACGCTCCTCAGAAAACCTCCGGGGTGACGGCAGACGGGGGGCGGAGGAGCAAATTTGCAGGCTACTGTCGGAATTTGGTGTCTGATATTCCTGATCTCGCGAACCATAAGATGCCACCGGCTGCTGCCGAAGAGGCTCTTCCGTACAGTAATTATAACACACTTCCCTGTAGGAAATCTCACTGTCTTTCCGAAGGTGCCACCAACCCACAAATGAGCCACAACAACAGCATGCAAGGCAGAAGAGCAAAAACAACTCAGGTAAAGTGACTGGAATCTGTTTCAATATTTTGGAAATGATGCATGACTTTCAGTGCATGATTTTGCTCTTACACGATTCCCATCTTTTAGCCGGGTTTTACCATGTTCCCCTGGCGGGTGCTGCAGCCGATGCCGTTTCTCTGGAGATTCAGCGCTCTTCTGCTTCGCCCCTCTTGCAGTTCTGTGGTGAGGGGGTGGGGATTAAGGAGTAAGCGTAGATGTGTGTCGGGGATGTGATGAGAGTGGGAATAAAGCTGATAAGTTCACGTTGGGAAGCTGCCTCTCCAATTCAGGTCTTCAACAGCATCTCCCTTCTTCTGAACTTCCTTCCTAACGTGGTTCTATCCGTGGACAGATGGGGATGGTGGGGTGTGGACTCTGGGAACTTCTTTCTTCAGTGCCGCAGGTGGGAAGAGGTTAGTCGGCCGCTCGTTGGAGGAGATGTTTCTGATTCAGGGCGGGCTCTGGTCATTTGTCAGCTTCTCTCAGAGGTTGGCAGGCTGACTGCCTTACCAGGAGCCATTTCCATTTCCTGTTCCTTGCAAGGCTGGCCAGCCCTCTCTCTGGAGGGAGGTGTTGCGGAAGGAATAACATGGGTGGCTTCCAGTTTTACGCTGCAGCCAACTAGTTTCTGACCTCGGGCAAACCCTGACTTCTAATTGCTCTTCTGAATCAGTGGGGTAAAGATGCTCGACTCACCTGCTTTGGGGTCCAGGGCATGAAAGAGTGGGTGTGAAAACATTTTTCAAAGATTTAAAACATGTCTTACTTACGAAAGGAAGACCCGTTACCTTAATTAGTAATGATAATTAACGTGGAGATAATAACGTGTCAAGTAATCCTGCATGCCTCCGTCCTTTTCTGGTCCTGCAGTTCCCTGTAGTGGAGTTCTGGGAGTCCTGGCTTGTGTTGAGGATGGGTTGGTAGTTTGCAGGTGGTACTTCAGATCCGGAATCCAGATTGGGCCCATTTGCCTTGAAAGGTGTATTGGCCACCAGGGTGACCAGCGAATACCACTGAGGTCAGCTGGAAAACAGCAGGTGTGCTCTGACCTGGCCAGCAGCCCGATGGTGCTCACCTTTTGGTCTTGCTTCGGTGCAAGTCAAAGTTATTTCGAGGGTTATTTTGAGGCTCAGTTGTCTTGGGGAGGGTGTCTAAATATAATGGGCAGATGGTGGGGAACCTGGGGAGGAGGGCAAAGGAAATTGGCACTAGATTGTCTGTGTTCCTGCCCCAGAGCAAGTTTTTTTGTTTTGTTTTGTTTTGTTTTTAAGTATTCAAAATCTCAGGTTTCTAATTTTATTTTGGAATTTTAAATCCCCGTATACAAGTCATCTGGGGATACAGTTGTTGTTTTTTTTTTTTTTTTTTTTTTTAACCACTGTAGATTTCTGTATTAGAATAATTGAAATTTACTATATATTCCTCTGGGTTGATATAGGTTAAAGGAGTCTGTGTTTGACCTTTTCCTCTTCTTTTTTAAAAAATATTTTAAATTGTGGTAAAAGTACACATAACATTTACCGTCTTGACATTTTTAAGTGTATGGTTGAGGGGTATTAAGTACATTCACACTGTTGTGTACCCTTCATCTTCAGAACTCTTTTCATCTTGTAGAACTGAAATTCTGTCCCCATTAAACAATAGTTCTCTGTTTCCCCCTTTCCCCGGCCCCTGGCAACCACCGTTCTACTTTCTGCCTCAGTGAATTTGGCTCTAGAGACCTTGCAATAGTGGAATCATGTAGTATTTGTCTTTTTGTGACAGACTTATTTCACTTAGGTTGATATCCTCAAGGTTCACACGTTGTAGCGTGTGTCAGAAGCTCCTTCCTTTTTAAGGCTGAATAATATTCCACTGTATGTATATAACACTCCCCCCACCGCCCCCCATTCATCCACTGAAGGACAAGTTTTGCTGATGGTGTCCAAGCCAGGTATCCTGGCTCCACCTCTTCTTACCTGAGTAACTTTGGGCACAATTTTTAAGTCTCTGGAAGCCTTAATTTCTTCATCTGTCAAATGGGAATAATAATAAAGTTTCTGAGAAAATGGAATGTGAAGGCCAGCGCTTGGTACTTTAGAAGCTACCCATAAGGGACAATCTGTAATTTGTTGTAATTTTCATTATTATTAGTGTTGTATGAGTGGAGGACTCAAGGTAGTTTTGTGTTTATATCAAACTTTGTGTTAGAAGCAAAATTATTAAAAAGGCTGATTCTGAGGTTTGAGAAGGTGAGTGTGAATGTTGCATCTAGATGCACTCCTTGAATTTTTATCCATCTCTCTTCTGAAACGAGATTATAATGATAGAAACGACTGAATTACCCCACTGTGGTCCCTCTGCCTACCCTGGCCGGGCTCTTCCTACACTGGCAATTTGACAGGTTGGGACGCAGGTGAGATAGGTGCCCTATTAAAGGGTCACCTGAAAGGCACTGCAGGCTCTGTCCTGTAGACATCGCCAGATTGGCATTGCAGAGCTGATTGGAAGAAATGGTCTCCTGGCCCTCAGCAGTTAAAAGGAACCTCACCTGTGACTGTCACTTTTACCTGGAACAATGCTAAGTTAGCGCACATTCTGTGTAAGATTTGACGGGGTGCCAGGTGGTATTCTGGCTCCCTATCTCCAGGTCTGCAACACTGGGGGACAGTTGGACCTCTGCTTCCCCCCAATCCCCACAGGTGGGGCTGTGAGCCTTTGAGTCATGGCCACCCCCAGAAGAGGGGCAGAGCTGGTATCACTGAAAGCTCTCATGTGTAATTGTTGTACGACATTTCCGTTCTTTGGCTTGTCACCTTCTAGAATTGTTAATATATGAAAGTGAGATCATCTCAATGTGGTGTCTCATAAAGCACTGTGGTAGCTTAATGTAA
Organism: Balaenoptera acutorostrata; assembly: GCF_949987535.1. Classification (NCBI taxonomy): domain Eukaryota; kingdom Metazoa; phylum Chordata; class Mammalia; order Artiodactyla; family Balaenopteridae; genus Balaenoptera; species Balaenoptera acutorostrata. The sequence continues at coordinate 138,387,741 of NC_080067.1, read as the reverse complement.
CGCAAAGTGCAACGGACTAGGAATCCTAAGAAGTACGTTTGCATCCCGGCTCACTCCTTACTAAACGGTGACCTTGGGCAAGTCACTCCATCACTGGCTCCTTCTCTGACCAGGGTGAGGGACACCAGCCTCTGACAGGGCCATTAGGAGAACCAAGTGGGATTCCATGCATGGAAGGCTTTTGCAGAGTGTATAAAGTGAACGGAAGTCTTATTTTTGTATCGACTTTGCGTGTTGAGTGAGGATCTTTAATGACTTGAAACAAACCCCAGAATTATGCACAACACTATCCCTCCACCCACACTTCCTAGTCTAAGTTTGGCGTGTTCGTCCAGCGCAATTTCTTGAGAACCCACTATGTTCCAAACAGTATTTTAAGAGGCAGTGGGTGTGGAGGCTTCCTTGAAAAGAATTCTTTTTTTTCTTTTTTTTTTTTGTTGGTAAAAGTTTCTGACCCAGGGGCCCTGTCCAGCAAGTTTGGATCGTAGATATTAAAGCCTCCTCATCTGCCCTGGTGATGTGATTGAATCTGTAATAGGCCTGTCAGCAGTTTTACTCCCCAGAAAAGAGCTCCTGGCAGGCATTTGGCCAAGGTCATGGCCTCTGAGCCTGAGAGACAATATGTTTTATCTGAACTAACATGAACAACATCTTTTTATTTGAAAATGATCAAAAAATGTGTCTGCCACACAGTAAGTGCTGAGAAATTATATTTGTCCAATTCAGCATACTTGAGTATGTGTCGTGTACCTCCTGCATAAAAGTTTTATCTTGTGAGTCAGTCTGCTACTCATTTGTTGGGAGGATTTACCCAGAGTCCTGAAAGCAGAGTTTATTTGTACTGACTTCTGTAAAATCCCAAGTAGCTTGCCCCTTGATTCAATGAATGCCTCATTGGTATTTTGGCCTGAACTTTTACTCTCAGTGTTCCCATGGGTGACGGACAGAGGAAAGGGCAGCCTGGTGTCAGGCAAAGAAGAGGTTCTGGAGTCCAGCAGGTCTGAGCTTGTAAGTTGGAACCCCGTTACCTGTTGGCTGTGTAACCTAGAAGGATCTCAGTGCCTCTTGAATGAGGGTTCCACACGGGAATGAATGTAAAACTCCTGGCACGATATCTTGCATGTATTAGATGCTCCGTAAATGATGGTTATTAGTTATGATGGTAAAGTTTGGTTTAATTGTGTAGAGTTCAGCTCTCCTGTGTTTCTAAGACTATCAGCGGGTGAGGTGGAGAGAGGAAACTGCCATTCGATGGAGTGTCTTTGAACCAGGTTCTGTGTTTGAAAGGGAAGCTTTGGCTTGGAGCGGCCCTGCATAACTCCTGAGGAGGGCTTCATTCATCCACTTGGGAGATGAAAGAATGTGAGCAGCTGTGCTGAGGATGTCTCAGGGGGCCGCCACCTTGGGAGGGAGCAGGGGGGGCCCCCTCAGAGCTCCTCGCGGGGATGTGGCGCTGGTGATTAGGTTTGTGTGCTGGTCCGGTTTCTGACACCCTCTTCACGCCGTGGTGTATGGAGTGGGATCGACAGAAGACAGAGCTCCTGGCCCCTGAGCACCTCTGCGGGGGTTCATTTCAGCCTGATTGCGAGTTGCCAACTCACCCATCACTTTTCAGGGGAGGAAGTCAACCTAAGGAGATTAGGTGACAGGGTCTCACGACTGGATTAAAGTCCAGGTCTTCTGACCCACAGACCAGGGTCCTTTCTTCAGAAGCAAACCCACACCACACTGGCTCCCCATGTTCAAACAGGTTTCAGCTCACGTGCCCTCAGATTTTAACATCAAAACCTCCAATTCTGGTACAGAAGCCAAACAGGGTGGTGGGCTGAAAAGAAAAGAGTAACTGTCCACTACCGTGGCCCAAAACCATGGTCCCTCAGAGAGATGACCAAAGGCGACTTTATTTTTTATTTGTATTTTTTTAATTGAAGTATAGTTGATTTACAATGTTGTGTTAACTTCTGCTGCTGTACAGCAAACTGATTCAGTTATACATATATATATATATTCTTTTTCATGTTCTTTTCCATTACGGTTTATCACAGGATATCGAATATAGTTCCCTGTGCTATACAGTAGGACCTTGTTGTTTATTCATTCTATATGCAAATTATAATTTGCATCTGCTAAGCCCAAGCTCCCACTCCATCTCCCCCCCACCTTCCCCCCACCTTCCCCCCACCTTCCCCCCACCTTCCCCTTGGCAACAAGTCTGTTCTCTACATCTGAGTCTATTTCTGTTTCGTAGGTAAGTTCATTTGTGTCATATTTTAGATTCCACATATAAGTGATATCGTATGATATTGTCTTTGTCTGACTTACTTCACTTAGTATGATAATCTCTAGTTCCATCTATGTTGCTGCAAATGGCATTATTATTATTCTTTTATGGCTGAGTAGTATTCCATTGTAGATATGTACCACATCTTCTTTATCCATTCATCTGTCGATGGACATTTAGGTTGTTTCCATATCTTGGCTATTGTGAATAGTGCTGCTATGAACATAGGGGTGCATGTATCTTTTTGAATTACAGTTTTGTCTCCATATATATGCCCAGGAGTGGGATTGCTGGATCATATGGTAGCTCTATTTTTAGTTTTTTGAGGAACTTTCATACTGTTTTCCACAGTGGCTGCACCAACTTACATTCCCACCAACTGTGTATTAGCGTTCCCTTTTCGCCACACCCTCTCCAGCATTCGTTACTTGTAGACCTTTTAATGATGGTCATTCTGACTGGTGTGAGGTGGTACCTCATCGCAGTTTTGATTTGCATTTCTCTAATATTTAGCGATGTTGAGCATCTTTTCATGTGCCTGTTGGCCATCTGTATGTCTTTTTTGGAGAAATGCCAAAGATGACTTTAGAAGGCTCTATCCCTGATGACTTTCTTGCTTGGATAAGCAAGTTAATAGGATTGGTGATTTCAGCAAGATAAAGGGTGCAGCATGATCAGAAGAAGATCTTGAGTTCCTATAAAGTTGTGTTGATTTTTAAAATTTTATTTTGTTTTACACTTAGTTTAAATGGTTCAGGGATAAATATGTTCCCTGAGCTGAGAACTGACATCAGCATCCAAGAGATTCCTAACCTTTGGTCACAGATTCCTTTGCGAATCAGATGAAAAATTTGGATCTTTTGGGATCCACACAGAGACCACCCTTTTGCATATCATTTCAGGGGATCCATGGGTCCTCCAATGTCCATCGAGAAGCTTCTGGTTAAGAACCTCAGGTTAATTCTTTTTTTTAATTAATTTTTATTGGAGTATAGTTGCTTTACAATGTTGTGTTAGCTTCTACTGCACAGCAGAATGAATCAGCCATACATATACATGACATCCCCTCCCTTTTGGATTTCCCTCCTGTTTAGGACACCACAGTGCATTAAGTGGAGTTCCCTGTTTTATACAGTGTGTTCCCCTCAGTTGTCTATTTTATACGTAGTATCAATAGTGTATATGTATCAATCCCAATCTCCCAATTCCTCCCACCCCACTCCTTTCCCCCTTGGTATCATACATTTGAAGAACCTTAGGTTAATTCTTCGTGAAACAAAATATTTTCATATAAATTCCACTTAAAAAAAAAACCTCTCTTCTTTCACTGCTCCTGTTTGATGCTTCTTTTTTACCTTCCTTTTGATTTTTCTTTTTCTGCCATGTAAGTTAAGCAATGAGATATTTATTTTGAAAAACAGCCCGTCCATTTCAACAAGAATATCCCTCTTCTTTGCCAAGATCTTCTTTTGAGGAGTGGGAGGGTGAGTAGGTAGCTGAGAGATGGCTTATATCCGCAGTTCTCAGACTCCTTTATACTCTTAAAAAGTGTTACAGACTCCAAAGGGCTTCTGTTCGTGTGGGTTATATCTATAAATATTTATCACATTAGAAATTGAAACAGAAATGTAAAAAAATACTTGTTAATTCATCTTAAAATAGCAGCAATAAACCATTACATGTTCACATAAATAACTTTATTTTTAAAATTTTATTTTCTAAAATTAAAAAAAAAAAGCCAGAAGAAGGGCATTGTTTTGTATTTTTGCAAATCTCTACAGTTTCTGGCTTATCAGAAGACACTAGAGTCTCATATCTGCTTCTGCATTCACTCTCTTGTGACATGCTGTTTTGGTTGGACTATATGAGAAAAACCTGGCTTCGAACAGATAGTTGGTAAAGGGGAGGACCTTAGGGACCCCCGGAAATTATTTATGGACCCCTGGTCCTCACTTGGAGAGCTGTTTATTTATGCTAATACAGGTTGGGGAGGTCCAAGCCTTTGAAAATCACATCCTTAGTTTAGTCCGTGAGGAGAGGAGCCTCTGTGTCCCTCAGTGCAAGTCGTGTCCCACTGTAACGTGTAATTGCTGGTTTCCCAGCATAACTGAGGAGGACAAAGGGCCGGGACCGGGAGCTTGGAGCCCTCCCAGACAGCCTGCTGTGCAGCCCTGGGAGCGTCTCCACGGATCCACAGGGCAGAACTTAGGAAACGCCCACCAGCTTTTCTCTCTGTGTTGGGGCCCAGTGTGCTTTGAACTTACTGTTGACAGAATATCTAGTTTGGGCCATAAAACAGACCAATATGTCTTTCTCACTTTCTCTCCTTTTAAAAAGATGAAAGAAAAAACGTGTAAATGAGCTCTGGTTGTCTCCATAAAAGACGTAATAAACCCGGATGGCTGGAAGATGTCGAAGTCAAGCTTTCCAGTTGGGGCTCATTTGTGACTTCCACTGGAGTTGAGCGTGCGTTGAGCCTGGAAATGCCTAGACCTTTAAATCAAACTAAAATGTGTTCCATGAGAAACGCTTTTCTTGTTTGGAGAGGAGGTTGGAAGATGAACAGCAGTTAAGTTGTTCAACAGTGTTTGTGTGTTTTTTTTTTGGAAGTGCCTACGCCATGCCAGGCACTATTCTTGGTGCTTGGGATGCATCAAAGAGATCCCTGAGCTCACGAAGCTAGCTGGGGTGAAGTGGAGGTGTGTCTGCAGCAAAGAGTTAGCATAACAAGTACATGACATGCTATGGGAAAAAGAGAGCAAGGTGAGGAAGAGCGGGCAGTGGGGAATGCGGGGCAATTCCGGATCAGGTGGTTGGGTTGGGCCCCGCCCCTCGGGATGGGCCCCGCCCCTCGGGATGGGCCCCGCCCCTCGGGATGGGCAGACTTGGGTAGGGATTTGGAAGGGAGATGGGAATTGGCCATTGATTTGGAAGGTGGGAGTGTGCCCTGCGCCTTTGAGGAAGAGCAAAGAGGCCAATGCGGCTGGAGCAGAGTTGGGGGGTGGGGCGGGGGGTGGGGGAAGGGATGGTGCAGAGAAGCTTCACGCGGATTGGAGGAGGGAAAGAGAAGGCTTCCAGCCGTGGGAAGAGGGACTTTGAGCTGAACCTTGAAGGATCAGCATTCCTGGAATTCCTGGAAGCAAGAAAAGTTGGGAGCATACACCGGCATGAGTTCTTCGGTTTCACTGGTGGCTGGGTGCATCTAAAGGTCCAGTGCTAAGGCTGGACGTTGGTGGAGGGCCTGGATGGACAGCCTCGGGAGCCCTCACCTTGCTCCTGGGAGACTTACCCAGCCATGGCACGCAGGATGGATTGATGGGAGGAAGGTAGTTAGAACAGAGAGTCTGTGGCTGAACCAGGGATGTGGCACTAGGAAAAGAAGAAAAGGGACTAGGCATGTGACATATCCTGAGGTGGTGAGGAGGGGAAGGGTGACGACAGGGTTTGAGACATGCACATAGAAAAACAGATGAAAGGAGAGAGGTGATTCATTGACTTAGACATAGAGCTGTCTCCAATCTGGAGTTATCTGAAGCAACATTTCAAGCATTTGCCAACTTACTTCTGAGACCCTTTTGGGCAGCAGTAAGAACTTCAGCAGTTGTAATTGAGAGAAATTTTGAGTCACTCCGTTGTGAATCATTAGAGAGGATGGGACTGAGTGCTGGAAACTTTAAAGGGCATGGAGATTTTGCCTTAGGAAAGAGAGAAGAAGGAAATAGAAACAGGGTTTTAGAAATGTCTCAAAGGGAGCTGGGACACATGTAAAGAGGCTAAGAGTGGCAGGCCAAGAGGTACAATTTACAAACTTCAGAATCAAAAATTCAAAATGGCACTGGCTATCTGTGTAGAGAGAGGAAAGAAAAAAACCTTACAGTGATGGCAAATGGATACTGCAATATTTCTGTAAATCAAGAATGGCAATTATTAGTAGCAGAGCCTAGCAGTTACAGCATAGGAAACATCATTTTCTTAGTTTATTGTGCAGTTTTGCGAATGTGAAAATAATTCAGGGAGATTACATTGGCTCGCACCAGCCTTGGTGGGCCTGTGTATTTTTCCCATGAGACCTTGTTTTTCCCAAGTTCCTCAGCAACACCCATTCTTTCATGTTAGTGCAGGAAGCTAGTAAGTGAGGTCAGGCAGTGTCTTCTCTCCTTGGGCTGAGATGTTAAGTAAGGCTGAGGATGGACATGTCAGTAATTAAGAGTTAACACTCTTGTGCAGGTACTGTGTGCTGGGCACCATTCTAGAAACTTGTGTTACCTCAATCTCATATCTTACAAAGTGTCTTACAAAGTAAATATTGTTGCTATTCCCATTATACAGGTGAGGAAACTGAGGCATGGATTGGTTCAAAATAACTTGCCCAGACATGACATTTGCTGTATTGAGATTACCAAGGGAGGGTATACTAAGAGTATAGTATAGTATACTACTGAGCGTACCAAGGAGAGAATGTTGGAAACCAAAGACAGCGCTTATGTGTGTGCATGTGTGGCGGAAGGGAGTCCTTAGATTTGGGGGATAAGAGGAAGATGATAAGATGATGATAAGAGGGGGAATATTTTAGAATTTAATGAGGCAGAAATTGTTCTAATTCAAGGCTTCTGCAGGTCAAAATCTCCTCCCCCAGGGACTTTCCTGGTGGCCCAGTGGTTAAGAATCCATACTTCCACTGCAGGGGGCGCGGGTTCTATCCCTGGTTGGGGAATTAAGATCCCGCATGCCTCGTGGCATGGCCAAAAAAAAAAAAAAAAATCTCCTCCCCCCATTGGAATTCTGTGAACTCTTCTCTGCTGTATTTACCGTCTCTGTACAGGTGTATTGAAGCAAAGCTGGATTCATCAGGAAAATTAAACAAAGTGACCAACATAACAGTTTCTAATTGCATTCGACTTGTAACTACAAGTTGCCAGTTGATCCTCCTGGGCCCTGACTTGTCCCAGGGCCCTTGAACTTTGTGGCTAATTAGCTCTTCAAAACTGTGTTCACACATCTTTAGCACAGCAAACCGGTCCCTCAGAGACTTTCTGAATTCCCCGGTGGAAACAACTTGAGCCTTTGCCACAATGTGTCTTTAGCCTATGTTCATGCAGGGTGACCCTCCAGTTTTCAAGGCAGTGAAAACAGGCTTTGAATTGACCTCTTGCTGCCTCCACTTTAGTACCAGAGCTCATTTAAGCATTTGCTGCCTGGCTAAAATGACAAAGAAAACTCTTGCCTGGCAGCTGTCGAACGTTTTGGGCAACAGCTGGCCACTTGTGCGTCCAATGGGAAAGTGCATGCATTCGTGCTGGGAAACTGCCAATGGAATGGAAATCGGTGAGTGCTCGAAGAATCTGGCTTGGGAGGACTTGTCCAGGGAGAACAGGATTTAAGAGCCTCTGTATTCCATGAATGTTGTTTATAATTGGAAGCCTCTTCAGTGGAGTGGTTCTAACATGGGGAGTTTATTTTGAGCTATTTTTAGGAAATCTTTGGCTGAATCATGCACCATGTTGGGAGTTATTTCTCTGTCTAGCTAGGGTCTTACCATTTCCCTTGATCTCCTCTGACATTTGCTTTAAATTTCGGTATTTGGTTAAATGTTCTAGGACTGATCGTATGCTAAGACGTCTAACTAGATAAGAAGGAACATACCTTGCATTTGCAGTGAAGACTGCTGGGCTCCCGTGGGAATTTTCCCTGGGGTTGACCATCTGGATTTCTTGCTGTTGGAAGAATGGGGTGGTTGACAGGGGCTTTTAAGTGTGGGGAGAATCCGGTTTCTCAGGTGTGAAGTGTCCTTGAGATGGAGGTCGGTAGGAGGAGGAGCCCTTCGGAAAGATGCACGGGGAATGTTTGCATCGCAATGATGCTGTCTTTCTTCTGAGCTATTGGAAACTGTATCACAGTGGTATGCATCTTGCCATTTGAGAAGGATGGGCATTTAGGATGCAGCCTTGGAGCGGTCTTTCAGTGTGTGAACCTAGTGCCTCTACATCAGTGTACCTGTCTTTGGTTTGTTCTAGAGATTCTGAGACCTATAAACGTGTGATTCTCGTGTGGCACTTAGGCATCTGGAGCCCTGCTGTAGATGAGTGTCTCCCACACTCAAGGTGTAGGGGGTGTGGAGTCCCGTTGACCATTCAGGTGTTGAGTAATGCCTCTGGCTGGGTGGACGTCATTTCCCACGATGCTGGAGCAAGGGTTTCTGGGTATTTGGCACAACCCAAGCTTCATGGCCAAATAGAGGCCGGAGCTGGGCAGCCACCGTCTGTTTCTGGACAGGCCGGGTCACATGTCAGTGGGAGGCTGTGCACCACTTAGCCTGCTTAACCGCCGTGGAGACAAGGTGGCGCTGGCTTGGATCACAGATCGGGAGCATTCTCCACGGGTTACACTCCCAAAGTGTGCCAGCTCAGCTGGGGCCAGCAGGCCTCTTACCTGGGGTAATCACTCCTTTGCTCGGTTTAATGGTCGTCCCAGAGTTGAATGCACGCAGCCTGGGCCATGGCAAGGTCGCAGTGTCAGTTGGCACGAGCACGTGTTCAAGTCTGACAAAGAGGTGAGTGTCTATTGAGACCTTAACTCTTAGTTTCAGTAGAGACATCAAGGCATTCTGTAGGAGTTCATGGTTTGTGGGGATGTAGTAGACTGTTAAGAGACATGCCTGTCCAGTCTCTGCCTCTGTTTCCCTCATCTTCTTTGTCATCTCCTCTTTCTCCTTCCGTCCACTTTTGAGTCTGAGCTCTTTGCCGGGAAAGTCAAGGCATATAGATGCACAGTCACTCAGCTGTGCTGGGAAAACCTAGAAGGGGCACTGTTGAAAAACAGAGGGGAAGGCATGGAGTTGACTATTGAGACAGGATCCAGTCAGGTGCTCCCTGCGGCTGAGCCATGGGGCCATCTTGTCAGAGTGGAAAAGGTCGTTGGAGGCATGGGCTCCAACCTCCAATCTACCACCTGCCAGACTTGTGGCTTTCTGAGCCTCAGCATCTCCATGCATTCACCAGGGGGATGGTTTTGCAAGGTTCCTTCCTGTTCCAGAGCTCTAGGAATTACAAGATGCCTGGAATTAATTTCTCCTTTCTGTTCTGAAGTCTTTCTCTTATGACCTAGAGAGGATACCTGTGTAGCTGATCTTTACCTGTCTTACAGAGGGGCAACTCATCTTTTTTCATTTTTGAGGCGAGTTGATAGCTGATTTTGTCACTTCTTCCAGAGAAGGACTGAGGCATGTGAAAATGAATCCAGATGTTGGTGAGAATCACACAAACTCCGCATCTCCCACCACCCACGGTTATCTTGAATAATCAGTGATGGCCAAATTTACTTATTAGATCAAAAGGGGTATGTATGGTAAATGTCCTTGCCAGAGAGAAATGTGCGTTGGTAACAGCACTCTCCTGTTTGTATAGAGGACTTTGACCTACCAGATCTGGGTCCTTGATGACCATTGGTGGCAGGTAACAGGCAGGACAGCAGATGGCAAAGTGACAGAACCAACAGTCACAGGGTCTGCGTCTGAGCTGCATCCATGGTTTCTTTGACACTCTTGAGTCCCTCTACATCCCAGGGACCTAAACTCCATTGCAAATGTCATTGGTCCTTAGAAACTCACTTAACCACTTCCTGCTACTATGTCCCTTCTTACCTCCTCCTTGTTTTTTCTTTTCTTTTTTTAAAATAAACTTTTTATTTTAGAACAGCTTTAGAATTACATAAACATTGCAAAGATAGTAGAAAGGGTTCCCATATACCACACACCCAGTTAACCTTGAGCTCTTGGCCGAGGTGGTATTTGCCAGGTTTTTCCACTGTCAAATTTCTACCCTTTGCACACTGTACTCCTTGTTGTGTGTTTTTGTGTTTTTTGAAGGTGTACAATGTGATGATTTAATATATGTATATTGTGTGAAATGATTACCAAAATCAAGTTAATTAACATATCCATCACTCACATAATTACCCCTTCCTCTGTCCCTTCCTTCCTTCCTTTATCTCTCTCTCTCTCTCTCTCTCTCTCTCTCTCTCGTGGTGAGAACACTTACGATCTACTTTCCTAGCAAATTTCAAGGCTACAACATGGTATCATTAACTAGAGTCATCAGGCTGTATATCAGATCCCCAGAACTTATTATAATAACCAAAAGTTTGTAACCTTAACCAATGTCTCCCCATTTCCCTGGGCCCTCAGCCTCTGGCAACCACCATTCTACCCTCTGGTTCTGTGAGTTTTACATTTTCACATTCCACATAGAAGTCAGTCATACAGTATTTGTCTTTCTGTGTCTCCTTTGCTTGTTTTCATGTCTGGCTATGCCCATTTTAAGTTGCTCACTTAGGACCTATTCATGACACAAGTGAACTCTGAGGGACCTAACTTAGAATTGACCAGGTGAGATGTGCGGAGACATGGGCACAACACCTGTTTGGGCCTCGTTCAGGATGATATTATTATGTGGCTTGGCTCCTTCTGTCCACCCCGCCGTTGCCTCTCATCAGAGATTTGAACGCAAAGCATTGATTTATATGGCAATCGGAATAGCCCGTTCGTTTTTACATTTCCAAACCATAATTAACTATTTATGAGACTAAAGGCTTCACAAGTGGTTAAGCCCCCAAACCACATATTACTTTGCCATCTCTTCCTATGTCAGACTCACATTCCGATTCTCTCCCTTTGAGAAAAACCAGTCTAATTTCTTATCCATGAGACTGTCGAGCTGTGCTGTCCAATACTGCCGTCATTATCCTCCCTTGATGACTACCATTATTTAATTATTGTTTATGGAAATGCCTTTAGCACTTCAGAGCAATTAAGATTCTGATTTAAGAACAGATCTGCCTGTCCCGGAAATGTTCAACATGCGAGCAGGGGCAGTGCTTTGGAAGTTCCAAATGTTTTTAAACTGGGAATTGATACCCGCCACATCTTGGCAGTGCCCCAAGCTGTCACTTGGCCCAGGGGCGGTGAGTAGCTTGCTTCGGGCTCCTAGCGTCCCAGCTCTGAAAGGGCAAGGTAATTGGAGAGCCTGCATTGGAGCTGTGAGCCCCACAGACTTTTTTAGCTCAATGTGGAGCGAGAAGCTGCTTGTTTTCGAGAAGCAAAGGTGATTGGAGCCTGAGGACTCTTCCCTGCTCCTGGGCTGTGGGTCCTGGCTGGGTGAGTGGGCGAGGTGGTACACTAGTTATCTTTTTAGTCACCAGACAATAGTATAGACTCCTAAGTAGGCCCTTTGTTAAAAAAAAAAAAAAAGAAAGTTATCAGTAAAGACTTCATTATCCCTTGGAACCCCCTACCTCTGGGATAACTAATCAGCCAGCAGAATTTCCTGGAGCTCCAGGCAGGCTGATGAAGGTGAGGGCGCTGAGCTCTCAGCAGGGCAGTGGGAGCATCTCAATAGCTGATTTGCCAATTACCTAATTATCTAAGTCAGATAATCGATACGTTTTTTGAAATCTTGCTTGCTTTTTAAAAAATGTTTCTTGAACATTCCAAATTGTTGGCATTCATACCGGGGCAGCTTCATGGTTTTCCTGAGCTGCCCTGCAGGCAAGTTGGGTGTGTGCGGGTCAGGGGGTTGAGGAGTGATTGGTCCAGGAGAGGTTGGGAGCAGCGGTGCCCTGTGGGGGTTGCCTGCAGCTACACAGCCCCTGGCTGGACCGACAGGAGCCCCTGGGTTACTTCTCTGCATGATGCATGTCTTCTTTTTTTCTCCCTTTTGGCTCCCAAGGATGTTAATGCGGGCGAGGGTAGCGAGTTTGCCGACAGTGGGATCGAAGGGGCCGCCACCGACACGGACCTCCTGTCCAGGCGATCCAATGCCACCAACTCCAGCTACTCACCCCCCACCGGCCGCGCCTTTGTGGGCAGCGACAGCGGCAGCAGCTCCACCGGGGATGCAGCCCGCCAGGGGGTGTACGAGAATTTCCGACGGGAGCTGGAGATGAGTACCACCAACAGCGAGAGCCTGGAGGAGGCCGGCTCGGCGCACAGCGACGAGCAGAGCAGCGGTACCCTGAGCTCCCCGGGCCAGTCGGACATCCTGCTCACGGCCGCGCAGGGCACAGTGCGTAAGGCCGGAGCCCTGGCAGTCAAGAACTTCCTGGTACACAAGAAGAACAAGAAGGTGGAGTCGGCCACCCGGAGGAAGTGGAAGCACTACTGGGTGTCCCTGAAAGGTGAGGGAGGGAGCGTCCTTCCTGCAGCGCTGGGTACGGCCTGGGCTCCGTGGTGCACCTGTGCAAATGATGTTCTTCAGTTACATGGGATTTCTATCTCATGCTAATTTCAAAACTTATGTCGTGGTGGTAAGAATACTTAACGTGAGATCTACCTTCTTAGCGTCGTTTTAGGTGTACGTTACGGTATCGTTGACTAAGGCACGTGGTTGTACAGCACACCTGGAACATCATCATTTTATCGAGCTGAAACTTTATGTCCCTTGATTAGTCACTCCCCATTTCCCTTTTCCACCAATGTTTGATTTTCTTTACTGTTTCACAGTTAAGCTATTGAAGCCTCTCGTCTAGTTTTCTCATATATACAGCTGGTTCTCCTGACAGTTTGAGAGGCTTGAGTTCCAAAAGAATATTTTTTTGGAATCATTCCAAAACATGTGCCTCCCGAAGTGACTGTTTTGGAGGGAAAAATCACTGGTTTGAATCTTATGAAATTGTCATTTTGGGGGTAAAAAAATGGTGGAATATTGCTAATTTCATAGGGTTCAACCCAGTGCTTAATGGAATGTCTGAGCCATCTATGTTTGTGAAAAAGTCACTGTTTTATGGTCAGACTTTGACTATTTGAGTGTGTGTGTATATATATAGATATATATCTATATACATGTATATATATCTATATACAATGGTATATCTATATACCATTGTCTTTCTTTTCATTAGTAAGCATAATACTTTTACGTCTTGCTATTCATTATCGCTTTACACACACTTTAGAAGTATGTATATGCATTTTTGCACGTCTGCATATCTCTTGGTAGTGTAGAAATTGTAACACATTTGTGAGCTCTGTGTCTTAAAAAGAAAAACACTTCTCAAGACCGCTTAGAATCTTTGACACAAGCTGGATTTGAAGCAGGGTTAGTACATGGCAGGATAGGTTAGACAGGTTAACAAGCATGAAGGATGGGTCCAGGAGGAAGAAGCCTGGGCTCAGCTCGTGTGGTGCACCCGTGACTCCATCTGATACCGGATTTCACCAACTGAGGCTGGTGTGGAACAACCAATCCTAGAGGCGTGGAACAGCCTAGAGCTCTTGTGCAGTGGTGCAAACCCCCCAGGGACAAGCAGGGTTTGGGTGGGCCCCATTACTAATGCTGCCAGCTGTTGCTTCAGTACCTGGTGAAACAGAAAGGGAGCATGTTAATTAGACTGTAGGTCTTGCTGCATGTCACTGAGACCCACAGTGACAGTGCCTCAAGCAAGACAGAACTTTATTTCCCTTCCACCTAGCAGAGGTGGAGCGTCTAAGAGTGATGGGCTGACTCTTTGCTCTTAAGTCATCCAGAAGCCAGAATTCCTTTGTCGTTGCTTGACTGTCCCTAGAGCATTGTGTTAGTCTGAATGATTAGGATAGCTCACCAGCGGGTCCAGGTTCCAGCGGAAAAATGGGGGAAGTGGAGGGTGTATCCCTCTGCGCTGAGGGTACAACCTGGAAGTTGCCTGCATCTCTTCTGCTTCCTTCGCATTGGCCAGAAATGAGTCCAGCCTAGCTGCAAGGGAGGCAGGGATGGGCCCAGCTGAGCACTGGGGTTTCTATTACTGCAGAAGAAAGGGGGTTGTGTGTTTTGGGGAACAACCAGCTGTCCCATAGAGGAGTCTTTCCTCTTGACAGCCGGTGCAGGGCAGCTTTCCCTACTGCCAAGGGCCTGTGTGTCTAATGTTGCTGCATGTTTAGGGTGGGATGCTGTCTTTCTCTTCATGTCTAGTTTTCAAGACTTGCTGGGTTATTTCATCTTGTTGCTCCACTTCCAAGGATGTCTTAGGAAGAGTCAGGTTCTTTCTCATGTCCTTTTCTCATTCGGAAAGTCTACCTTAGTGGTTTCAAAGTTTGAATAGATGTGGAATTCTGGCAGCCATAGTATCTTCTGTGGAAAATCACAGGAATTGCTGATATTAAACTTTAAATTTTATTTTCTATGCTAAATCAAATACCATAATATAGTCTATATAAAGTGTATATGAAATTTTGAACACACATGTGAAATAGGAACATTGAATTTGAGCACATTCTATCCGTTTACACATACGCACAGCACACTTTGCTTTTAGTTTTCCATTGTGAATTGGGAAAAGTGTATTTGATGTCATCGTTCTGCTTGTGAAACACAGATGTTCGTTCTGTGGGAGCATTTTGGAGAACTGCTACTGTTCTTTCTCACGCGGGACCTGCCTTGGCTTAATTTAGAGGCACTACCAGGTCATGTCTGAGGGGCCCTGCTCTCTGCTCCTCCCCTAAATGTCCACACACCACTGGACGCTGCAACCTCTGTTCCCTTTAGCAGCCCATCTTATTGTTCATTTTGTTAACTGATGCTGAGTTTTTAACAACATGATTAGAAGACCACCTGCAGTCACGGTCACCTGAGATGCTTCCTGGGTTATATCCATACCTGCCGAATCTCACAGTTTGGAGGTGGGGCGCTGTATTAGTTCCTGTACTAGAGCTGCTATAACAAAGTACCACAGACTGAGTGGCTTAAACAAAAGAACTTTATTTTCTCAAAGTCCTGGAGCCTAGAAGTCTCAGATCAAGGTGTCATCAGGTTTGGTGTTTTCTGAGGCCTCGCTCCTGGGCTTGCAAATGGCCATCTTCTTCTAGTATCTTCACGTCCTCCCTCTGTACCTGTCTATGTCCAAATCCCCTCTTCTTATAAGGACAGCAGTCATATTGGATTAGGGCCCACCCTTATGACCTCGTTTAATTTTAATTACCTCTGTAAAGACCTTATCTCCAAATACAGCCATATTCGGAGGCCCTGGGTTAGGACTTCGGCATAGGAACTTGGGGGGATATAATTCAGCCCATGACAGGCCCGGAATCTGTGGTTTAAACAGGCTTCCCAGGTGATTCTTACACTAAATATGAGAATAACACTGTTAGTGACGTAGAATAAAAATAATTAGGTGACTTTTTACTTGGGACTGGAAGCGGGGGTGTTTTGTTTCTGCTCTTCCTTTAGAGAATAAATGATCAAGGAAGGCAAGGTGTGGGTGCTCAGCCCACACACCCATTAGAGGAGGGAGGCTTCACTTTCTTGGTGACCCAGATCTGAGTGACACAATCTGTCAGGATCCAGGCCCAGAGCACAGAGCCGCCGAGTCCTTTGCTTCTTGCTCCTGACAGGTCCCATTATATATTGACAAACTCGGGGCTTGTCCTTGCCCCTCAAAGGCAGGGCTTGCTGCTGACTTGGGCTTGGATATGGAGGAATAAAAAGCAGAGTACCTGGGAACCATAGGCTAGAAAATTCTCCAAAGATTCTTTCACTTTTGAGAGAATAATTCATTTTACAAAAAAAGGTTTTATTTAGAATTAATCTCTGGAGCGTCTCCATCCACAACTGAAAAGCATACAGATTATGTTCAAGTGAAGATGAAGGTAAATGGACCTGTTACCAGGGACCACGTGGTTCCCAGATTTGCTGCTTCTCGTTAGTCTTAAAATTGGAACATGTGGATAATTGAGTACAAGCTGATTTTTAACCACCCACCGTCACGGGCGATTGTAAACCAAAGTTGAAAAATTATGAAAACAGCAATTTGGGAAGACATAAGATGTTCAGTGTGTGGAGGCCCCGTATCCATTATCTATAGGCTCCAGTCTCTGTTCTCAAACTGTGGTAAAGCTGTGTTGCTCTTCTTCTGTTAAGGATCTGTTCATCATTAGCGTAATATTAGTCCTAAGGATTATTTAGAGCAGGGTTTCTCAACCGAAGGCCTATTGGCATTTTCTGGATAATTCTTTGTCATGAAGCCTGTCCTGGGCCTTGTAGGATGTTTAGCAGCATCTCTGTCCGCTACTCACCTCCTTCTGTTCCCCACCCCCAAGCTGTGACAACCAAAAATGTCTCCAGACTTCACCAAATGTTCCTCATTCAGCAAGATTGCCCCACCTCAGGAACCTCGGATTTGGAGGAAAAGGGCCTCCCCTTTCCATTTCTTTTCTTTTTGTGTCTCTGAATCTATGTTAGCTTAAGACATGGAAAGAGGAGGTATAGATGATTCCGAGTGTGACCTCTATGTTCCTGTAAAAACTTGAGATCTTCAAAATAACAGGAATTATAAGAAAAATAGGGTTGGGGCCGAACACTCCGTAAGTATATAATTAAATTATATGTAAGCAACCTACTACTCCAAAACTTAAAAAAATAGAAAACAAAACCCTACTAAAATTACACTCATAACATTCCTAATTTCTAACAAGAAATATCACAGAAAACGTACAACCTTAAGAAAAAAAAGTGAATATAACTTGAATGGATTAGAGGAAGAATCGAAACTCCTGAATTATGGAGACAAGGACAGTAGTTATAAAACCATGAAATTCAGGAACACCGTGCAGTAGACTTTTAGGCAGAGCTCACCGTCAGGCTGTACCAAGGCAAACACTGTGAAACGAGTGGGCCTCTCGTGCCAGCGTGCTGCGTGCGGCTGTGCTGGGGGACACTGCATCCAGCAGCTGTTACATGCTCCTGTGAAATATTACGGGCTAGGAGAAATCGCCTTTGCACTCATGTGACTTTTCCATTGATCCCCATCGTTCTACGCTGTCAGTTACAAATTTGCTTTACAGAAGTTCATATTGCAGGGGAGTAGATTGTACTTGGAAGTCTTTGTGATTCACATAAACGGTGGCCCTTGCTTGTGGTAAGGAAGATGTTGAAGACGGACCAAGTGGCTTATGTTGAAGTTAAAGAGTCAGAAAGCTGGGCCCAGGTTTCCCCTGAAATGATGACTTGAGAGCAAGTGCTCAGTGAGTAATTACTAATAAAGTGTGCCTCACGTGTAGGCCATGACGGAGGGTATCTATTGAACCCACCTTGCCACAAATGTAGGAAAGGTTTTTATTGCTCCTGTCTCATTTAGTTTCACAGTATAATTAAGTGTGGACCAGGCCTCTGGCCTCCCCCAGGCCTTCATACGTGTGCGTGCATTTCCTCTTCCAGGAGGGACAAGGACATGGCTGATCTCTAGAAAAACATTTTGAAGAAAAGATCTGAGACTAAAAGTCTGTCATTTCTTTTCTTATCCTGAAAGCACCTAAAGCCAGTGTTATATTTTGTTTTCTCCAAGGGCGTAGTCAAAAAACCCAGTAAATTGTGTTCCCTGGTTGCATATCCTGTGAGACGTATTGGGAGGGACTCCAGTGGGACAGAACTGGTGCCGGTCCTCACTCAGCGGTGCTTGCTGTTCAGGCCTGAGGAGCTGAATTTACAGCCACCACTGGCCAGAGGAGCCACCAGACCCCCGTATGCCTGTGAGGATATCTGTCACATTCTAAAACAGGAAGTAAGATCTTAAAGAACTTGAGGGCATGAATGACGAAACTGTGATTTAAGAGTCTTAACACAACATTGTAAATCAACTAAAAAAAAAAAAAAAGTCTCTGTCCAAGCCCATCCAAGACTTAGTACAAGCATGGCCCCATTCTCTTTACTTCCTAGGTTTCACGCTCATTTCCAGCCCTTTCCTGGTAACAGGGCACAAGCAACAGTTTCCACTACAGACTTTTTTGTTGCATGAGCACCAGATACTCACACGGACCCCCATTCTGTCTCCTCAGGATGCACGCTCTTTTTCTACGAGAGCGATGGCAGGTCTGGGATAGACCACAATAGCATCCCCAAGCATGCCGTCTGGGTGGAGAACAGCATCGTGCAGGCCGTGCCTGAGCACCCCAAGAAGGACTTCGTCTTCTGCCTCAGCAATTCCCTGGGTGATGCCTTCCTTTTTCAGGTTTGTTGGGCTCCTCCTTTGCAGAGCATTTCAAATCTCTTACCAGATACCTCCGTCTCCTGCCCATGTACCTCAGCCTGTTTTCCTTTGAGTGGTGGGTTCTATCTTTTGCACATTATAGGAACAAAAACGATGAATGAGAAAATAAATGTCTATACTGAGTTCCAGGAATGATTGAACTCATCCAGAGGCCTCCACAGTGACGCCCGAGGAGGGGTGTGGGTTGAAGGATTTTTCACTGTAGTCTCGATATCATTTGTGTAGCACTTTAGAGAAAGGATCATGAATTCCTTAATTTAGACATGATTTGCACTGTCAAAATTTTTCATCATAATATGTTCTCTTCTAATATTACTCATAAAGTAAAATCATGACATCCCAGAAATGACTAGCTATACCCAACCAGTTTCTCTTCCTCATCTTTTCAGAACTTTGTACTGAAAGTTTTTGAAGTTTGACGGTTAATTGTATTAAAAAATACTAACCTGCTTATCACTTCAGGGTTAACATTTGCTTCTATAGGGAATCCTTTGAGTTTGGTCAGTTGTGATACCCTTTTTGTGGTGTTAGTTAGTTGGGCTTTCTTCATTTATTCCCATAATACAGGAATTCCTCAAGACTTTATTCCATGCTTCCTATGTGCTATGTACAGTGATATTGAGAATACCAAGAAGATATTTTGATACAGTTTCTACACTTAAAAATGTTCACATATAATATGGGAGACAGACATTGGAATGAATTGATCTTTATGATGTGGTAAAACTTGACAGTGAATGTTAAAGGAAGAGTGGGGATGAACTGAGTGAAATTGACAGTGAGGATATTCCATGCCACAGAGAGAGTTGGAATAAAGGCATGGCAGAGAGTAATAGGTTATTTCACCATGTTTCTGGGTTTGTCCCCTATAGTTATTTCCATTTGGGCAATTAAAGTAAGAAATATAAAGTAGTAATTTTGTTTGTGAACAGTCAAAAAGCATGTATTTTTTCTTTCTTTCGATCTGTGATGTAAAACATACATAAGGAAGAGTGCACAAACATAAATTTATTGCTCAATGAAGTGTCACAAAGTAACCACCACCCAGGACAAGAAACAGAAGTTTCTAGCACCCTACAACCTTACATGAATACATGCAGCTTACTGGTTGAATAGAGTGAACGTGTATTATATTGTCTAAGCCAGAACACTTTTGTTCATCTGGGAATGTCTTCATTTCTCCTTCATTTTTGAAGATAGTTTTGCTGGATATAGAATTCTTGATTGACAGTCTTATTTCAGTACTTTGAAAATATCACTGTATTGCCATCTGGCCCTCATAGATTCTAATGAGAAATCACCTGTTAATCTTAAGAGGATCCCTTTTATAGATAAGTTGCTTTGTTCTTGCTACTTTGGGGATTTTATATTTGTCTTTAAACAGTTTGATTATGATATGTTTAAATATTGATTTCTTTCAGTTTATTATACCTGGAATTCATTGAGTTTCTTGGATGTACTGATGTATATACGTGTTTGAATCACATTTGGAAAGTTTTCAGCTGTTATTTTTTCACATAGTCTTCCTGCTCATGTCTCTTCTCTCTTCTCCTTCTGGGACACCTGTTATGTTTAAATTAGTATGCTTGATTGTGTCTCATAGATCTCTGAGACTCTGTTCATCTTTCTGTATTCTCTTTTTGTTTTGTTCCCTTAGACTGGATAGTCTCAGTTGACCTACTTCATTTCACTGATTCTTTTTTTTTTTTTGCCAGTTCAAATCTGCTCTTGAGCCCCTCTGTTGAATTCTTCACTTCAGTTATTCTACATTTTAACTTTAGAATTTGTATTTGGTTCTTTTTAAAAGAGAATAATTTTTATTTCACTACTGATATTCTCTAATGATTGGAGAGATTACCTTAAGTGCCCAGAAGTAATAAATCTCTTACTCTTTCCCAAGGACCTCTGTATGTACCTCTTCAACACTTAGGCAGTTAGTTTATAGCTCTGCCGTAGTCTTCACCTCTGCTTGCACAGAGCCTCAAGATCAGCCTGAGGGGTGAGCACAGGGCCTTCTCAGGGTTTTCTGAGTATGTGTACAGTTCTGTGCATGTATGTGACCTTCTAAATTCTGAGGACTATGGATATCTTACTCCCCAGCTTTTCCTAAAGTTTCTCAGTCAACTCTTTTTTGCCCCAACTGTTACCACAACCTTAGGCAACTGTGATATTAAACAGTTGTCACTGATTGCTTTTTACAAACAGGCCTGGAGTAAAGGGTTGTGTACACGAATGAGTTCTGAGTCAAGTCAAATAGCTACAAGCCCTGTGAATGGGGATTTCTTATGCAGTATTAAACAGGTCAGATAATGACTTTTCTGAGAATGGTGTTTTGGGGGAGCTCCAAACCCATTCTGCCCCCTTCAGTGGCTGTCAGACTGCTGGTTTTCACATGAATGTGGAGATAGAGAGATGATGATGGGAATAGTGCATTAAGATACCCTTATACTTAATATTGTTACTGAGATTCAGCCTTTTTTTTTTTTTTTCAATAAATGCACCTCAATTAAGTCACAAGACTTAATTTCCAGAGTTCTGAAAAAGTCCATCTTGACAATTTTTGCCAGTGTTGTTATTGCTTTTATGGAGGATCATCTTTTTGAGCTTCTTATTCTCCCCTTGTTCTGATGGACTCATGAGGACACTTTAGAGACTAGACAATTTTAAGAGTTATAGCAGCACTATTGACAATTACTCCAGGATAATAGGCATAAGTTTCAATAGTCCTAGGCTAACTGGGATGTATGGCAACCTTTCCATATGTACATTTGAGTTGACCCCAGTTTGTAGGGATCCTGAGCAGTATTGCTATGAGTATTCATTCTTCTCTCTATGTTCAGGATACATTTGTCCACATTTCTTTTGGTACATACCTAGGACTGGCATTGCTGGGTCATGGGATATATGCACACATTCAAGTCTGCTAGCTACTGTCAGTTTCCAAAATTATTGAAATAATTTATGCTCCCATCAGCAGCCTAGGAGAATTCCAGTTCTTCCTCATCCTTGTCCACACGTGTTATTGTCAGATCTTGTTTTTAAAACTATTAGTGTGAAGTTGAGCACGTTTTTATGGGTTTAATGACCATTTCAATATCATCTTTTGTGAAGTTTTTATTTCAGTCTCCTGCCTATTTTTCCATTTAGTTGTCTTTCTTCTCTTGATGATTCATAGCAGTTTTTTACATATTTTGTATATCATCTCTTTGTTGATTATATGCGTTGCAGATATCCTTTTCCACTAGGTGACTAGCCTTCTACTCTCCTAAAGGTATTCTTTGTTATACCAAAACTTTTAAATTTTAATGTAGTCTCATTTCTCAAGTCTACCTTTCTCAAGCACTCCCTAATGGGTAGTGCTTTGTGTATCCTATTTAAAAAATCTACATGCTCTGTTTCCTGAAAATATTCTTCTATATAACTTATAAACCATTGTGTTTCCAAATCTAGCATAGCTTTTTAGTAATTAATGGGATATCTTGCAAATGAGGAAATGCCTAACTACTCTAACAATAACATTATTATGATATCAGCAGTTATCTTTTACTGCGCCCTTATTGTATACCACTGCCTTGAAAGTGTTTTACAATGTGAATCCACTTAATTCTTCCAGAAATCAGTGAGTTGGATTGTGTATCCATATTTTGACCAATTGATGTGGATTGTGTACCCCCTTTTGTGAAGCTAAGGCTTACAAAGGCTAATGATTGGATGTCAAGTCACAGTTACTGAGTGTTGGGGCTGGATTCAAACCAAGCCTCTCTTTCGCCAAAGCCCCTTATTGTCTAAGTATATTATTTATCCCATTACTATCACTACTTACCCTAAGAAGAACATGGGCAAGAATCAGTGATTACAGTAAAAAGTGACTTTTTCTCATTCTTAGAATTAAGCCACTCATTGGGAATATTTCAAAACTGTAACTTGATTTTGGCCATTCTTGCCTCATTATACAGGTTAGATGATAATCTCATTGATTTCAGGATACTCTCTTTTTTACCTACACACCCATGACGTGAACTCCTTTTGAAAGGACTTTCCTGGCCATAAAATTGCTAATAGAATCTGAATACCGATGAGGTCACATTGAATACAGTTCTTTTGTGGCAACATAGGACCTTATTCATGAAAACCTCTGTGTCCTCTTGTGTTGGTGAAATTGTTATGCTACTTACGTGGGATAGAGCACAAAATGAACCTTTTCAGAGGAAATTACTGCTCTTTGGGATCCATGGGGCGTTTTCTACCTTCTACTTATTGCAATCCACATGACTTTGGAGGGGCTGAATTTGAAAGGAACCTGTGTGTGTAGGGGGTGAGGCTAAAGCGAGGGAGATCAAGCACGATTATGGAAATAATTTGTAGGTTATTCCAGCCCCAGGGCTCAGTTCAGTGCACACATCGTTTCCAGAGCTCATATGCTTCTGATCTGATGCTGTTATTCAGATTCGCCCATGGAAAGGAGATTTCATGTTACCAGCAGAAGTAGAAAAGGGGTTTTGTGTGCCGGATGGGGGTGGGAATGGGCATGAATGTTAGAGCAGCTTATATAGAAGAAGTGCTACCCTATCTGCAAAGGGAGGCTATAGCTCCTGCATTTAAACTATTTTAATTAGCGTTCTTCCCTCCAACTGGAAGCCAGAAATATAGCACCCATCACCTACAAAGTACCGTTTCCTCTCAGCCCTCTCTTCATCCATTATGGGAGGAGGTTACATACAATTCCAAAAAGCTCAGTGACTTCTATGGTAACGTATCCTAATATTAGTTTTAAATTCCTATATTAAATGCCTTGGGAACATAGTTAGCAGGCAGAGTAAGAATGATGCCTGATTGCGTAGAAAATCATATGCAATTATATATCTAAAGAAGTGTAGAAAATATTATCTCTGAGGGGTCATTGCCTTTCCATAGAATGTTTCTTATCATTAAGAATGTCACTTGTATGAGGCTACAGCATGCATATATATATATATATATATATATATATATATATATATATATATATATATATTTTTTTTTTTTTTTTTTGCTGATCCCAAACTCCTAATTTTTATAGCATGCATATTTTAAAAAGACCCTTTTAAAAAAAGAATAGTATTTATATCTTTATGTTGAGTTGGGGATTGGATGTGATAATGCAGGTCAGGTGTCTGATAGCAAATGCTCAATACATGTTATAGTTAGCATTTTAATTATAAGAAAAAAGAGACTGGTTCCCCAAGTATCTTTACAGAAGTTGAGTGTGGCTTCTCTGTGATAAGTCTAAGGCTTTGAGTTTTATCATGCTCTGGGGAATTATCTTCAAGTGCCACATCTGGTTCTTTGTTTCAGACTCGATGAAGGTCATTGGCATATGCCCTGGACAAGGGCAGCCAGATTAGGAAAAAATCTGGAAATCCTCTTTCACAAGGAGCATCAAGTGGACTTGGTAGAAAAGACTTTAGAAAGGATTTAGTATCTTGGACTTGAGTAGATTAACATCCAGCCTCCCTCGTAAGTAGGCACCATCTCTGCAAGGCCCCCCGACGGCTGGTCAGCCTGGACAGCTGGACAGCTTCCATTCCTGGGAAGCTCCCAGCTCTTTAACCATCTACTTTGTTAGTTGGCTCCAAGTTCTAGAAAGTTCTTCGCCATGTTGAGATAATACGTTCTTTCCGGTGGCTTTTGCCATTTCCCTTTGCTTCCATATATTCTCCCCCAGAGTTTAAAGTAAGCCTTTCCTGCTTATTCTTTCTCATAACCTTCTAAATACTTGAAAACAGCTCTCATTTCCCTCCGCCATGTCTCCTGTTTAGGTCTCCCTGCTTGAGGTTTCCGAGCCAGTCTCCCTATGATTCAGTTCCTCTCCTTGAGGTTCTCCCTTGTAATCGTGTTCCAGAACCTGACACCCTGCCAGGTTCCGCCCTGTGCCGCCTGCATTTCGGTTCCTGTTCCTCTCATTTCCTCCATGATGCTAGTGTCAATTCCTTAATTTATTAGAAACCACAACAAACGGTTGACTCGTACCCAGCTTGTGGTCTATCAAACCCTCAGCATCAAGGTCTTCTCCATCTTATTTTAATAGATTTTTTGAAAAGTCCAAATGCAGAACTTAGATTTACCTCTTTGAAATTTTATCTTTGTGGTTTTCGTCCTTCTAATGATATCATCTAGGATCTTAATTTGATCTTCCCTGATGTTTATATCCCTCCTAACTTAGAGTTATCTACAGATATGACAATGTTTGGTCTGTATTCTCTTTGTTAAGTGTTGACTTGGTCTCTAGCTGAAGTCCTGTTTTCTCATCACTGTAGATCATTTCCCTGCCTCTCACCAGCCACTTTAGAAATATTTACCTTTGGTTTTGGCATAAGTTAGTCGTGAAGAAGGGTCACCGATGGCATGTGTGGAACTCCAGGCCAAATTTTTTAATCTCTGTAAAGAATTGGACTCAACCCAGATCATCTTGTCAGCACCATTCTGGTGGCTCAGTCTCATGCCATCTGGTGAATGAAATAGCAGATATGACCCACGAGCCATAGACTCAAGTTCAAGAGCTCCTTAGGGCATCTTATTAATGCCCCATTTGGGATAGAGGATCAGAGAGCTCCCTGAAGGAGAGAAAGTGAATGGGGTCCCTCCTGGACTCTGCCCATTCCCGGTACCAGAGGGGGGCCTTTTCAAAGGATGAGGTGCCAATTGGCCCTGCGCTAAGGAGAGTATTGTGGGAGAGTATGGATGTTGAAGTGCAAAATGATGCACAGGGCTGGTAATTGTTCGCAGTGCATGCCCTACTATTAGTGTGTTCAGAGGTTTCTCCACATATGTTAAAAGTACAGTGCAGAGATATAATTGTGGCTGAGTTAGATTTTAACATGTAATTTGTATACTGTTAGGTATCATCCAAATAATGTTACTAACAGTATTCCTCTTCCTTTTTACAATATTTTAAATTTGTAATGAAGTCAGTATGAACAGATAGCTTCATTTATTTATTTATGTATGTAATGGAAGTATAGTTGAGTTACAATGTTGTATTTGTTTCAGGTGTACGGCAAAGTGATTCAGTTATATATATATATATATTCTTTTTCAGATTCTTTTCCATTATAGTTTATTACAAGATGTCGAATATAGTTGCCTGTGCTACACAGTAGAACCTGGTTGTGCATCTAATTTATATGTAATAGTTTGTATCTGCTAATCCCAAACTCCTAATTTATCCCCCTGCCCCCTGCTGCCTTTCTCCTTTGATAACCATGAGTTTGTTTTCTATGTCTGTGAGTCTGTTTCTGTTTTGAACACATAGTTTTAAATAATTCAATTAACCTTAAAAGAATTAAAGTGAAATTCTCTTCCCATGCTTCCTTACCCTCTCTTCCAATCCTCACTCCCTTAAGCAACTGTACTCCACTATTTTAACTGGTTGTGTTTTTTGTTGTTTTGTTTTGTTTGTTTGCTTTTTCTTGCATTTACTCTCATTTCTCATCAGTATGCTTATACTGTTACTGACCAGGATTCTTGGACTCCTTAATCAATAGAAATTGGTAAGAGGCCAGATGAGAAGTTCTGGCAAGGCTTTACTGGGACTTGAGCTGCAACATGAGGGAGAGAAACAAGAAACAGTTTCCCTTGCTCACTCTCTGAAGGGGGGCAAGCTTGACCCTTAAATGGGGTGAGGGTGGGGATGGATTGGGGGGTCGGGCAGGAGGGGTGGTTTGCCCACCCCTTTGGCGGTGCTATGTGCAGGGATCGTGCACAGTACCCTGCTTTTGCTCCTGACACCTCAAAAGTGGCAGCTGGGTTTGTGGTCTTTTTGTATCGTATTGTTCATAATTTGCTCCAAGTGCACTTGTATGCAGTTATTTTTAGTCCCTTCTAGTTACTTTGTATTCTATTGCTGGTGGAGATGTTTGTCCAGGTGCAAGTACTGCAGCAAAGGGTCCCAGGTCCCAGCCTGTCTCAATACTATTTCTTAACTGACCTTAGACATGAACTACTGATGTTCTGTTATGATAGATGAATATCTAGCTGTATTATATACACATTCTCCTTTCCTCATCTTCTGTATGGTTACATGAAAATCTGGGGTTAAATCAGTAGTCCCTGTTACGCTGTTTTGATGTCACCGTGCTGTATGACCGTATAAATAGCATTAGCTGCTGAGCCAAATAGTGTACTATCATTTTATTTCCTTTCTTGAACAACATTTTGTTTTTTGCCCGTAGTTAATGATTATCTTTTTTTTTTTTTTCTGCTTAATTTGCTTATTTCTGGTTACTTCACAATATTTTCTAAATCTCCAATTCATTAAATAGTTGATCAGAACTGTTTTTTTCCCCTGGAGCCTGCCCTCCCCTGGCCCTGTATCCTCCTGCTTCAATCTTGTCTCTCTCTAGGCCTCATGCATAACAGTCACCGTGTTAACTCATCCATGTGCTTTGGTGTCTGCCTTTTATGCTGGAGGCTTTCATCACATGTCTGGTGATCCTTAGTTGTCTGACCACATTTAAGTATGAGATACCAAAGAAGTGCTTGGATCTCATCAGTGCACATTGTCATCTGCTGGGGGCTATGACAGCATGAACAGATTGGGAGGCCTTTTGTGGAGCGGGTCCAGTTGATAATATTTGTTGGCCTTTTCTGGGGGCTACTCAGCTTTGCCATGGCCACTCAGTGGGTCAGGTTTCCCTGTACTCCTTTGTTTGCAGTAAACAGTTCCTTCTTTTTTTGTGTCTGGCTTCCTGGAGTCTGGAGCCTCTCTTATTCTTGAAAGAGTTCACCTTGGGTGGGTGAGAGGTTGGGAGGTAAGGGTGGGAGTGGTGCCCAGTTACATGACTTTCTCCAGTGGATGAGAGGAGCCCCAGATTACAATTATGGGGTCATATCTGTCATTCTCTTTATAGGTATTAACACTGATGGTTTAATTAAGTCTTGTATAAATAAAACTCTAAAATGTGTTAAGCAGAGGACCAATGAGAAAAAAGACTTTTCGGGAACTCACACAGGAACTTCATTCCCACCTAGCCTCTTAAAATTAATGCATAACTTTATTCCTTCTCCTTTTTGTTCTTTTAAAGTGGAAAAAAGAAGTTCAACCTACTTTACAATTATTCTTGTGCTTCTATAAACTCAAATTATCTGACATTTTACTTTCCTAGATCTGGCATATGTTCTCTAGTACCTCTCTTGTTTAAAATGAATTTCCCTTTTCCTGCCACTCACGTAAACCATTGATTATCTGGAATCACGAAGTATCCTCCATTCAGTTGGATAATTGAAGCTGGATCTATTTAAATACATAATGAAGCCCTGTGCTTCATCTTAACTGTGCGCTCAAAGGGGCTCTTAGGCAAAATGCACTTTTTGCTGATTATGTTCCTCTGTCAGCAAGAACTTTGCTTATTCCCTTCACTGAACTTTATACAGTATTTATAGCATCCCCAGCAGGCAAAAAGGAAGCAGCACACAATTCACTCTCTCTACCTGTCTCCTGCTGTTTGTTTAGTGGAAAGTGATGCATGTGGAAGAAGTTGAGAGGGTACCACTTGGTGGTCTCTCCTTCCTGCCTTTTTGACCACTGGATTCTGATGGAGGGCGCTGGAGTGGACCTGGTATCCGTAATTAAACTTGCCTGGTTCGAGAAGGTGATGCAAGGTTGGCAGCTTTGAAAAGCTTTTTCTAGCATGTCAGAGTTTAAATCCTGGTGTGACCACACTGGAGAACACTGTATCAAGTTAGTGGTCTGCTGTGATCAGCTCAGAAGTGTTAAGCCTGCAAACGGCTAGGAACTGTTTGAAGAGTTGTTTCTACTTAACCTGCTGTTGACAGCAGTCAGCGCAGTCTTTGTCCACCCTCTCAGTCACACGTAGCCCGTGTATGCCGCTGCCAAAGGACAGACTCTGCTGAAAAGCTCATTTAGTGAATTGTCCTTCTTAGAAATTGATTTGTCCTAATGGTAGAGAATGGCAGAGACCGCTGTTTTATTTAGGCAGGACAGTAGGAGCAAAAATTCTCTCTAATGGAACTGCCTTCAGCCTCTGACAGGTTTTAAAAGCGGTTGGAGGCTTGAGCGTGCTTAATGGTTAAAAGGCTGATGGCTAAATTTTTCATAACGTTGTGGTCATACTTTTCTAAATATCTTTCTCTAGGTTATGAGACTTGGTATGTTTTTTTCCCCTTCTTTTTATGTTATCTTATTTAAAAATTTTTAAGTTGTGCTAAAATATACATAACATACCATCTTAACTGTGTCCAAGTGCACAGTTCAGCAGCATTAAGTGCATTCACGTTGTTGTGCGCCCATCACCACCATCCATCTCCAGAGCTCTTTCCATCTTGTAGAACTGAAACTCTGTACCCATCGAACTCCCCATTTTCCTCTTCCTCTAACCACTGGCAACCACCATCTTCCTTTCTCTTAAATAAATAAATTCCAGGATAGCTACACCTTTCAAAGGATGTTTAGCTTCATCAACTGGTATCAGTTGCCTTCATTTCCACCTCTTAAGTGGGAGGCAAACATAAACTCTCTGACATGAGAATGGGGTGTGTTGCCCTTGGCTGAGTTTGAGGAGAATCTCACAGGCGGAAGGAAGAAGGAACTCTCTTTACATTAAGTGAAGAGACCAAAAAGCTGTTGTTCTGCAGAACCTATCAGCTTGTGGCTCCTCTTGGAGGATAACTGTATTATACAGACTCTTATTTAAAAAAACATCACTTATTTTGAAATGGAACTCTTGCTTTGCTAGTGTATCAGTCAGGATGGGTTAGATTATGCTGCAGTAAGGAACAACCCTCACATCTCCATGGCTTAACATACCTTTTCATTCCGGCCATGTGTCTGTAGGACATTGGCTATGAAGCTCTTCTCATCCTAGACGCTTAGGGACGCAGGCTGACAGAAGCTCCATCTTGCCCCACAATTCCAGGACTGTACGCAAAGGGGCAAGAATAGGGTGAATCAGGCTTTTGTTTACTAGTAACACATGGTGCTTCTACTCAGATTCATTGGCCCCAGCCAGGTGACATAGCCACACCTAACTTCACAGGGAGCAGGAGAAGTCCATCCCTCTGTGTCCCTAGGGAGAGCTCAAAAGGAGTGGGCAACACTAAAAAAACCCCCACAGCTAGGCTTTTAGAGCAATTGGTGAGAGCTGGGGGGGGCGGGGCTCTGGAGTGGTGTGCGTAGCATATTAAAAAAAATTTTTTTTAAAGAATAGGATTGACAGAGATCAGGGTTTATAATAAATGACTGTGTCATCTCTAATTTTACCGGGCTTTAGTTTCTTCATCTGTAAAATCGTCCCCTGGACCCCTTCTAGATGAATATATTTATGGAAAATGTTAAGTTTGTAACTTGTATTTAGCAGAGTTTGTATCAGGAGTTTTAAGCTCTTTCTAACTGTTCCTCAGATATTATGTCAGGGTTGTAGGTATTTACTTTTCTTCCCCTGGGGAGGGGGTGGGGGAGGGGAGGGAAGGCAGAGCTGAGTGAGGATCGTCTTGGGGGAATAGATACTGACCTCTCACTGAGCACTGATGGACCAGCTGTTTTTATTGGAGACACATCCTCTCCTCATTAGTGACATGCTACCTCTGCATGGATTCCATCTGAAACACCCCCCAGTATCCTTTTCACATGGGTGAAAACACCAGCTCCCTTCACATCTAAAAGCTCCTTGTTTCCATGGAGCTGTGCATACAAAGGGGAAAAGCATATTTTGGCTCAGGGGACTAGCTGTTTATCAGATGCTGCCAGGCACTTTAGAGGACAAAGAAGTGATGCTGGAAAAGGTCATGCTGTTGGGAACGTCCACTACAACCTTGCAGTGACAATTTTTCCTGAAAAATAGACTCTGAAGGGTAATCTTTTTTTAAGATAGTTATAGAAAAATTATGCTTAAATATTAGGGTACTATAGCTTGGAAGGAGCTTTTTAAAACTTTCTATTAAAGGATAACATATACACAGAAAAGTACACATCTTGATGATGTTTCACAAGCTGGGCATACCCGTGACATATACCACTCACATAACCAGCGCCCAGATCAAGAAGCAGAATGTGGCCGGCACCCCAGAGACCTCCCTGTGCTTCCTTCCAGATGCTACCCCTCTCCCCACAATTCCCATCAAACAACTCTTCTCACTTCTAACTGTGTACGTTACTTTTGCCTGTGTTTGTACTTTATATAAATAGAGTCTTATAGTCTATACTCTTCCGTGTCTGGCTTCTTTTCCTCAATGTCATGTGTGTGAGATTTATCCATATTGTAGTGGGTAGTTACTGGTCTTTCATTCTCGTTGCTGTGTAGTATGGCCCTGTGTGATTATACACATTATTCATTCATTCTCCTGTAGACAGGTGTTAGGATAGTTTCTAGTTTTGTCCATTGCAAGTTGTACTGCTGTGAACATTTTGGGATATATATTTTGGTGAGCACAGGAATGCATTTCTGTTGAGAATATACCCACGAGCGCATTTCGGGGGTCACAAGGTGTGCATAGATTCCACTTTAGGAGGTAGTACCAAATAGTTCTCCAAACCAGTTATACCAGTTTGCTCTCCAGCAGCTCATAAGAACTCTGGTTGCCCCATATCTTCACCAGCACTTGGTATTTTCTTCTTGGAAGTTTTTCTTTCAGAAAAGAATCCTTACTTGATTGTTTTCCCATCTGAACTGATTCCTTCTCTAATAAATTTTAGAAAGTGGGGGGAAGGGGGCGGTGAATAACCCCATCTGGCAAAATACCCACTGATGCCGAGGCACGGAGAGACAGCAAACGTTTTAGTTGCACCAGGCAGGAGGAAGCATGGTGTTTATATGTTGGGGGATCTTAAACTCTGTGTTTTTCTTGAATAACTTTAAAGTGATGCACAAAGACAAAATGTAACATAGTTACTTTCCAAGAGGAAATTAAATATTAAGAATTCCGAAGTGGAGTTTTTAACTCTCAAAGAATTAAAGGGGGGAATGGGGGGTGAAATGGATAAAGGTAGTCAGTTATAAGCTTCCAATTATAAGATGATTAAGTCCTAGGTGTGTAGTGAAAAAAAAAAAAAAGATGAATCTCATATACACACATTGCATTTTTTCCTAACTTTCTCTACCTACAAGTGTTTACCTTTGACTTCCAATGTCTTTATCTCTTCTTCTTTTCCCACTCAGTCCTCACAAAATGATTCCATTTGCTTTATCAGGTGGTACTTCTGCTGTTTCTTTAGGAGAATGTCTAGCTATTGAAGTCTTCTTTAGATACAGGCAAATATTTTGTTGTAAACCTAACAACTGCCAGATTGTCTAGGTTTGTCCAGTGTGTGGTGTCTCTGCTGGCAGACACCATTTGTAACATTTGATGCAGTTTCTTTTGTGGAATATGATGAGATTCAGAAATAATATAGACACCTGCGGTGGTGCCTTCACTTAAATTTCAGTCATGTGGGTGGGGTCCTGTTAATAGAATTTTGTTTGCAAACCATGGCTCAAATGAGTCAGGAAACTAAGAAGATGCATCAGAGGGGGAAAAAAAAAGTAACAGTGTTTTGTGCATGAAAAATGATGCCGTCAGCTACTTTAATATTGAAGTAGCCAAATAGACCCTTTGTTCAGATGAGCTAACTTCTGAGCATTTACTGAACTTCTCTAGGTTTGAGGCGATACTCATTGATTGAGTTCCTAAAGAATTAATCATTGGCACATTGTTACACATGAGCTATCCCCCCAACTTCTGCCTTTCAGAACACTGTGAGTCACAGCAAGCCCACTTTGAGGTTACCTGCCCATTGGTGGGTGTTACCCAGCATTGTCTTTAAATCCCCTTTGACCTGGTCATTCTTAGTGGCTGGGATCCTGCTGAGTGGTTGCTATGCCTAGACACTTCCCTAAGACGGTATTGCTTCTCACTCCTTGAACTACCTTCCCAGCCCTAGTTTTGTCATGGCTGCTTGGTCCTGGCAGGGGACCAGTGGATTGGAGTCACTGTGCTTCACTGGGGGAAGGTTTGTTGCATCTTCCTTGGCCAATAATATCCCTCGGCCTCACTCTCACCATGGAACTGACCAGTCCTCTCTGGAAACTGACCTGTGCTTCATAGCAACCCACTTAACTGGAAACTAAGCTGTCTATATAGGATTATCACATATACAAGTATTTTAGTGCAAACTACCATAGACTGGGTGGCTTAGAAACATTCTGGAGGCTGGAAGTCTGAGATCAGGGTGGAAGCATGGTTGGGTTCTGGTCAGGCCCATTCTGTGATTCATAGATGGCTGTCTTGTTGTGTCCTCACATGGTAGAAGGGAGCTAGCTAGCTCTTTGGCCTCTTTCTTAGAAGGGCACTAATCCCCTGTATGAAGGCTCCACCCTCATGACCTAATTACCTCCCAAAGGCCCCACCTCCTAATACCATCACACTGGGGGTTATGATTTCAATGTTTGAATTGGGGGGGGGGGCGGGGACACAAATGTTCGGTCCACTGCAACAAGTGAGTTCAGTAAGTACATTGGGTGAGCAGACATGGTGGCCTCATTCCCATCAGCTGTTGGGGGCTGGGGGTTGGGTGGGGGGGTTGGTGTCTGACCTAAGACTAACTTCTTTTAGGTGTTCTCTGAAGGAGGAGTTCAGAAAGGTTAGCCTTCCTCATGGGGTGTCTAGACCTGCCTCCTTGACTCCCAGCCATGGCTTGTCTGGAAATGCACTGGTTTGTCTATGATAACCTGAGAGGTGGCTGTTTCTTCTTGGCCCCCACCTCCCCCATCACAGACCACCAGCCAGACGGAGCTGGAGAACTGGATCACTGCCATCCATTCTGCCTGTGCAGCCGCTGTCGCAAGACACCATCACAAAGAAGACACGCTCCAACTGCTGAAGTCGGAAATCAAAAAACTGGAACAGAAGATAGATATGGACGAAAAGATGAAGAAAATGGGCGAAATGCAGCTGTCTTCAGTCACTGATTCAAAGAAGAAGAAAACTATATTAGATCAGGTAATTGTTCTTCCGTGTTTAGACGTGGGCATAATCCTTAGGTCTTGAAAGTTTTTCTGCTGCCTTGGAATCGAGAAACATTATCGGTTATCTCACTGTCAGCCTGTCATCCTGACTGCTAAATTCTTTATTGTGACTGTCAGTTTTCCTCACCTGTTGTTCACAGTTGATTGTTATGAACTAAAGGGAACAATATTAAATTGAATGAAAGACAGAAATCTAATAGCAGAGCCCACCTGCTCCCACCAATGGCTTGCTGTTCTTGGGGATCTGTGTAACTGGAAAGTCTGCAATTTCATTCCCCGCGTTATCAGGTTAACTTGGTGCTTAGCTGTGATGGGGATTCGTTCCTGACTCCTCAATAAATTTAGACTTCTAAATTTAGGGGAAAGGTAGAGTGTGTTTTAAAAATATATGTATAATTGCTGTATATGTGCACAAGTATATTTCATGCTGAAAAGAAAAGATTTCGTGAGATAAGAGAGGACATTTTTGCCTTCCATTTAGTCGTTTTAAAGTCAGTGATAGCCACCTAGTAACACTTGGAAACTTTGCCTAATATGTTGGGAAATAATTATGTGAATAAATACTATTTAAATAATTGACCAGCATGTGATCTTCCATATTTCTCTCTGTCTATTCTTTCCCTTTATTACCCGGTACTGTATTTTTTTTAAACAGAGGTAAAATTCACATAACACAAAATTAACCACTTTAAAGCATACAGTTCAGTGGCATTTAGTACATTTACAATGTTGGGTAACCACAACATCTGTCTAGTTCCAAAACATTGTCATCTACCTCAAAAGGAAACCCCATACCTTTTAAGCTGTTGTTCCCCTCTGCCCCGGCATTCTGCCTCTATGAATTTACCAATTTCGGATGTTTCATACAAATGCACTTGCATAATATGTGACCTTTTGTGTCTCACATCTTTCAGTTAGCATAATGTTTTGGAGATTGATCCACATTTCAGTATGTATATACTTCATTCCTTTTATGGCTGAATATTATTCCATTGTATGTATACACCACAATTTGTTTACGCATTCATCTGTTGATAGACGTTTGGGCTGTTTCCATTATTTGACTGTTGTGAATAGTGCTATGGATATGTGTTTACACTAACACTGTATTTTAAGTTGAAGTAAAAAGGTAGATATCAACCATTAATCAATATCCACATCATAGCTAACATCTCTGAGCCTTCACTATATGCCAGACCCTGGTCCCACTCTTATTCTTGCATTATCTTATTCAACCATCACATCAGCCTCAGGAGGTAGGTATTATTTTGCCATTTTGAAAAATGTGGAAATATCTTGGATATATCCTCTGGTTGGAACTATGTATTCCAGAGTCTGGGTCTACACCATCTAGTTTTCCACTGTCCCACCCTGTACTCTCTACCACCCACCTCTTCCCAAAAGCTCTTGGCCTATTTGCCTCTGATTTTGAAATCACCTCGCTTTTCTTCTTCTCTGTCTTCCTATGAAAAACCACCTCTTGGTAAGTCATATAATTCTCCAGTGCTGGAAATCCTCCATTTTTTCACGTCTTCTGCCTTGGGTTTGCGGTCCAGAGCCTGGAGCTAATGGACCTATCATGGCCGCAAATGTGAAATCTATGATGGGAGGGAAGAGAGCAACTCAGGATATCTCTTCTATTTATCATACTGAATTTGTGGCTATAGATCTTTGCAGAAAAGCATGTAAGCTGTGGAAACAATAATACTTGACCTATTACCTAAGAAATTTAGGGTACCTGCTATTTACCCCTTTGGACTAAAATTAATACCTTTATAACAGAAATTTGTAACATTTGTGTGGGATAAAATTAACATTTGTTTTCCCTTTTTCTCCCCACTCTTTTCCCATATTTTCACCACTGTAGATCTTTGTTTGGGAGCAGAATCTTGAACAGTTCCAAATGGACCTGTTTCGCTACCGCTGTTATTTAGCCAGCCTCCAAGGTGGGGAGCTGCCCAACCCTAAAAGACTACTTGCCTTTGCAAGCCGTCCAACGAAAGTGGCAATGGGCCGCCTTGGAATCTTTTCTGTATCATCTTTTCATGCGCTGGTGAGTAGAAGCTAATGTATTTTTGAAAAATATTCATCTTGACTATTAATCCTGAGCCCGACTTGACAAGAGTCTCTGAAGTAGTTTTCTAGTTTACTGCTCTGTGTGGATTTCTGATATGTCCTCCCTCGGTCATGGATGCAAATCTTCACTTGAATCTATTCTGACATTTATTACTTAAGCCTCTCTTGATGGGCCCTTAATTATTGTGCAAAGAAAATATGAAAGGGATTACCTTAAGAGATCTTTGCATGTGGTGCTTGTGGATAACTCATGTCATTTTTAGGCAGTGTCATGTTTTTAACCCCAATACATATATATTTTTTTAAATTTCATTTATTTATTTATTTATGGCTGTGTTGGGTCTTCGTTTCTGTGCGAGGGCTTTCTCCAGTTGCGGCAAGCGGGGGCCACTCTTCATCGCGGTGCGCGGGCCTCTCACAATCACGGCCTCTCTTGTTGCGGAGCACAGGCTCCAGACGCGCAGGCTCAGCAGTTGTGGCTCACGGGCCCAGCTGCTCTGCGGCATGTGGGATCTTCCCAGACCAGGGCTCGAACCCGTGTCCCCTGCACTGGCAGGCAGACTCTCAACCACTGCGCCACCAGGGAAGCCCCCAATACATATTTTTTATATTTACCTCATGGAAATGGTAAGTGGAAAGCTTGTTCTCTCATACATAAATGTGTTTTTTCTCTCTCTCACTTGCCCACGTGAAAACACGTACACCATATATTGAACATAGATCTCTTTGGAAATCTTCCTTTTCACTTTATTTTTTACCATGGTTTTGGTGACCATAAATACCTGATGCATTTGAAGAAGGCCATGACTTCCTGTGTTTATCAGCCCAACATATGTAGTTGCTTGGGGAAGAGAATTTTCATCTGACCTCCAGAGCGGCAGGTTGTGTAGTTGTATGTTTGCAATCTGTAATTTCATGTACTTGCTAAATTGCGAACAGCTTTATGTACTTTGGGCCCCTTTCTTCTCAAAAATTGCTCTGCGAGTAATGTGGTTTTAGCCCATCCAAATCAACACCCACTTAAAATGTACTGCACCTTAGCACATTTGCTGTGAAATTAAATGTTAAGACCTAGGTTCCAGAAACCGCCTTGAAGAACCTTAGCTGTGCAGCTCTTGGCTTGCCGTGTCAGCTGTACCCTTCAATTGAATTCGGAGCTGTAATTCAGTCAGAGCCGTTTGTATTCTTTATAAATAGATTAGCGTCATCATTCAGATAATTAGGGTAGATTTACATTTTTAAAGAAGTCTTCAAACAAATTTCTGGAGTTATTAAAACTGGCATCCTGATTTGTTCTACTAATTACAGCTCAGCTCTTGGTCTCCGTGGCTACCACCTCCCCATATAGCTATTAAGTCCTGTTTTTTAGTAGGGGTGGACCAAAGTGCTGTGATGAATAAATCTGGCAAACAGTTTTCAGTTTGTGGCTCTCGGTCTGTTTCTGTGAGACCTGGACACCACTTTGTTACTTATCCGAAATCTCAGTTTGCCTGTTCTGCAAAAATATTGGGATAAAAATTCTTGTTTACCACCCTGTGAGAATGTCGTAAATTGAGGGAGCATTTTTATTAAGGAAGCTTATGATACCCATGATGTCGCATCAGTATTAATACTAAATCCCAAGCTATCCAAAAGGCTCTTTCCTCCTCCTGGGCTTGGTAGATAGACTTTGGAGAAAATAATTCTGCTGTCTACCTAAAACTTCTATGCCTTTATTACTTTCTTCAAAGCCATTGGAGCTAACCTCTCAGAGACGGGGAAGTAGAAGCCACTGAATTACCCTTCCATAATTTATCTCCAGACCTTCTAATTTCCTCTATCTCAGTATCTGTGATTTGCATGTACTTTTCTTTTGATGGGCAGGCTATTAAAATCTGACCAGCAGATGATGCGGGTGGGAGGGTTAGTAACTCTTTTAGGTTTATTTGGTCAGTGATTTTGAAGGAGAATATTTAATTCCATATGTGCCACTCTCTGTTCCTTTGTTCTTTTTTTTTTTTTTTTTTTTTTTTGCTAGCTGCAGCAGTGACATGATTCTGGGTGTGCATATGTCCTTGCAAACTTCTCTTTTCCATGAGATGTTTCAATCAGACAACAGAACAAGTTAAGCAAGCCTGTTGGGTATCTCTTCCTGTTTGTTGCTCTATCTCCTATAGAAGATCCTGGGCAGGGAATTTTTACTGTCTGATTTATTGGATGCTTATTTTTTCCTTCTCTCCTTGTCATTTGACCCCAGAGAATTTTTTTCTCCTTGGGGTTGAAACATTCTTCAATTTAGCCTTTGTCCAGACTTTTTTTTTCTTCTATTAAGTGGGGAGCATGGGAGGAGGAGGTGTGAGGGCAACAGGGCTAGAGGAGGAGATTTGAGCTACACTTTAAGTACCATTCACCAGGAGGGCTTCCCATCATGCTCAGTGATTTTCAGTAATTAACTGAAGGGTCCCCGCTGTACTCTTTGAAAGAAGGTTATCATTGTTCTTGTTTGCACAGATGAGCAGAATGATAGAGTAATCAGGTTCCGGCCACAAAGAGAGGCATTGTCTGGGCCAAGATCATTGAGAAACTCTCCAGCTCTTGTCCAGCAGTTCTTTTGCCAGCTTTTTTTTCCCTTTTCTTCTAAATCCCTTTGCTCATTTTGAGTCATTATTGTCTTGGGAGCAGCAGTAACTTTTGCAGTTTACAAGGCCCCCAACAGTTTAGAGTAGTTACTATAAGAACCTTAAATAAAACAGTCCATTTGTTAAACAGACTAAACGAAACTGGTCAGCTGGTAACTGAGAGTATTTATGGTTGTTTGCATTTCTCTTCTGGACTGTGTTTTTCTAAAATTATACACGAAAGAGTTACTGTTTAATTGTTGTGACTGTGGTATGTAGAATCTCTGCTTCCGCTTTTCAGTGTTTGTTTATTTATTCATTCAGTCAACAAATAAATGTGAGTGCCTGGCATATGTCAGTTACTGTCTGATTAGGGTTATAGCAGCGAATGACTCCAGAGTTCTTGTCCTGTTGGAGCCTATAATTCTTGTGGGAGAGATGATAATAAAGAGGTAAACAATCAGGCAAACACAAGAAGTTCAGATATTGATGTGTGCTATGACACACACACACACACACACACACACACACACACACACACAGAGTCAACGCTTTGTTTCCACGGGTTCTGCATCTGGGGATTCAACCAACCATGGATTGAAAATATTCAAAAAAAATAAACTACAAAAAGTTCCAAAAAGCAAAACTTGAATTTGCCCAACTATTTACATAACATTTACATTGTCCTTACAACTATTGACATAGATTTACATAGTATTAGGTATTATAAGTAATCTAGAGATGATTTAAAGTACACAGGAGATTGTTATGTAGGTTATATGTAAGTGCTATGCCATTTTATATAAGGGACTTGAGCATGGGAGGATTTTGGTATCTTCGGGGGTCCTGGAACCAATTCCCCATGGATACTGAGGGACAAATGTGTGTGTGTTTGGGTATGTGTGTGTATCTGCCTACATGTATGTGTATATGTGTCTATTTATAAATATGAGACCACATGTATATTTTTTTTCTAGAATTTTTAGCTTTAATACCATTTATACTTATCACGTTCTTAGCATCATTTTGTGATGATAAGCTTAACTGATATTGACATAGTTACGTGAGCATCTATGTATGTCAGCACATTATCATTTATTCCTTTTACAACCTTTGTTTAACTTTAGCTTAGAAAGTGATGAAAATGGAGAAGAGAAAATGTTTACATATTTAACATAAACATGTGCCCTTTGTTGATTTTGTTCCCTACAACACCTTGAGTGTAATAGTGGGTTAGAACTCTTTCTGGGAGCGCTTTCCCACCATTGTCTTGAGTACCACATTTTCACATACCCTGATCTGGGTTTTCTTATGTGCTAGGCTGAGAAAATACAAGACCTCTCAGCTCCCTCCTCTTCTTTTTTGTTTGGGACCAAAACTTTCCTAATACCCTCGTAGAGAAACTGTTTTGATTCCTGTTTTTGATAGACATGGGGGTCTTTGCCAATCTACCCATGGGGCTTCCAGGGTGTTTACCCTGTCAATACTGAAAACCCCAGAAGGGTGTGCCTTGTAACCAACGTGCTGACTGCTGGGGGGTCCCCTGTGTTAGCCAACAGTATTCATCCCTGAGAATGCTGCCAGCTGGCAGCCATCACATTGGGAGTTGACCGTGTGGGAATTTATGACAAGTAGGTTCCAAGATATACACCTCCAGCGACAAAGAGCAGGCGGGGAAGTTTCTAGTCCAATCGCTGTACCTCCTGACGCTCCCTCTTTTGAAAGGAGAGCCCGTGGGTGGCCTATTGAGACCTCCTAGCAGAAGTGCCCTCAAGTTCCTGGGACTTTGCTTACAACCTGTAGTATAAAGTTCAAGCCTGAAGGATTGCCTGGGCAGACTGTATGGCGTCCACATAGACATCCTGCATATGCCTGAGTGGCGATCACAGTGGCAGATTTAGATTTGGCATGTTCCCTTCTGCAATACTGAGCTATTCGTCTGGGTTGCTGGCACCTTGCAAATATCTCAACAGAGTTTTTAGCTTTCTTTTTAAAAAAAATACAATTTTTTTTTCCGAAGTTAAAATTTGTTTTAATAAAAAGATGCATACCATATTTTAAGTGAAAATGACAGAATTGCCAAATACGTTTAGTACATTCCCATTTTTTGTAAAAAGATTATATAGATATTTGCTTGGAAATAAAGTCTGGAAGGATGTAAGCAAAACATTAATAGTGGTGGTTTTCATGTTTTGGGGAAGGAGGAAAGTGAAGGATAATGGAAAACCCCCTCCCTTCAAGGACCATTTCTGGAAATTACAAATAGAGTAAGTCCCCTACGTACAAACGACTTCTGTCCCAAGAGTGCATTCGTAAGTTCAATTTGTTCGAAGTCCAACAAAGTTAGCCTAGGTACCCAACTAATACGATTGGCTGTATAGCACTGTACAGTAATAGGTTTATAATACTTTTTAAATTTTTTATTTATCTATTTATTTATCTTTGGCTGTGTTGGGTCTTCGTTTCTGTGTGAGGGCTTTCTCTAGTTGTGGCAAGCGGGGGCCACTTCATCGCGGTGCACGGGCCTCTCACTGTCGCAGCCTCTCTTGTTGCGGAGCACAGGCTCCAGACACGCAGGCTCAGTAGTTGTGGCTCATGGGCCCAGTTGCTCCGCGGCATGTGGGATCCTCCCAGACCAGGGCTCGAACCCGTGTCCCCTGCATTGGCAGGCAGACTCTCAACCACTGTGCCACCAGGGAAGCCCCTATAATACTTTTCACACAAATAATACATAAAAAAGAAACACAAAAAATAAAACATTTTTAATCTTACAGTACAGTACCTTGAAAAGTATAGTAGTACAGTGCAACAGCTGGCATACAGGGGCTGGCATCGAGTGAACAGGCAAGAAGAGTTACTGACTGGAGGAGGGAGAGGAGGTGGGAGACGGTAGAGCTGAAGGATCGTCAGCAATAGGAGACGGAGGGCTGCAATTTTACTCACACCTGATGTTGATGGCTCAGGTTCTGGTTCCTCGCTGGAACTAGATGCACATTCGCATCTTTGAAAGTTTGCAACTTGAAGGTGCATATATAGGGGACTTAGTGTAACCCTTCTGCTTCCGCTTGACCAGAACTTCATCACAAGCCCATGCCCTGCTACAAGGAAAATAAGTCCACTTCGGGCAGCCAGATGATCAGCTGTATTTGGGGTTTCTCTGACTAAGGCAGAAGGGACATTGATATTGGGGGACAGCTATCACTTGCCTAATAAGGAAAGTGATTTTATGTAATTCTGAGAAAACTAAATAGAAGAGATTGGTAAATTTAGATTCAATATGGAATCACAGGAACCAAAATGTGCTGTCTTCACTATTTTTGCTGACACTCAGCCATCATTTTTTGTTAGCGTGAAGAAACAACTCTGTACCATTTGGAGAGAATCTCAAGAAAGTTTGGTTAGTTTAACTTGATGCTGGAGTTCAGGAATGTGACCAGAAGGATATCTAATTCTTGGAAACCTAGCATACATTCTATTACTATTTTACGTATTTTTACTGATGTTTTCAGTCAGTGATTGAGTTTGCCAACCTTGCGTTTATATTTTGAATCTAGGAAGGGCCCTCAGAGTCCCTATATGTGTAAGTCATGGATGAAATGCTTTGGATGGTGGGGTCAGGGTTGGCTGGCATGAAGGGGAAGGAGCTTTTGGAGGGTGGGACTTAGAGGGGGGCTTGGGGAACAGGTGAGTGGTCTTGACACATCTCTTGTTGATGTCCCCTCTTGCCGTTCCTCAGGTGGCCGCTCGCACTGGTGAAACTGGAGTCAGAAGACGTACTCAGGCCATGTCCAGATCTGCCAGCAAGAGAAGGAGCAGGTTTTCTTCTCTTTGGGGTCTGGACACTACCTCCAAAAAGAAGCAGGGACGCCCAAGCATCAATCAGGTAGGTTCCAGGGTGGATGAGAAAGCAAGCGTAGATTGCTTCCACGGACATCTCACTTTGGGGTGTGCATGTGTGTGCGTCGTTCCTTGATTGATACCGAGTGTTAACATCACATCAACTAGCTGACGCAAAGAAGTTAGTTGTGCTAGATGCTTTAAATAGATAACGTATACCCATAACATTGAACTCTGCTATTAGTCTATCACCAAGCTCCAGTCTCCCACCTGCAACCTTTCCAAACCCTGGGTAATTACAGACGTACTGAAAGTGTACTTCTTGCTGAGTTTTCAGAAGAAAAGCAGGGCTTCATTGATGAAGCCAAGTGGGCACCTGAGCAGTCTTTTAAGCTGCCTCTGGCGCTGGATCAAAGGCAGCCTCCAGGGAAATCTGATTGTTTCTTTGCCCTTGACTTTTGGGGGTTGACATTAAATGGGCAGTTCTTCTGCCGACTTACATCAGGAGCCAGGAATCCGAGAGCGCTCACTCACCGCTGTGACTCCCTTCTACTACCCAGGTACCAGGGCTCGAAGGGGACCTACCTCAGTGCATCGTGAGTGGCACCACTGAGGGTGCTGCCTCTTTGGGCCTCTGATAACCAAATGCTCTGGCCTCGTTGCTTTGACTTTTTTACTAGCTAAGCCCACTTTCCTGCTGGAGCTACTTCTGGGAAACTCTCTTTCCATTGTCATTGTCATCTGCCTTCTTTGCCTTTGAAAAACAAGCGGTTCCAGAGCTGCTTCAGATTTTCAGGACTGGAAGAACAT
The DNA here is from genome assembly GCF_949987535.1 of Balaenoptera acutorostrata. Taxonomy (NCBI): domain Eukaryota; kingdom Metazoa; phylum Chordata; class Mammalia; order Artiodactyla; family Balaenopteridae; genus Balaenoptera; species Balaenoptera acutorostrata. The sequence continues at coordinate 138,345,136 of NC_080067.1, read as the reverse complement.
AGAGATTTGTCTTTCAGGAGAAGGAGAATGTCCCATCCATGAGCTGTAGAGGCACTGAGCATTTTGAGGTCATGACTAGGATGGCCAATTTGACCTATTCACTCTGAGCCTGTAGGCAAAGTGAGAAGTCCATTGACTGACTCAGTAAAAAAGATCTCATTATTTGTTCGACCAGTTCAGCCATTCGTTTACTTAAGAACTGACATTTAAAAAATAAATTAATCGTGAAAGCTGATGTACTACGTCCTTAGCGGACCACCACACTCATTGTTTCCACCTGGAGTGTCTGGACCCTTGGTGGAACTTGCAGGGGACCCGATGAGCCAATGCAAAGAGGCTGAACAGTCATGCAGTTTGTTCTCTGGTCTTTGGGGAGAGTAGAGCATCGTCAAGTTTGCTACCTGGGGTTTTGCTTCTGTGTAAATCCGAAGAAGAAACTGTTTGGAGGAAAGTCGATATTTCATCGGAAAAATCGCACAAGAGACTTGATGGCTCTTGATTAAACCTGCAAAAGGGTGGCATTAACAATCAGCATTTCCCCCCTTGTTTCAGGAGGTGGTGGTGTCATTTTGTGTGCATCATTTGGCAGTGCAGGTGACTCAGACCAACACTGTAAATATATGTCAGGGTTCGCAGCTGGAAGTTTGGGTTGAATTTCTCTTCTATTAAAAGCCTTAGTTCATCTGTGTGCTTCTACTTTATGGGTGCCCACTTATGTTACAATCCGTTGCTGCTGAAACATATGCCTGAATTTAAATGAATCCAAGAGAATGTTTTAACTTTTTCTTTCAATCAAAGGACCATGTAATGTCTTACAAACAATTCTTGTTATTCTCTCTTACAGTAAGAGTTTAAAAAAACCTCTTACTTAGCCGTAAGTATACCAATAGAAAGTTACGTGTTAATTTAGTACTTTGAAATGGATAAAAATTGTATGTTTCTAAATATCTCATTTGCATTGTGGCAAAGACTTTTTCTTAACCGTGTATATTATACCGACCGTACACAATCAGTTGAGAGCAAATATATGAAATTTTCCCATGTGTTTAGGTTTTGACTACCTAGTGGCATTGGTACCCTGATGTGATTTTAGTCATATCTTTAAGTTAGCAGCATTCATTAAATTTCAAAGGATAGACAAGTTTCTATTTTTTAAATAAGAAACTTTTCCTTGGTGTTATGGTAATATAATTATAAACATATGTTCTCAGGTTCTGAGGTAAAAAGTAAACTAATTATTATTGATAAGTTTCTGATTAGGTATGTGATGCTGTAGCTGAAATTCTTCACTGTGAATGAATCTGGTTCATTGCATTTGCAAGTTTATTTTCTTTAAATTTAGATGAATTATCCAGATCTAAAGCCAATTTTAAAAAATTGTCCAAGACGTGGGAAGTGATCTGTTATAGATAGAGGGATGTTTTGCATTGTCTTTTGGCTAGTAAATTATTTTACCTACTTCAGGATTTGATGTAAGAGTATCTGAAACTTCTGTAATGTTTTCTAATAGTCAGGCCTGTTTTCCATCCCCCTTCTCATGCTTCATTTGCCCTTTTGCCCAGATTTCTTTTTAAGATGATACTTTTGTGTATGCAGGTGTTCGGTGAGGGAACTGAGGCTGTAAAGAAATCTTTAGAGGGAATATTTGATGACACTGTTCCAGATGGCAAGGTAAAAATAAACACATGTTCCTTTTCTAAAAGTACCACAAATACATCAACATTACACAATGCAGTGGTTTCTTGGGATCCTAAAATTAAGTACACTCAGTATTAAAAACTGAAATGATCGGTCCTTTAAAATTATGTAACAGGTTGAGAAGAGACGGAAAACTTGATAACAGTAAGAATATTCTCCTGCTGACATAACATTTTCAATAATTATCATTTGAATGTTGAAGTTTCCATCTAGAATATAAGAGGAAATTGGGGTACTGGGTAGCAGAATATTCTATGCCATTGTTAATTCCTCTCATATACAGCTTTCTTCTCAAGAGGTGAGTTCTTACTGCCCTCCCTCTCTACCCACACATGCTGCTTTTTTGCTTCAATTAATTTCAAAGAACTGTTCTGATAGTTTGTTCTTTAAAAGAAAAATGCATTTGCCTCCCAAGACAAGCATTCGATTAAAGATCCCCAGACTTGATTCAACCTTGTGCTTGGATTTAAAAGGGTCTTTCAAACTGCTCTGATTGAAAGCCCATAAAGAATATTGATTTTTTTTTTTCTAGGCCACTTTTTTTCAGCCTCTAAATAAATGGACATTCCTCGTTTTAAAGACCCTAATGATGATACAAGTGGCCTCTTTGCTAGGGGCAGTGGGGGGATTCTGGTGTTGATAATGTGGGCTTGGTATGATCCTCTGGTTCCTGGACTCAGAATCAGTTTGACAAGAGTTCAGCTCTCGGTTGCCATGCAGCCAAGCAGTGGCTTGCCCCTCGTTCTAGATGGAGCTGAGCCTCCAAAATCAGAGTGTAGTAGGGGAGTTCTGGCTCTTGGGGGGAGGGGGGATAAGAGTGGCCGTGGACAGGCCTTTTCTCCCTTTGATACCTAAACTACTGCTGGATTATGTCATCGTGGATATAAAGGCTGCTGTCCTTGGAAATACCCATCCATAGCACTCTCTTTGAGCATCTGTTTCTGATGAACTTAAATTGCTGTTCTTATGTGCAGTCCAAGCATAGATGTTTTTGATGTTCATGTAGTCATTTCTGAAGTTAGCTAATTCATCTTGCATACCATTATTAGTGCACTTTTAATCTTCCCCAGGCACACAGATCCTGGAAGCTGCAAAAGTTGTTCCATTGGATTTCTGTGTCGCTTTTGTGTTTTTCCAAGATACCCCTTTATCCTCCTCCTTGGCTGGAATGCCTTGTTCTCAAAGAGCAGGTTAGATGCAAAACTTGGGCTGATGTAGTGCTAAGGGCAGTTATTTAAGGTGGCATGTGGGGACAGACTGGGAAGAGTCCAATTATAGTTAATGGGATTTGGGCAAGTTGATTGCGTTCTGACGGTTCCTTCCCTGGGGTTCAGTTTATCTATGAAAGCCACACCATTCAAAGGCAGAGCTGAAATTGCCTTCTCAATTGAATTTAGTTTAGTAGCCTTTACAAAAATATTTTCCCCATTCTGGGATCTGTTCTTTTTACGTATGGAAGTTGTTATGTTACTACTTCTCAGCCTTCGTTTGGAAACTTGTTTCTTATAATTTGCTGATAGCACCAAATTTTCAGTAATCTGTAGATACGTATTTACCAATCCGTGGCCTGGATGTAAACCACATTTTGAGCATCAGTATTATTTTTACATTGCTAAAATCTAATGGAATGATTTCTCTGCTTATTTCAGAGAGATGAGGCTCCTAATATTTCATCCATCTATGGAGTGTTTTTAGCTTTAGCTGTTTAGCTGGCTTAGATATAACCCAGCTGCTGGAGTGTATACGTAGGACACGGCTCCTCCCACCCTTAGAAACTTGGTGCTACTCCCTGATGTAGAGGATGGAGTGATGGCAACAGCCTAAGAAGGCCAGAGAGCTCATCTTTGAAGTTCTCTGAGCCTCATCTGGGAATTGAGGCTGTCTCTCTCCCAGAGTTACACCAGATGTCAAATGTGAGCACAAAAATGGGGCTGCTTATCAATAGGTAATGCTAGAACATCATGTTTTCTTTAAAAATTTCTTTGGAGCCTCGTGGTTGCCTTTGAAACATATAGCTCACATGGTAGATAGGCTTTGCTGGAGGAATCTCAGCTCTGAATTTAAATGGGTTTGTGGAAGAAATCATAGCAATAAAGCCGAACCGAATGGATAACCCATTTCTTTCTTTCTTTCTTTTTTTTTGCATTTCTTTCTTTCTTCCAATTTTGAAACCCACTCAATCATGCAATGCCCACCCGTGGATGCCGTGGGTCAGGTGTGAGGTCTGTCTCTTTTCTGAGACATCTTGCCTACCTCCGGAAAGCTCCCTTCTCTATAATTTCTTCTTTTCTCGGAGGAGCTCCTCTATCCTTCACCACTACCACCACTTCTGCCCTGGGCCCTTTTCACTGGAGTGGATAATTCCTGTGTGCCATCTGGGGATCTAAGATCTTGAGAGACTAACTTGCTGCTCTGCTAACTTTATTTCTTATCGTAGAGGGAGAAAGAAATGGTCTTACCCAGCGTCCACCAGCACAACCCTGACTGTGACATTTGGGTCCACGAGTATTTCACTCCGTCCTGGTTCTGTCTGCCAAATAATAAGCCAGTCCTGACAGTCGTCCGGCCAGGGGACACGGCCCGGGACGCCCTGGAGCTGATCTGCAAGGTATGAGGCTACTTGGGGTTGTTTTCTTGAGAAGAACAGAATGCAGTGGAGGAATCCATGAACACTCAGAAGCAGGGCAGGGGAGGGCACTTTAAAGAACATCTCCATTTCATTTCAGAGCAGCTTTGGATTTCTTTGTGATAATATGCATAATAAATGGAAGTGAATTCTTCAGCGCTGGGAGGAGAGGGATTCTTTTAAGTAGCTTCTTTCAACATGTGTACTTGATAGATTTGCGATACGCATATTACATGCTCATTGCACAAGTTTTAGAGAATTCAGGTAAAGAACAAAGCAGAAAATTAAGGCACCCTTACTTACAATTCAGAAATCACCTCAGTGAACATTTTGGCATCATATTATGTGCACTATTTGTAACCTGCTCTTTTGACAGTAACTCATACACGGGCATCTTTAGGGTTGGGGAAAACTGAAATAATAAATATAAATTTGACCTCCATGATGAGAAATTCCTCTTCCTATGAGCATACAATTAGCCTCTTTTGTTTTTTAGAGACAAATGATTGAGCTCACTTCCTCTGTTTTTACCTTACGCTGTAGAAACTTCTTGATCTTTTTCAAGGTAATCCCTGTTTCTTGTTGTTGTTTTTTTTTCTCCCTGAAGGACAGCTGGATGAATTGGATTGCCTTGAGTGAGGGAAGGGAAAGAGGAAAGAAAGGAGCTTTCCTAACATGCCTGTTTTTCTTTTACATAATTAATAGCATTAATAGTCTTATTTAGTAGTCATATCAAGTCTGAGCAAGAACGATACGTCCCCATTGTACAGATGGAGAAAGCAAGGCTCAGAGAGCCTTAGTTCCTTGCCTGAGTTCACATCACAGTCATCATCACTTGCAAAGGAGGTTTTGAATCCATATCTGGCTGCTCCAAACTTAGATGTATCCCTTTGTGCCAAGTGGATGGTCACAAGAACTGTCAGTCGTCAGGAAGGATGGTCCGTAAGGGGTGGAAGAATCTAGAATATATTCTTAGGGGAGTGAAATGGTCTTCTCTGAGGCCACTAATGGGAAAGTGGAAACCTTTTCTGTCATCATTTTATCCTAGAAGAAGCTGGATGAATACAGTGATATTTTTGGACCTCCTCATTCAACACAGTGGTTTATAAATGTGGAATAACTTTCACTACCTCAGTTCTATAATTCTGCAATCGGCAATTTTTGTTCTTAAAAAAATAAATCGCTAGGGCTTTGATAAAGGAAAAATATGGCTTCATATGAAGGAGAAATGGAACACTCTGGCTCAGATAAGCCTGTTGGATCGTCTTCTGTGGAGGAAAAGTAGAAGGACCATTTGTTTCAGGACAAAGCTACAATCAGCTCCCACATGGGTGTTAAAAATAAATGACGCACTCTTGCATGCTTTGACTCCTTCATGTACCCGCATTCTAGCTTTTTAAAGATAATGGTATTTCTGTTCACATTTTTCATTTTAATTACTTAACAAAATTGGTCTATTGAGGATTTCTGCATTCTTTTATTTATAGATTAGCACGATTCTTTAGAGACCCATTAATATTCTGCAGAGCTGTGGGAAGTATTCACAGAACTGCAGCTGAAGGTGTCAGAAGTAGGACTCCGGGCTTTTTGTATAAGCCAAACTCTGGAGGGTCCTTCCAAGGAGTTGCATTGCTTTGGAGCCTCCTGTGTACATTGGCTTTAGACTCCAGCAGGTATCAGAGGGTAGGTCAGAGTTTAGCAATAAACATTGATTGGTGGAAAATTGAATAGTGAGTGGGGAAAATAGTGATTTTAGGTACTTTTCAAGCTTTTGCTTTGATAGAAACTAAGGGAATCAGGGAGGAATAATACTGTCGTGGCAACTTAGAGACCATCTTTAGATAATGAGTTAGACCAGTTCCCCTATAAAGGGTTTATTTCTGTCACTTGACAGGGTTTTAATGGCATCATTACGACACACATCCCTTTCTTTAACAAGAAAAGGTCATCCCACCCAGTTTTTCCTGAATCCTCAGGTTTCTTTCCCCAAAACATAGAAATAAAGACAAAAAAAAAAATAAGGTGTGGAACAAGCTTACATCTCTTGAGTTTAAAAACAGAAAAATTTTGTGTGCACTTTAAGAAATTGATGGTCTCCAGAAAAGCACCTGTGTAGGATAAATTATATAGTGTGCTTGGAGCCAGGTACCTTCTAAAGCTTGCTGCTTCTTTGGAAAACACTTTATTGTAATTAGTGGAGCCGATTTTATTCTTCAGAGGGAAAGAGATAATGGGGAAAACAGTGCCACATGTTATTAATGATCTGATTAATGTTGAGTAATTTTTTTTTTTCTCTTGGAGGAGGGACTGAAAACAACGGTGATTGTCAGAATGTCTGTCTTTTATTTCTTTATTGTCATTCTCAACGTTGGTGATGGGTGCTTTCTCTAATATTTAATAATCAATCTTTTTCTTCTGTCTCTTGCATTCAGCCATTCTCTTTCCTATTCTGTCTGATCCACATCATTTCACATCAGTTTGTCATCTGCCATCCGAGCACCAGTCAAGTTCTGGTATAGTAACTGTTTCAAGATCTACATTTCATGTGCAATTCATGTTATGAGTGTTATGAAAGTGATTGTTGCTAAATATAGCAGGTAACCGTGTTGCCCTATGGGTTGTGGACATATTCTGATCATTGCAGTTACTAAAATAATTGCAAAGAAATTCATTTATTCATACTCATTGTTATTATTCACATGTGACCATGGGCATTTATTTCATGGCTTCACTCTGTAGACCTGTGGCTTTGGATATTCTAATAACCATGGGCATTAAAAACAATAAAAATCACCTTGAAGGGGAGGATAAGTATTTTGGAAATTCTGCAGTAGCACTTTGTGTGTGTGTGTATGCACGTGTGTGTGTGCGCGCATGCGTGGATCTCTGTATATCCTAGCTGCATGCGTTTATGTTTCCTGAAGAAGTTTGATTGAAATGGAAGAATATGAGGAGAAATGGAAGAGAAAAACATTGGTGGATTTCAAGATCATGTTATTCTCTGTTTTAATGGACTCAAACTATTTATTGAAAAGACCTACATTATGTTTTGTTATTTCATCCTTTGAAGGAGTCATAGGAAGATGAAAAATTTTAAAAACATGCCAACTAAACAAATAACATTTGTCTTATGGTATGATTTGGGATTGCATTGTCTCAAAATGAATCAAATGCTTTCTATGTAACTTAAGTAAATGAACATTGGAAAACAAATTTGGACCATTTAAGTTGTTTTCCCAGCTGAATTTCTCTTGCGTTGTAATTGAACATTTTACAAGTGTAAAGCAGGCCGAATCTTTAGAATTACTACCTAAAAATATTCATTAATATTTGGAATTTTTCTTGCACATAGATGTATTGTGAACGTGGTAAGTTGTTCAACCTGCCTTGATACTGACTTGTAAATATTGGAGGAGCATGAAATTCTTGAGAGTTCTGATGATCTGATTTAGTTAATTCATTAGGATTTTCCCTTTATGTTAGACCAGCCATGACTAATGGGGGCTCATAATTGAGAAACATTTACCAAAATGATAAGACACATGGGTATATTGATCCAAAGTCCCATTTTTAAGGTAACTATTTACTGACCAAACCACGGGCTCTTGGGTTACAAATAAGATCATTATAATTTTTATGTTTGTTACATGTGCTCATTTTTATTTTTCAAAGTTATCAAGACATTGTAACTTAAGGAAGTTTGAAAAATACAGTGGTGGAGGGGAGGACAGACGGCCAGAACCACCCTTATTCCTGTTGCTCTGTTCTCTTTGCTTTGTTTAACACTTCAAGGTGTCGGCCGTTGTTTGGCGTTCTCTGTGCATCTGTATAAATGTTTTCAGCATGGAGCATTTAAGGGATGATGTCTCCATCAGGACCACCTTAAGACGTTTGGTGCCTGCCCGTGGCACCAAACATCTCTCTTTCTTACTGAGGTTTCAGGAGCCCGAAGCTTCTTAGGTGAGGTGGCTATTTGGGTCTGGTTTCCAGAAGACTGTCTAAGTGGCAGCCCCATTGGGAGTGTCTACAAAGTGTTGATTAATGATGACGATAAGGTTTCCAGGTGGATTTGTTCCTGTTGACCAAGACCCCATGAAGTTTCATTTCTCTTTCCCTCCCACCTCAGTTGGAAACAGATGGTGAACCAAAATATTTTGCTTCTAATTAAAGATTTCAGTGGGGATCTAGATCGGTGGGAAGCATTTGCAGCTTTTATCTCTGTGAGGGAAACTTTTCTTGCTTATCGTAGCACCCTAAGTATTATTATTTTGTTGTTTGTCTCGGCGGCCTTTGACAAGCAGTAGGTAGCACACTTTGAAACTTCCCTACTTTTGCTTCCCTGGCTTACCCATCCACCCTGGGTATTTGACATCAATGATCTGGGTCTGACATACACTGAGCATTTGGTTTTCAGTACCGATAATGAAAACCCGAAAGCCAGGTGCAAGGAAGGTGCTGCCTCAATGGTGCCTGTGTTCGGATGGTGGGCTTCAGACTATCACGTTACTCAGAATAGGATACACGTTGGAGGTTCCCAAGAATCACTATAGAAAACTTCTTTATCATTCTGCTAGGCGTTTAGAACAAACTCACTTCTACTTTCCATAACTGTGCTTTTCTCTAATGCAGGATCCCTGTCTTGGATGTGTGTTTAATTACGAGGCAAAGTCACCACTCTCCCCAACTTCCATGTTCTGCAAGCCCCTTCCCACACTCCTGAAGACTGCCTCACACAGTATCTGGCACACTTCAGAATTTGTTAGGTGTAATTGAATGACTATTATTGGAATAATTATTAGAATGTTCTTAGTTTGGCTTTAAAATTTGGGGCCGGGGGGAAGAAGGTAAACAGAAAGAGCATTAAACCAGTGAAAAATTAACTTCACTTATTTTGAAATAATTCTCATCAGTTGAGCTTTTGGTGTGAAGAGATTTTATGTTTATGAAAAACTTCAAATTTACAAAGAGTAGGGAATAATGTAATAAACTTCTGTGTCACCATCACCAAGGTTCTATAATATCAAATTATGTTTCATCCATTTACTAACTCACTCCCACCCCCTGCTCTGAATGATTTTGGAAGCAGATTCCAGACATCGTATCTTTATCTACTAGTACTTCAGGATAAATCTCTAAAAGATAAGGATGCTTTAAAAAAAGACTTGATGGAAACATTTTCTCTCTAGCAATACGTTTTCATCTTGCCATGTAACTTTTGAAGAGCATTTTTTTCTTTTTTCCTCTGCATCTTCTTGAATGTGAATTGAGGATGTTAGTTATAAAACCATGTTTCCACTGTTGCCTTTTCCACAAAGTTAATTCACGAATGACTTCCTAGATAGAAAAAAATCATTTGACCCATCCTGACCAGTGGAGAAGGCCTGGAAATTTCAATCCTTAACTGCTTTAGAATTGTTTTCTTTGGGCAAGTCATTCATTGTGTTTCCAAAGTTGGACACATGCCTGTCTTCGCTGCCCCCGGAGGGAGTCTCACTCGGGGTGTATATAAATAAGACTGAAATCCAAATGCCTTGTCTATACACCGACTCACTTGCAAATGAACTGTGAACAACTGTCCCAGTGTCCCCATGTGGTTAAAAAAATAAGTTTGCCTGGGCACAGCTTTCTTCTGTCACTGTAAATCCTTCCTTGCCTTTCTTGTCACTTTTCTTCTCTAATCACCTATGTATGTTGGAAATTATGTTTAAAGGCCTTTTGGGTCTGATAGGTTTTCTTGCAAACCCAGTGTTAAAGAGCGTAATGGATCAGATAGGCAGAAGTGAGGATGTGACTTTTTTGTTTCCATTGATCATAAGACACCCATGGGATATTATTAATATATTCAATGAAAATTAAAGTTTGGGTTTTGGGTGTAAACCTTGTAAGAAGTATAGAAATTTTATACCTCCCTTCAGTAACAAATCACCATTATTCTCAGGAATAGATGACAATGTATCAGTGGAAATCTAATTACGTCTATTTACTATTGGAAAGACATTTTCTCTTCTCCTCTTTTTTTTTTGTTTTGGTCCCAGGCACATAGACTGGATCATTCTGCTCATTACCTGCGCCTGAAATTTCTAATAGAAAACAAAATGCAACACTACGTGCCAAAGCCCGAGGAGGACATTTATGAGCTGGTAATGTTTATGTCTATTGTCCAAGTACATGCTGTAGGAGACTATTTTTAAATTATATGTGTGCTCATGCTAATTGTGGTTGGTGGAGTGGAACAAATTCTAAAATAAATGAGCCTCATTCAGCGCTCTTAAGTTTGTGGAGATGGCCTTACGTATCACAATATTTTTGCAGAGTGAAAATGCCACCTTAGTTTATGCAGGGAATGATGCTGTGCTATCATGAAAAATTGAAATCCAGAACTGACTCTCAGATAGAATTTTAGTTATTATGCCTAGCTTTCCTTGTAGCTTTGACAGTCTTATGTTTTAAATGGGTGACTCAAAGGTGAGCTGGCTGTTGTCAGATAAAAAGTACTAACTCCGATTTTGTATGACTTCTCCCTGCATGTTGAAATTGGTGGGTGAAATCCTGTTGGGTGAAAAAGCTGCCATCTAATTATGTGTCCTGGCCTTTTGGAATTGTATTTATTATATAGATTCTTGGGCACACTTACGTGGGTTTGAGTTTCATGATGGGACTTGGGTCCTGAACTGGATCTGGATTTTTATATTGACTCTGTTGCTTACTAATTATGTGGTCTTGGCAAAAAAAAAAATGAGGTGATAATACTTTCTAGGATTTTGCAAAGATTAGAGATAATGGTTCACATAGTAGATGCTCAGTAAATGGTTGTCATGGTAACATGGTAAAATAATGACAAGTTCCTTTTTTGTTAGCCAAAGGGTACATTTTTCAGTTCCAGGAAAGAAACATTTTGGGAGCCAGGCCCCTTCACTTGGAGTTTGTTCTTCTTTCTCTGCACTTAGTCATTCCTCTGGGGGCCACCGAGCTTCTTGCCATGGATCTGTGAATGATAACAGTATGACTTCAGACAGCCTTTCACCACAGAAAACAGAACTGAAAATTGAAACCCGTATAGTCTCTTTTTTGAAAAGGGGAAGCGTGATTTAAAATTTAGTATGTTTAGTAGGGAATTTTGTTTCTAATCAATTTTTTTTGAGGTTTACTTTCTCCACAATAAAACATCAATTTTGAGCACACAGTTCGATGAGTTTTGGCAAATGTATACAGACAGTTGTGTTTCCAGCACTACAGTCATAATTTAGAACTGCGGTCCCCAACCTTTTTGGCACCAGGGACAATTGTTTCATGGAAGACAGTTTTTCCACAGACCGGGGGGTGGGGGATGGTTTCAGGATGATTCAAGCGCATTACATTTATTGTGCACTTTATTATTCTTACATTGTAGTATATAATGAAGTAATTATACAACTCACCATAATACAGCATCAGTGGGAGCCCTGAGCTTATTTTCCTGCAACTAGATGGTCCCATCTGGGGGTGATGGGAGACAGTGACACCTGAAGTGTGTTGCTTATGTCTAGTCTACTCCATAAGATGCAGCTTAATTGTCACTTTCCACTCACCGATAGGGTGTTGATATGAGTCTGCAAGCAGTTGATTTATTATGGTCTCTGTGCAGTCAAACCTCTCTGCTAATGATCATCTGTATTTGCAGCCACTCCCCAGCGCTAGCATCACTGCCTCAGCTCCACCTCAGATCATCAGGCATTAGATTCTCATAAGGAGTGTGCATCCTAGATCCCTCACATATGCAGTTCACAGTAGGGTTCGAGCTCCTATGAGGATCTAATGCCACCGCTGACCTGACAGGAGGCAGAGCTCAGGCGGTCATGCGAGTGATGGGGAGCGGCTCCAAATACAGATGAAGCTTTGCTCGCTCACCCGCCGCTCACCTCCTTCTGTGCGGCCCGGTTCCTAACAGGCCGTGGACCACTCCTGTTCCGTGGCCCAGGGGTTGGGGACCCCTGATTTAGAACATTTCTATCATCTTAAAAACTTCCCTCATGTCCCTCTAAGTGTTTATAATGAAATATAAGAGAGGGTGTGCTTTTATTATACTCTTATCATGTCACGAAATAGAAGAACGAAATGACCATTTTCAACCATCACTTAAATCACTAAGTTTAACACACAGGAGGAGGGTGCTTTTAACAGTGGCTGATTTATTTTTTTCTCTGGCATGGGGAAAGCCCTGACTTTGTGCTCTGTGAGTAGAGGAGAGAAAACCCTTTTTCTTACTTAAGAAAGGAAAGTGCTTTGCTGGTAACACTGGAACAGCTATTAGATCGTATATTTTGCATTTCAGAGTTAATGAATCTTCTCTGTCCTAAATGACAGGGATCACGCCTAAGCAACTTCCATGTCCTTCGTATCTTACACACAGTACATGCTTAAGACATACCTTTTGAAATTATATTGACTCCCTTATTATTCTTAAGTCTTGGCCATTGTGCGGTCTCATCCAGTATAGGAGACTAAGGTGTACCACACTTACTCTGTATCTACACTGCTATATGCATATTATAATTACAATTATTTAAAAAAAGAATCTAAAATACGGAGAGATTATGGTATTCTTTCTTGCCCTGTTACAGAAAGTCTCCAACTCTGAGATTCCTGAGGAAGTAAATGCCATAGTCTTACTCACTTTACTGTTCAGATTGTGAGTGAGTATTACTCACGGGCACCTCTTGTTTTTACCAAGATTTTAAACTTTTTTGTTCTTAGGATATCTTTGGCAGCCTGGTAAAAGCCCCTAAGTCCCATATCAGAATAATGTTTTCAATTGCATGAAACATATAGAATACATAGGATTACCTATGGCCTAATTGTGTTGAAATAGTTATCAAAAATATTTTTTAAATTATAGATAATATACGTGCTTACTTATTAGCTCGTTAAATAACAAGACCCAGCGTAGGTCTAACACCTGCCACTGTTTTGGAGTGGTGATGCGCATAACTGGTATTTTGAGATACTGGCAGCAACTAGAATGTGGTATAAAAATAACTGTGATTTCTGTTTCTGACAAGGTCACAGGCATTGCTCATATTGCCGTGTTTGTTGCCTCCGTTCATTTATAATTGAAGGAAATGCTAAGTTTCAGTTACAGGTTAGTGAATATAAAAATTTCAGGCTTTTTCACCATCCCAGTTCACAGACCCCTTGAATTCTATCCATACGTCCATGGTTTCCAATCCGTGCTTTCGACCATTAAGTTGGTATGAAATGTCATTCCAGGGCAGGGGGTTTCTGAACACACAGTGTTCTTGGATGCTTTTTGAGATTTTACAGATAGTTGATTTATTGTCCCTTACTGAACAAGTATCAGGCCACCAATGGCTAATTGGTTTCCATAACCCACCTCCATTTTATTTTTGCTGGACTAGCGAAGCTCACAGGTGTTTGAAGTCCTGTCCTGAAAAATGACTCATTCACAGACGACTGTCCCAAAACATTTCATTCTCTGCTACTGTTTTGTCAAGTATTCTTGAGTAGTAAGGTCAATAGTTATTAGCGAAAGTGTGTACTACATCTTAAAGATCTTTTTGGAGAGTCTAGTGCATTTATTTGGTGGGGCTGGGGATTCTTTTGCTCATGAAAGACCATGAATAGTTAGTTTTCTACTTCTCTACTTATCTGCTTTGCTAATATAAGTGATACCCGTTTGGCTACTTTTTCATGATTAGTTGGTTATTGGGTCCAATCTGTAGAATGCTAATGAATATGGAGGCCCTGGGTTTTTTGAAAACCCATATTAAATCTGTTTTTCTTTTTTTTTTTTTTTTTTAAATTAATTAATTTATTTATTTATTTATTTTTGGCTGTGTTGGGTCTTCGCTTCTGTGCGAGGGCTTTCTCCAGCTGTGGCAAGCGGGGGCCACTCTTCATCGCGGTGCGCGGGCCTCTCACCATCGTGGCCTCTCTTGTTGCGGAGCACAGGCTCCAGTCGCGCAGGCTCAGTAGTTGTGGCTCACGGGTCTAGTTGCTCCGCGGCATGTGGGATCCTCCCAGACCAGGGCTCGAACCCATGTCCCCTGCATTGGCAGGCAGATTCCCAACCACTGCGCCACCAGGGAAGCCCCTAAATCTGTTTTTCTTAAAGTGACAGGTGGGCGTAAAGAGTTTGCAGAAACACTGATTGATCGATTGATTCATTCTTCCAGCAAATATTTATTTAGCGTTTCTTGTGTGCCAGGCACCGTGCTAGCTGTTCTAGGCACTGAGATACACAGGAAAATCTCTACTCTTCTTGGAAAATACATTCAAGTTTGTGGAGACAGATATAAAAACATGTAAATATTTTTAACAAAAACAAGTAAATGTGTAATATTTCCCGGGATGTTAAGAGCGGGGAAAGAAAAAGTTAGGACAAACAGACAGAGAAAGATAGACATCTAAAAGCGATCGTGCTGCTCCTTTAGATGTGATGTTTGAACAGCGTGGTGACTGAGGTGAGAAAGTGAGTCATAGAGGTATTTTGGAGGAAAGTGTTCTAGGCTCAGGAAACAAAGCTGGGTAAGGCCTGGCAAGGGGAGGGGGTTGATGGTAGAGGTGGTTTACTCATGTTTGAGAAGGGTAAGTGAGGGAGTGGTGGGGAGAGGGAAGGTGGGGTGGGGGAGGGGTTTGGATGCACAAGGAGGGAGGATGCAGCAGAGGGGTCAGGAGGGCTTGTAGGGCCCAAGTGAGAAGGGAAAGCCCAAGAGAGGAAAGGCATTATTTGACTCCTGTCTTAATAGGCTCACTGCGGCTACTGTGTGGCCCATGAACCTTAGGGCCTTAGGGAAAGAGCTGGGAGAGCAGGCAGGAGGCTAGTGAGCTGTTGTTCAGGCCATGGGTGATGGTCACTTGGACGAGGCACGCCAAGGAGACCTGGTAAGAAATGAATGTGATTCCGTGATAATTCAAGTGCCAGGGTAATCAGATTGTTTCTTAACGTCTGGTGGTGTTTAATCTGGTTTTTGAAAAGAGGGGAAACATGCAGCATCACTGATTTAATAAAAATAAAAGGGGGCTTCCCTGGTGGCGCAGTGGTTAAGAATCCACCTGCCAATGCAGGGGGACACGGGTTCGAGCCCCGGTCCGGGAAGATCCCACATGCCACAGAACAACTAAGCCTGTGCACCACAACTACTGCACCTGTGCTCTAGAGCCCGCGAGCCACAACTACTGAAGCCCACGCGCCTAGAGCCCGTGCTCCACAACAGGGGAAGCCACCGCAATGAGAAGCCCGCACACCGCAGCAAAGAGTAGCCCCCGCTTGCGGCAACTAGAGAAAGCCTGCGTGCAGCAATGAAGACCCAACACAGCCATAAATAAATAAATAAACAAATAAATTTAATAAATAAATGGAATGTGTGTGATACTTCTTTGCTAAAGATACATTTAAAACTACAAAATTTCAAAATTTCTGGTTTCAGATATTATGATTGCATCGAAAATATATTTTAACGTGCAGCTCCTTCTTGAAATTTTACATGTTTTAGAGCTTTTTACCAAACCCAATTTTGGTCCAGCCAGCCTAAGGACCGTGGCCAAGGGCCCTGTCTATATTATACTAAGTTATTGTCTGAAACTGGTAAAAAACACAAAGACTTTCACACCAGTTACAAAGAAGAGAGGAGGTAATATTATAAAAGAATAGGAAAGCTTATTTACAAAGCTAAATTCCCATGGGATCTATGGAAAACCATTTGGAATTTTCCAGATGATTAGAACAAACGGTGATATACTGCCACCTAGGGGGAGAGTTTGGCTCTCAAGGAAATGGAAAAAATTAAACTAAGCTTCAAAATACGTCGAAGTGAATACATTTCATAACATTTTATTGAGCATTCCATGACATTACAAATTAATCATAAAATTGATTAGATTTGGTATGTATAGTTTTGGTGACTGTAATTTTCTGAACTAAAGATCAGTAGATCTAATAGAACTGATTTCTTCTAACTTCAGAATGCATTGGTTTGAAACTTTTTCTGAAGTATAGAAAGAAAACCACATGAAATTATGCCCTCAACATTAAGTCATGCATTTGGTGGAAGCTGCATTAAGTTAGGGTGTTCTAGAGGATCCAGGCCGTTGGGTCAGTGATCCCAGCCCCTGCCCCACCCCTTGGCTTTCTAGTATTACAGCAGCCTGTCTTCCAGACTCCTGAATCCTAAGCATTGTGCTCTCCTCTCCCACCTGTCAACTGCCCTAAGAAAGTGAAGAGAAAGAACCCTGCATTTTTTTCATACTTGTCTGAACAAAATTATTTCTGGACAAATGACTAAGATGAGGGCAAGTTTAAATAATCACGGAGACTTGTCTTTAGTGCTAAAGGACAGTTTTCTGTTATTGACTTTGGCTCAAAATAGATTTTCATTTTGAAATTAAATGACAAATTTTAAGTTCTATATGAGCCTTTGACACGTTAATTTGTTTTGGAATTTCTATCAAATTTTGGAAGTGGCCTTTGGCTTACTTACTGAAGAAGTAAGGTGTGGTACCCCTGAGTCCCTCCAGGAAACAGTCTGGGAGGCATTATAGTGTAATGGGGAGAACTTCAGTGCTGGAGCCGGTGAGACCTGGGTTCCAATCCCAGCTCTGCCCAGGCTGGTCTTTTGACCTTAGGAAAGTACTTTCTCTGTAGCCTTTTTCTCTTCATTTGTAAAATGGGGATCACATTTGTCTCATAGAGAGCATGTAAGGGGCAAGAACACATGGTAAAACCTTCGTAAGTTACCGTCCATGATGATGCTAGGTCCAGACATCTAGTATAAATTAAATTAATTGAAATGAAGTTTCTCTGTGAACTGCCAGTTACTCTTATTTTTTTTTCCATGTTTTCTTGGGTTTCTGAGAGAGGTGATTGATTTATGTACTTCAGTGTTTTCAGTAATTTGGTATAATCTAATGGCTAAAAGAGAATATTATCATTTATATAATCTGTCGTCTGTTTTAATGCTATAATTTTTCTCTGCGTATTTGTACTATTGTGCACTTTTTGAGCCAAAATGGTATATGAACAGAAGAGAATGGAAGCACAGAGATTTCTCCTATTCCTATGGATCCCATATCAAGATCTTTATAACCTCTTCTTGATGTTAATAATTTTTTTCCCCAGTACTGAAGATTTTCGATTACTTTAGCATTATTTTTCAGGTGTGCGATAGATATAGGGTGGGAAAAGACATACAGAGTGATGTCAAGGAATTTATTTAGAAAATGGAACTGGAGCTAAATCTGGGAATGTGAGTTTTAAGTTTCCAGTTTGAGTCTTAATGGGGTCAGTTCAAGAAAAATACTGGGATGTGATGAGAATTTGATTTCAAATTCTGAAAAAATAGATTTACAAATTGATGACTATTCCTAAGTTATTTTTAATGAAGTCTTAATTAGGCTTCTCTTTGTCATTTTCAGCTGTACAAAGAAATTGAAATTTGTCCAAAAGTCACTCAGAACATCCAGATTGAGAAGTCAGATACAGCCGGTGATAATTATGGTATGTTTCTTTTTCTTTGATCTTTGGTGTTCTTCACGTTGAAACAATTCCTGTGTAAACATGCACTTATTTACAATTCAATAAAATGCCTTTGGGGCCTATTTAAAACAGATAGCCCATCTGGCTTCTGTGCTCTGCCGAGCAGCCAAAATAAGGGGAAAAAGATATTTACCCTGGGTATGATGAAGGTTTCAGCTTTAAATTTTGTAACTTTAATCATCGGGGTTCGCCTGTAATAAAAAAGAAATGAATCCACTGGGAGGAGATTATTTTATTTTATGATATACCCTAGTAATGAAGAAATTATCCTTTCGTACCTCTATCCCCCAAATATATGTATTAATTCTCCTTTCCCTCACAAATGATGTTAAAGGAACTTATTTTGGTGGGAGTCAGGGTCCCCAAGACCACCCCTGGGTTTTTTGGTTCACTAAGAGGACCCACTGGACTCAGCTTATTCATGACCACGGTTTATTACAGCAAAACTATACAAAATAGCATCAGTAAAAGGGAGAGGCACATGGGGTGAAGAGCGAAGAAACCAGGTACCAGCTTCCAGAGTCCTCCCCAGTCACACAGAAGTCCATAATTCCCCCAGCAACAAGCTGTGACAATGCGTGTGAACTGTTGTCTGGTAGGAAGTTTGTTAGTGACTCAGTGCCCAGGATTTTTATTGAGAGGCTGGTCATGTAGGCACCCTCTGCCCAGCATATACCAAAATTCCAGCCCCCCAGGAGGAAAGCAGGTGTTCAGCACAAACCACGTTGTTTGTACAGATTTTAGACACAATGAGCTACATTAGGGTGTTGGGAACCCTCCCAGAATCCAAGTTCCCAGATGCCAGCCAGGAGCCAAACTGATAAGTAGGCCTTTCAAAGAACAGCAGTAAGGCTTGCTCTGTTAAGGCTTTCCTATTGTCTACATTCTGGTGTAGTTAAGTATGTAATCCTTTCCACAGATTTAAGACTAGTCTTCTTAGCATTACACTTTATGACTTGGATAGTAGTGAAGTTGGTGCTTGAGTGAAATACATAGGGAAACCCATATGCTGTGTCAGGGCTAGATCAGTCAGGAGGGCGAGGTTAGCTGAGGAAATGACAGTCACCAAAAAAAGAAATTCTTTCTCCTGTTCACCATGCATCCTCTGTGGGTTGCCTGGGACCCTTTCTGTATGTTGTCCTCACTCTAGGACCCAGGCCTGCAGCACCTGCCACCTGGGACATTGTCTGTCTCCTGGCAAAGGGGAAAGAGGGAAGGTGGTGATTTGGGTGCTGGCTCACTCCCAATTGACTTGTCAAAGCAAGTAACTGGAGGGGGGGATGGGTAGGTGGGCAGAAGAGTGTAGTCCTACTATGTACTGGAAAAAAGGAAAACTAGAAGACCTGGTGGAAAGATATAAAGGTCACTGCATATACTCGCTTACTGCGTATTTCTCTCTGAATTAACTTATTAGGCTTTTTAACATTTGAAAGTCTTCAAACCCTTTACTGGGCAGCAGCATCTTCAGTATCCCTGCCGAAGCCTCTCCCGCAGGCATCGAGTTCACCTCTCAGAGCACTCACTGGAGTGCTTTGGCCTAATGAAGAGAACCTAATTTCCAACCCCTGGCCACTTGCAGTTACACCCTCACGCTGTTTACTTCTTGACCTTAAAACTAAAGACAGCATGAAGCCAGAGGACATTTTTGATGGCAAGGGATAAATGTGTCTGAAGGCTTATTATGCAGCGGAAGCATGACCTCAGTAATTAAAGCAGTAATTGGTAGCAGTGCTACAAATAAGCATCTGGGTCCTCCAAACTGAAATGTACCATATCCGTTCCTCTTTTGTCTTTGGTTTAGTTAATTTCTCTTGAGTAAGGGGAAAATGTAGCAAGAAGCAAGACAGGGCTGAATTTCAGAGCTCTTGGAATCAAATGCTAAGGTGGACTGCTTTTGGGGACTTCCCTGGCGGTCCAGTGGTTAAGACTCTGCCCTTCCACCGCAGGGGGCGCGGGTTCCATCCCTGGTTGGGGAATTAAGGTCGCATGTGCCGTGCAGCGCAGCCAAAGAAAAAAAAAGATGGATTGGTTTTGGGACTCAGAAATAGAAACTGGGCATAGAACCGCTATATTTTTTATCCTTTTTTTTTTTTATTAAAGTGGCTGAAGTACTCACAGAACCTGTTTACATTTCCATGCTGAAGCTGTTACAGGGCATCAGACATCAACCCAGAGGGTACTGTTGGCCGTGCTTCTCACATGACCTGACATAAAGAAGCAGGGGTTTGGGGGGGTTTGTTTTCATTTCCGATCTGTCATGGAGCACCCCTGCTTTTGTAAACTACAAAATCCCTTGCTTAGAGGTTGTGGCAGTGTCAGATGCTGAGGTTCGCAGTGCTGTAGTCTTGCTTTCTGTCCTTACATCGCTGTCAGTTGCAGCCTATCTGTAGTGGTTCCTGGACTTCACCTTGGAAAGCCGCCACGCATGGCTAATAACCTTAGGTAAAATCATTTATTCTCAGTGCCCAGTTCGATGTTGGCAGAAGGCGTTCCCACAAGTAGCTAAAGAGTCCCCGAGTCCTAAGAAGACCTGGTTGTCTCTGACCTCAGACTCTACCAAGGATTCTAAATTCAGCCCACCTCTCTCTGACATTAGCACCTAAGTGCAGCTTCCTGCTATACATCAATTTCAGTATATGTAAGTTACTAGCACACATCAGCACACATACAAGATCTAACTATAAACCAGATGCTGCTTTCTATTGTAGAATGCTTTAGGGAGGAAATTATGACTTAATAATTCCACTGACTAAACAAATGGAAAGATTTAACACTTGCCTAATTTCTCTCTCTTGCCCCTCCCTCTACCTCAGCCCTCAGGACTCTCTCAGACTTGTTGTTGAAGTTAGTTCAAATAGTTTTGTAATAGACTAAGCATGATCCCCTAGGCTGCCTTGAAGTGGATGAATGCATCATTTCAGCAACTGAGTATTCCTTCTTCTCTGGGGACTGGTTAGACTATTAGACTTTTGGTCTTGTGTCCCCTCTATGTCAGAGATGTCTGCACTTTTCTCACTTTCTCTCTTTCACTGTATCCTGGACTCTGGTTTTGAGTACTTCTATTTTGTTTACTTTGTTGTCCTGATTTATCTTTGGTCATGAATTTCAGTATGAGGAAACTTCTGGTTATTCAACATATGAGTCTGTCTTCTTCGTTTCTTCACTTAGTTTTAATCACTTCCTTCATTCTCAAGATCATATGCCATTCATGGTGCCTCCTGGTCTTTGTAACTCTTAAGCCTTCTGATGGGTGGATATATTGGGTTTATATTGAATAACTCCCTCTGTCTTCTGGTGGCAGTCATTTTGGACCGTATTACATTGGTCTGCTGGGAATTACATTGCTGCTATCCTATTTAAAAGAAAAAAATATGCTGACTTGAGCGGCTGCCATCAAAAAGTCTACAAATAACAAATTTTGGCGAGGATGTGGAGAAAAGGGAACCTTTCTACACTGTTGGTGGGAACGTAAATTAGTGCAGCCTCTATGGAAAACAGTATAGAGGTTCCTTAAAGAAACTAAAAATAGAACTACCATATGATCCAGCACTCCCGCTCCTGGATATATATCCGGAAAAAACTAAAACTCTTAATTCAAAAAGATGCATGCACCCCAAAGTTCATAGCAGCACTATTTACAGTAGCCTGGACATGGATACAGTGGAATATTATTCAGCCAGAGAAAAGAATGGAATGTTGCCATTTGTAGCAATCTGGATGTGCCTAGAGAATATTATTTCACAGCTTAGCAAAATAAGTCAGAGAAAGACGAATACTATATGATATCACATATGGAATCTAAAAAATAATACAAATGAGTACATATTTGTTACTGTAGGAGATGGTGATAATCCCCACCTTCCCTCCAGTGTGCAGATAATTGGCATCTTGAAAGGCAGGCTGCTCTTTGGGACTCTTGACATCCTTAGTGGTAAGGAAGGAAGGCAACAAATGAATACCCATCTCCACTGACTTTGGTTTAAGGTGACTTGTAGTAGGCTCTCAACACATCACCTCTCCTGACAATGTGTTCATTTTATTTTTAATAGAATAAAATTTGAATTAAAAATATAATTAAAAAATTTGGTCTCAGAACTTTATAAAATGGTAGCATTTTTGAAAGGAAATGCCTGTATTTTAATGAATTCTATTCATCCTCTCCCTGATGTAGTCCTTGATTCTGTATCTATTCTAACAGATAAAAGAAAAAGAAAATCTCTGCTGCGATGCAGATAAATACGCCTGTGTTAAGGCTAATGTCATTTAAGTGGCTCGTGTCTAAAATTATTTTTATTTCAGTGGGACTTCTTGAAGAGTAATCTGAAAGTTAGAAGTTGCTGTAAGAATGGAATTTAAAATAAGAGAATAAAATAAAGGCTTTGGAAAGTCCTCAGGGGGTGGGCGCGTATAGTTCCCTATCCGAGGGAGTTTCGCTACCCTAGTGGGTGATGGCATTTGGCAGTTTTGCCTACGTGTGGGTATCTATTTCCTGGTCCTGTGAATGATACAAAAAAAACATGTGTTCATTATGACATGAACTGAGAAGTCTCAGTAAATCCCTGGGCCCCAGTCTTTTAATTAATTATTCTATTTTGTTGTTAGTTGCCTGCTTATTTTTTGAAACCACTGTTTTTTCCTTTGTCTAAGCCTTATTTTTCTCCCAGAGCTGAAATCATTCATGTTATATCTTTACAATTGTATTAATTTCCATTGCCCTTTTAAGATTATCTACCAAAGTATTTTATCCTGAGGGAAAGTCGGTGTTGGTTGTGGACATTGCATTGATTGATCAGAAAGAGTTTTACATGAGACTGTCTAGAAACAGAGGTGACCAAGGCTTGTAGCCATAGGATTGGGAGCACTTAGAACCTCAGGGCCTTGTTCTGCCTTATTTTCCGAAGGATGTAGCAAAACCCAAGATTAATTAACTAATGGGCTTTGAGCTCTGGAAGCCTAGACAGGTATAAGATAATCTTATGATCAAACACTAGGAAAATGTGCAGTCCATCAGTTTCAATATGAAGAAGGATTTCTAAAGTTTGTTGCTACTTCTCCCTGTTTGCAGAATTTTACTAATTAAAGCAGTGTCCACACAGCAATATATATGGATGAACACACATCATACAGTTGTTCTGTTGACATGTCCTAGGACATAGATTTGCTGAAAAAAGTCAAGGGGACCCAGATGAGATAAGCTGATTGTTTCTGTTTTGTGCCATGGAGGGAACTGTGAAAAAAAAAGCAAAACTATGGCATTTATTAGCAAGCAGAGTAAAACAAAATCATTTTCTTCCATTTGAGTTGATAGGTAGGTTGTATGAAGATAGATGTACCTGGTAATATTAATTTTTACAGTGACTTCTTTTAGAGTGATCTAAACATACATTTTTCTGCTTTGTGGAACAATATGAACAAGGAAAAACTATAACCCCAAGCAGTGAACATAGCTAGTTCACAGCAGATTCTTCTTATTGTTCTCTCAACACTCAGAGGGTGTGAGCCTTACCTGGCTGTCTCTGTTTCCTAGGCTTTTCACTTTCTTCTGTGGAAGAAGATGGTGTTCGAAGGCTCTACGTGAATAGTGTAAAGGAAACTGGCTTAGCTTCCAAGAAAGGTAAGTTACTAAGTGTCTTGTCTTGACTTGTCTGTCTTCATTTCCCTTTTGGGTTTCTCTAGTTGGTGCATGAGAAGGATATGCCCAAAGGTTCACCCCTGAAGAGTATTTAAATGTTGTCTCATCGAAAACTCTTCCAGGGAATACGAGTATTATTTCCATCAGCTCAATTGTGCAAGGAATGTTGCCTTCTTGGATTTTAAATCTGATTTTGAGCCCATCTCCATGGGGTTGATGGGAAGTTCCCTTCTAATCAGAAGTGGTTGTCCTTCCCTACCATCTGGGATGGAATGGAGGTCCCAGGGATCTTCTTGAAGCAAATTATTCGGGAAGACCCCTCTGTGCTTTGGTCTGCACTGGTTGAAGCTGACATTGGCCTTTGCCTGAGCTTGCAAAGCTCCTTCATGTTCTGTTGCTGCCATTCATAGAGGAATCTTTGTAGAAGTTGAGAACCTAGGGGTTCAGGATCCTGACTTCCTGCCCTCCTTAGAGAGCTCTTCTCTGCTACACCCTGCCTGCAGCCCTACAAGGGCTCATAGTGTTGTCTGTCTAGGCTACTTGTGGAACCCCAGCTCTCCATACTTTTTCTACTCTGAGAGAATCATTTCAACCTAGATTTTTTGCTTCCTATGTTAGTTTCCTAGGGCTGCAGTAGCAAATTACCACAAACTGAGTGATTCAGAACAATAGAATGTATTCTCACACAGAGGCCCTTCAAACTTCTGGCCTCCTGATGTTTTCTCATCAGGAGGCCAGAAGTTTGAAATCAAGGTATTGGCAGGGTTGTTTCCTTCTGGAGCCTCTGCAGGAAGAATCTGTTTCACGGTTCTTTCTAGATTCTGCTGGCTGCTAGTAACCCATGGCATCCTTGGCTTGTAGCTGCATCACTCTAATTTCTGCCTCTGTCCTCACATGGCCCTCTTTCCTGTGTGTCTCTCTGTCTTTACATGGCCTTCTTATAAGAACACCAGGCATTGGATTTAGGACCCACCCTACTCTGGTATGACTTCATCCTGACTTAATTACATCTGCAAAGACCCTATTTCCAAATAACGTCACGTTCTGGGTGGACATGACTTTTGGGGGGAACGTTCTCAAGTCACCATACTCACTGTAAATGCATTGGGCAGGTAGGTAGGGCTTAAAATCCACCTTCATTTCATTCTTCTTGCTATGGAATTTTTAGCTTCATCCAGGCAGTGGCAAAATAATGCCCATTGAATATAAAAGTCCAACATGTCTTGGTCAGTTACACTTGGATGTGATACCTGTATCTGTTCTGCTAGAGGACGGTGGAGCAGCTGGGAGAGGATGGAATGCCTGCCTACCTTTCCCACCTCCTCCCATGTTCTGGGGCAGCTTAGTTCTGGGTGTTCATGGCTTACAAACTCCCTGTGCAGCTTACTTTGCCCTGTGCTGTCAGCACCGGAGAAGTGCTACCCACAGACTTGGCTCTGCACAGAGATGGCAAAGGTGTGCCCAATCGGAAACAAAGTTCAAGTAATTTATCTACTGCTAACGGCCATGGACAAGGATTTTCCTTCATTTTCCTTCCATGTTTTCGAGGCCAAAGGCAGGCCGGAGGCCAGAGTTTGACGCATTCAAAGCATATCTCAGCTAAGAGCAGAGGTGACGGGGCTTATTCCCCTTTAAACCCCAATCTGATTTTTATCTCTTTCAGCACGAGTGTGCCTGTTGGCGTGCGGGGGTGGGGAAATACGCTGCCCTGGTTTTAGTCACATCCTGTTTTAGTCCTTTGAATCCAGGAACACTGGTGTTAGATAAAAACAAACAGTCGTCTGCTGCAACTCCCTTGCCCATATAGCACTGTTCTCTGCAGATGCAAGAGTGATGCCCACTTGTCCACCTGGGTGGCAAACTATTCCCAGTATCTGGCCTGCAGAGGGCTGTGTCGAGAGAGGTATTTGAGGTATTTGATGTTAAACATAACCGCTATGTGAAGACTTCCCGATAAGGAGAGCTCCCTGTGGACCATACGGCCTCTTTGTGGACGTCTCTGATTATAAAACATCCTTCTCCTTCAGCTTCCGTTCACTCTTTGCTTCCTCGTTTATAGCCAGCCATTGGTGTTGATGATGTGCTTCATGTTACAACTGCTAAGTCTTTTCCACATTTGACACTTCCAGATCTTTCAACAATTCATTAGAATGTAGAATACACCTCTGGTCATTGCCCTCTGGACACTATCCAGATGCTAGTTCTGCTAGAGGATGGTCCAGATTTTAGTGTTTCTTAAAATGACCAGAATGTGGTGCAACCAAGGGGCATCTGGTGGCACGCAGCCTAATTAGATCTGAATATTCTGTTTGCATTAATTGAACCTACACTTTATTTATTTTTCTTAGCCATCGTGGGCTTTTGGCCTGTGATGGGCTGATGGGTAATTCCCATATTCCTGCTTTCTCTTGCCTACCTCTTGCTCTGTGTTGGATCTCATGTTGGCTGTACTTGTAGAACTGACTTTTGGAGCCAAACTGTGTTTACACTTATCTCTGTTCATCTTGGGCCTGTTTGGCCCATTGTTCTGCTCTTGGAATCATCTGAGGTTGGGATCAGGCATCTTCTTTGCTGTCATCTAAGTGTCTTCCAGATGGCTCCACAGGACACAGAGAAAGCTCTGTGCTGTATTTTTCTAGACAGATAGATTAGATGCTTCACAACTTCTACCGTGGGTGGTGGGGATCATTTTTGAGTAGGCTCAAAAATTCCAAAAAAAGTTTTCCTCTTTGTTCTACCAAATATTAATAATGAGAGTTAATGTCTTGAATATCTTCCACATGCCAAGTGCTGTGCAAAGAGTTTTATGTGGATTATTTTGTTGAATCTCATTCAATCCATGCCCCTCTTTACATATGAGGAAACTGAGGCTGGGAGAGATTCAGTAACATGCCCACAGGCACAGAGCTGTTACACAGTGGGGTTGTGACAGAAGGACCCTGACAAGGTACTTCATTGCCCACCACTGCTGGGCCCCCTGCTCTCACTTATTAAAACTGAGACTAGCGCACTCAGGTAGGCCCTGTATTAGTTTCCTAGGGTTGCCATAACAAACTGTCACAAATTGGGTGGCTTAAGAAACAGAACTGGATAAAACTAAAAGCTGGTTCTTTGAGAAGATAAACAAAATTGATAATCCATTAGCCAGACTCATCAAGAAAAAAAGGGAGAAGACTCAAATCAATAGAATTAGAAATGAAAAAGAAGTAACAACTGACACTGCAGAAATACAAAGGATCATGAGAGACTGCTATAAGCAACTATATGCCAGTAAAATGGACAACCTGGAAGAAATGGACACATTCTTAGAAAAGCACAACCTTCCAAGACTGAACCAGGAAGAAATAGAATATATAAACAGACCAATCATAAGCACTGAAATTGAGACTGTGATTAAAAATCTTCCAACAAACAAAAGCCCAGGACCAGATGGCTTCATAGGCGAATTCTATCAAACATTTAGAGAAGAGCTAACACCTATCCTTCTCAAACTCTTCCAAAATATAACAGAGGGAGGAACACACCCCAACTCATTCTACGAGGCCACCATCACCCTGACACCAAAACCAGACAAAGATGTCACAAAGAAAGAAAACTACAGGCCAATATCATTGATGAACATAGATGCAAAAATCCTCAACAAAATACTAGCAAACAGAATCCAACAGCACATTAAAAGGATCATACACCATGATCAAGTGGGGTTTATCCCAGGAATGCAGGGATTCTTCAATATACGCAAATCAGTCAATGTGATACACCATATTAACAAATTGAAGGAGAAAAACCATATGATCATCTCAGTAGATTCAGACAAAGCTTTTGACAAAATTCAACACCCATTTAGGATAAAAACTCTCCAGAAAGTAGGCATAGAGGGAACTTACATAATAAAGGCCGTACATGACAAACCCACAGCCAGCATCATTCTCAATGGTGAAAAACTGAAACCATTTCCTCTAAGATCAGGAAGAAGACAAGGTTATCCACTCTCACCACTGTTATTCAACGTAGTTTTGGAAGTTTTAGCCACAGCAATCAGAGAAGAAAAAGAAATAAAAGGAATCCAAATCGGAAAAGAAGAAGTAAAGCTGTCACTGTTTGCAGATGACATGATACTATACATAGAGAATCCTAAAGATGCTACCAGAAAACTACTAGAGCTAATCAATGAATTTGGTAAAGTAGCAGGATATAAAATTAATGCACAGAAATCTCTTGCATTCCTATACACTAATGATGAAAAATCTGAAAGGGAAATTAAGGAAATATTCCCATTTACCACTGCAACAAGAAGAATAAAATACCTAGGAATAAACCTACCTAAGGAGACAAAAGATCTGTATGCAGAAAACTATAAGACACTGATGAAAGAAATGAAAGATGATACAAACAGATGGAGAGATATACCATGTTCTTGGATTGGAAGAATCAACATTGTGAAAATGACTATACTACCCAAAGCAAACTACAGATTCAGTGCAATCCCTATCAAACTACCACTGGCATTTTTCACAGAACTAGAACAAAAAATTTCACAATTTGTATGGAAACACAAAAGACCCCGAATGGCCAAAGCAATCTTGAGAAAGAAAAACGGAGCTGGAGGAATCAGGCTCCCAGACTTCAGACTCTACTACAAAGCTACAGTAAACAAGACAGTATGGTACTGGCACAAAAACAGAAATATAGATCAATGGAACAGGATAGAAAGCCCAGAGATAAACCCATGCACATATGGTCACCTTATCTTTGATAAAGGAGGCAAGTATATACAATGGAGAAAAGACAGCCTCTTCAATAAGTGGTGCTGGGAAAACTGGACAGCTACATGTCAAAGAATGAAATTAGAACACTCCCTAACACCATACACAAAAATAAACTCAAAATGGATTAAAGACCTAAATGTAAGGCCAGACACTATAAAACTCTTAGAGGAAAACATAGGCAGAACACTCTATGACATACATCACAGCAGGATCCTTTTTGATCCACCTCCTAGAGAAATGGAAATAAAAACAAAAATAAACAAATGGGACTTAATGAAACTTAAAAGCTTTTGCACAGCAAAGGAAACCATAAACGACCAAAAGACAACCCTCAGAATGGGAGAAAATATTTGCAAATGAAGCAACTGACAAAGGATTAATCTCCAAAATATACAAGCAGCTCATGCAGATCAATATCAAAAAAAAAAAAAAAAAAAACAACCCAATCCAAAAATGAGCAGAAGACCTAAATAGACATTTCTCCAGAGAAGATATACAGATTGCCAACAAACACATGAAAGGATGCTCAACATCACTAATCATTAGAGAAATGCAAATCAAAACTACAATGAGGTATCACCTCACACCAGTCAGAATGGCCATCAAAAAATCTACAGACAGTAAATGTTGGAGAGGGTGTGGAGAAAAGGGAACCCTCTTGTACTGTTGGTGGGAATGTAAATTGATACAGCCACTATGGAGAACAGTATGGAGGTTCCTTCAAAAACTAAAAATAGAACTACCCTACGACCCAGCAATCTCACTACTGGGCATATGCCCTGAGAAAACCATAATTCAAAAAGAGTCATGTACCACAATGTTCATTGCAGCTTTATTTACAATAGCCAGGACATGGAAGCAACCTAAGTGTCCATTGACAGATGAATGGATAAAGAAGATGTGGCACATGTATACAATGATATATTACTCAGCCATAAAAAGAAAGGAAATTAAGTTATTTGTAGTGAGGTAGATGGACCTAGAGTCTGTCATACAGAGTGAAGTAAGTCAGAAAGAGAAAAACACATACCATATGCTAACACATATATATGGAATCTAAAAGAACAAAAACAAAAACAAAATGGCTCTGAAGAACCTAGGGGCAGGACAGGCGTAAAGATGCAGACGTAGAGAATGGACTTGAGGACACAGGGAGGGGGAAGGGTAAGCTGGGATAAAGTGAAAGAGTGGCATGGACATATATACACTACCAAATGTAAAATAGATTGCTAGCGGGAAGCAGCCGCATAGCACAGGGAGATCAGCTTGGTGCTTTGTGACCACCTAGAGGGGTGGGATAGGGAGGGTGGGAGGGAGGTGCAAGAGGGAGGGGATATGGGGATATATGTATACATATAGCTGATTCACTTTGTTATAAAGCAGAAACTAACACACCATTGCAAAGCAATTATACTCCAATAAAGATGTTAAAAAAAAAAAAAAAACCAGAACTGTATTCTCCCACAGTTCTAGAGGACAGAGTCTGAAACCAAGGTGTGTGCAGGGCTGTGGTCCCTGGGAGGCTCTAGGGGAGAATCCTTTCTTGCTTCTTCTTTCATCTGGAGGCTCCAGGTGTGGCAGCAGTGCTCCAATCTCATCCTCCGTCTTCACATAACTTTCTCCTCTTCTCTCTGTCTCTCTTTTGTGTGTCTGTTACAAGGACACTTTTCAGTGGGTTTAGGACCCATCAGATAATCCAGCATGATTTTATCTCAAGATCTTTTACTGAATTATAGCTGCAAAGATCCTGTTTCCAAATAAGCTCACATTCCCAGGTTTTGGGACATGGACATATCTTTTTAGGGTCCACCCTTCAACCCACTACACATTGTTATTCAACCAGTCACAGCAACCTAGAAATTCTTTTTTTATAAATTATTTTATTTTTATTTATTTAGTTTTTGGCCGAGTGGCTTGAGGGATCTTAGTTCCCTGACCAGGGATTGAACCCGGGCCCTAGGCAGTGAGAGTCCAGAGTCCTAACCACTGGACCGCCAGGGAATTCCCGCAAACCTATAAATTCTTTTAAAAAAACAAAAAACTTGCAGATGTTTTTAGTTGTTAAGTTGTTTCTTCTTTTTCTCCTTATTTTACCTCCTCTAATATCTAACCAAAAGAATTGTCTCCAGGAGAACACTTAAAAACCAATAATTGCCTTTCACATGTGGAAATTTTGTGTTTTCAATTCAAATGCTGTGATGCCAAAATCTTTCACCTAAAAAAATGGAATGGTTAGTCTCCTAGAATTCTGCCTCTGACGTGGAGGAAAACCTTCTCATTTCTCTCCCATTGCCTCCTCACCTGCGATGTTTCTTGGAGTATTTTATGATAGAAAATTGATTTCAAGTATTTTGGAACCCTGAGTAAAGCTGGCCGATAGGTGTGACCCGGTGAAGTTGGGAAGTGAGAACTTCTCTGCGGAATTATTTTTCTGTGGGATCAGAGTGAGAACTGCGGGTGCCTGAGGGACTCTGTGGCTTTGTGTTTGGCAGTTCATCCTTTGTCTCTGCCCTTCAGTCACTCCCTTTTTCAAGTTTGTTTTTCCACATTAGTCTAGAAAATAAGAATCAGACTCCTTTCTTCTTCTTAACTGAAGGGAAACCTTATTTCCTCTCCTGTTCTTCCCTAATCTCTCCCTTTCTCAAACTGCTGGAATGTTCTTTTAATGTCAGGTGGACCTGCCCCGGGTCAGTCCCAAGTTCTTGTTCTCCTAGGCTGGGCTGGTTCACAGCCGCTCCTCTGGGTCCCAAGCTTCGGCAACTCCCCAGCATGCTTTGCAAAAGTAGCAGAACCTTTGGGGGACCTTCAAAAGGCCATTCACCCCAAGGTCCTGATGCAGTTTCAAATAAAAGGTGGGGGAGGGGAAAATATGATTGCATTTGGTTCCGTAAATTATCATCTCTCAGTGTGTTTGGAATAAGATGACCTTCAGTGGTTGTAGCCGAGGCGATGCCTGCATTTTGGTTCCGTAGAAATGATTCACAGACTTTAGCTGACTGTGCATACGTGTCCACCGTAGCATAAGAAGGCATAGAAGTTGCTGCAGTCAGAGAACCTTTCCATCTTTTCCCCTCAAAATGCTAGGACGATAGCCAGAATTAGCATTTGCGAGGAGCAATTGGCAGATGCTTAGAGCACATAGACTCAAGAAGGAATAAATTTGTTTAGCTGGTGTATTCAGGACAGGATAGGCATACTGTGACATCCCAGTCTAGAACCCTCCCAAACCAAAGCCCACGTGATCACCCGATGATTCCCTTTTGCGCACTACAGCCTGTTTGCAGCAACACCTATAACAGGAGAGCTCGGTGTGCCCTTTCGAAACAGGGCGTCTAAGATGCTGTGATCTGATTTGATGCTGCAGCTGCTTTTATGCGTGTGTGACATTAAACATTTTCCATCTCGCGTTGGCAGGCCTGAAAGCGGGAGATGAGATTCTTGAGATCAATAGTCGTGCCGCGGGCACCCTGAATGCCTCTGTGCTCAAAGATTTCCTCGCGCAGCTGTCCCTGGGCCTCCTGGTGAGGACCTACCCCGAGCTGGAGGGAGGAGCAGAGCTGCTGGGGAGCCCGCCTCTCCGGCTGGACGGCCCCGCCGACCTCAGCGAGAACCCTCTCGCCTTTCTCACCAGCAACACAGGTATGGCTGTGCACCGGGCTGGCCCTCGGAGGCTGCCCATGCGGCTTGCGTATTTCTGTGGATTTCCTGCATCTGGCAGGTCATCTAAGATGTGTGAGTAAGATGAGCAGATTACTGAGCTTCCTGTCGAAATTTCAAAGGGGCCAGGAACTTTTGTGCTGGTGGAACTACTGTTTGGCTGCAATGGAAAGCTTTGTCATGCTGCTGTTGCTTGTCATTTGGGAGAAAGATAAACGGGTAGGGGCCACTGTCTCTTGGCTGTGGACAGAGAGTTGGAGACACAGAAGTGCCAGGACTCACTTAAGATGCTGGGGCTCCCTGCCTTCCATGACGCCATCCCCCAAATCACCCAGCCCTGCGTTGCCTTCTGTGGAAGAGGAGGATGTGGGATGAGATGCCCAGAGCGGAAATATGCCCAGAACTGGTGTCTGGTCAACTTTTCTCTTGGGGCCTTGTGACCTAGAGTCTGGACAAGAGCCCATCGGTGGAACCCCCTGCCCTGCCCCGCCCCATCTGCCACTTCTCCTGTTTACACGTTTCTTCCCGCTCCCTCTGGCAACCTTATACTCATTCAGAAAGGAACAGCTGCCCTGGGAAGCCTTCCTGGCACCCCACCAAGCTCCCCAGGACCCTGCAAAGACATCTTTCACATGGGCCCTGCTCCTGTGTTACTCTTCCTACTTGCTTGCGTCTTTCTCCTGAGTTTGTTTCCTGGTACGAGACTTAGGTTTTCTTCACCTTGCTACACAGGCGCCCATTCTTGTTCAGCGGGAGAATCAGGGAGCAAGGCCACAGGGGAACAGATACGGCTATCATTTACCTCACTATGACCTGGTTCTAAAGTTGGGGTTGATTTGATAAGCTAGGGTTTGGGATTTATTTTCTCTTTAAAACTCGGGTTAAAAAAAGTCTTCATTTTCCACTTCTGAGTGTAGGTACTCTGAGTATTCTTGTTTTTCAAAGTCCCTTCTGAAGCTTGGCTTGGTAAGAATAAATCACAAGCGGAAGCCTTGTGACAATTCATCCTTTTATTGGGTGGTCCCCTAGGAGAATTTGACAAGTTGAGGCTCGAGAGAATCAATCACACTTAGTTACTGTTGACTTCTGACTCATTTTGTCATTGCAGTACCCACACGCCAATCACATCTTTAGAAAAGGACCCCAGGGAGCTGTGTACCCTTTAAAAAAATTTTTTTTTAATTTTTTTATTGAAGTATAGTTGAATTACAATGTTGTGTTAATTACTGCTGTACAGCAAAGTGACTCAGTTATACATATATATATATACATTCTTCTTCATATTCTTTCCTCTTATGGTTTATCACAGGATACTGAATATAGAACCTTGTTGTTTATCCATTCTATATATAATAGCTTACATCTGCTAACCCCAAACTCCCACTCCATTCCTCCCCTGCCTCCCTTCCCCTTGGCAACCACCAGTCTGTTCTGTATGTCCCTGATTTTGTTTCTGTTTCACAGATAGGTCCATTTGTGTCATATTTTAGATTCCACATGTAAGTGATATCATATGGTATTTGTCTTTATCTAAACAGGGAGCTGTGTACCCTTAATGATAGGGAATGGATACCATGAAGGTTGTTCTTTTATGTGACCACAAGATGGCAGGCTCAATCCCGTAAAACTCCGTTCACAGTGGTTTCTGTAAAATGACTGAGTAAGGCGTGTTGTGTTAGATTAGGTTATTGAAAGGACTTTCTAAGGTCTGGATGTACATACTACAAACAACAGTGTGTACTCAACCTTTTTTGGATTTTTTTTCCTGTCTGAGCCCTTCCTGTGGGTTATGGATATAAAGTAGGTGTTGGCAAACTAAGACCCACTGGCCAAATCCAGACTATGGCCTGTTTTTGTGAATAAAGTTTTATTAGAACACAGTCACACCCATTCACTGATGTTTTGTCTCTGGCTGCTTTCCCATTGCAATGGCAGAGTTGAGTAGTTATGACTGGGACTCATGGTCTGCAAGGCTGAAAATATTTGCTATCTGGCCTTTTACAGACCCCTGATATAAAGTGTGATTGAAATTGCTCATGATTTGTTCCTTTAAACACAATCATAGTTTTGATAGATTTCTTTCTTTTGAAAAAAGATTTGTGTGTGTGTGCGTGCGTTTGCACGTGCACACAGTTTGCCAAGTTTTAAGGCCTTTTATTAAAAATTTTTTTTAATTTAAAAATGTGTTTGTACATAGGTGTCTGTTTTGGGAATATTTGAGTATATTTTCTATATGTAGCCCTATCCTGTCAGCAGCTGACCTTAACATCCTCCTTCAGACCAGACACCTTTGTAATCTGCATGCTACATCCACTGAACCTACTGTTGTTTAAACCACATTAAAACTTTTATTTTGGAATCATCCGTAGAAGATTTAGTTATTTGTTTCCAGATCATAACTTGGAACTGACATTTCTTAAGTATTTGCTCTGTGCCGGACATTAATCTGGATGTTGAAAGTTATAATGATGACTATGACATGATTCTGTCCTGATACTTAACATTTTAGTGTAGTCCTTTGTTTTTTAATTGCTTCACCTTTTAATATCTTGTAGGGATCAAAAATCCTTCACAACCAAGTGCGCTTGGTCAAGTTAGGTAATCAAGTTGGTTCAAGAATACAGCATGAAAGCAAAGTCACAGTGTGGGTTTTCTGGACAGTTTCTAAGTTGGTTTCAACATTACTAAGTTCCAGAAGAATTCTCAAATGCTCTCGGTAGTGGCATAGAGGCAAGCAGTCACTCAGGCTCCCCACCTGCGTCTCAGCGTGTCTGCCTTCTGGTTGCTGCCATTTCCTAGTCCCTATTTAACAGTGCAAGATAAAAGAGGGGGCAAGTAAACAGGATAAAATAACCTGAAAGACGGTTCCATAATGAGGCAGAGTTTATAAAGCAGTGCGCACAGACAGCTGCAGTGACAATAGAAAACAACTGAGAAAATGTGTACAATGGGCAGGCTAGACTATAGCCTTCATCTAAATATAGCAGTAACTAAAAATAAGAAGCCCTCCTGAGTGACGGAGTTGAGGTTTGATGCAGGGACCATCTTAGGGTGGTCATAGTGGATGTAAGGCAGCCTTGATGGAGGGCCTGGCCGTGTCCACAGGCACCCTGGCTGGTGCCCGTCTGTAGGAGGCTGGGCCTGTGGATTGCCCCATTTTACAAGTCCAAGTATGCAGACTTGGCCTTGATCCTGCCCTGAGAATTCTGATTGAAATATGTGATTAGCTTTCAGGGCTGGATTATTTCTGAAGCCTTTTTTATGGAGAGGTTTGTTTCCTCGAGGTAGAAATATCACTACCTAGTGCCTAAGAGTGGGCTCTGGAACCAGGTTCCTTGGGAATGAGTCCTATTTTTATGTTTATTAGATTCATGACTTTGAACAGATTACACTTGATCTCTCTGTGCCTCGTGTCCTTGTGCATAAAATGGGGATCCTACCACACCACTGTCAAATGAGGTTGTGGTGAGGAATGACTGAGTGATGAAAGTGAAGTGTTTAGAATATGTTCTAAGAGGTACTCAAATGTTATGCATTCAAAGCACAGTCTCTTGTGGGGATGGGGAGGTTCTCTAGCTTGTAACCAGAGGCTGCTCGGTTTTGATCTCCTCACTGTCCTGTCTTCCACTTCAGTCTGCACCGGGTGGATTGTCTGATAACTAAGTTTATGAAGAATACTTAAGGTAGTTTCCTTCCCCAGGTAGAAAGCAGTAGATTCTGCAGTCTAGAAGGCTGAGACCCCTGAGCCCCTTTTCAGAGATCATGATTCCCTTGGTCTGAGGTCTGGGCTGGGTTTGCACGTGTTGGATGATTGCTTAAAAATCCTTAGGTGATTCTAACGTGCAGCTAAGATTGGAGG
Organism: Balaenoptera acutorostrata; assembly: GCF_949987535.1. Classification (NCBI taxonomy): domain Eukaryota; kingdom Metazoa; phylum Chordata; class Mammalia; order Artiodactyla; family Balaenopteridae; genus Balaenoptera; species Balaenoptera acutorostrata. The sequence goes on along the minus strand of NC_080067.1, from coordinate 138,309,364 downwards.
CTACTCCCTTAGGTCACCGACTATTCTTGATTATTGATCCTCTTTTTTTCATCTGGGTGGAATGGTAAGATGATTGGAATCTTATGGTCCCATGCAGACCATCTACCGGGGTGTTTGTGGATAACATTCTGTGGTCTGCTTCATTGGGATTTTTGTAATGACAACCTGGTAGGTGATCTTCTTTATCCTCCTCTTCCTCAGTATAGGAGGGACACATGGTGACTGGATTGCCTTGTTGGCTTGGAAAACCAGGGACTGGAGAATAGATTCCATCCTAAGTATTCTCTCTAAGACTCAGTTTCCATTCTTGGCCATTGGCCATCCACGTGTCCTTGTTGAAATCTTCCTGGGGCTATTCTTCATCTTTTTTCTTTCTTTTTTTTTTCAACAGTTGTTTAGGTACAGACTGGTAAGAGAAAGGGGGAAGGGGGACCAGGCAAAAAGCTAGTTCCTTCAGTGGCTATTATTTTAGGAAGAGCCTGAAGTGAAGGGGAAGCTGGCATAGGAAGTTGCAAAACTCTGTTTCTGTGAGCTTTCCAAAAAGCCTCTGTAATGTTCCTGTGTGATTTATTTTGAATACTGATCTCATCTGGTGCTACTGACATTTGGGGCCAGATAATTCTTTGTTGTGGGAGGCTGTCCTGTGCCTTCACGTTAGCAGTATTCCTACAAACAACTCTCAGCTAGTCGTTTTTAACCCCCTCCCCCCAAGTTGTGTCAAAAATAATCTTCAGACATTGCTAAATGTCCCCACAGGGACAAAGTCTCCAGTTGAAAGAACTGGCCTGGTTGATTAGAATGTATATACCTACACTCCCCAGTTAGGGAACTATTACAATGAACGTCAATATAGGAAAGCAAATCTAGATCTAAAATTATTTTAAAAATAAGTTTCAGAAAAACAAAAGCCCCCAATTTTATGCAAGTTATAAGAATCATAATTCAAGGGGCATCCATGGTATCTTTCCAAGGCTTCAAAATGTCTGTTTGTCTCTCTCACTTTAAGTTCTGTCCTTAAGGCTCACATTCATTTGACTTTAGCACTGGCCTCTACCTGTTAAAGACAATTAGGGCCAGCCTTGGGTTTGGAGAGTCAGCCCCCTTGATCTTACTCTGTCTGATGCTGAGTGAAAGATCGCAAGCCGCAGTGAGCACAGATAGCCCTCCTGCAGGAAGTAGATTAAGCACCCTTTGCTGTAACAGGAAAGGCTTCTGTGACAGCCAGGAGAGCCAAGGCATCTTGGTCAGAGCGAGGAGGAGTCGTTAAGCACTCAACAGCCTTTGATTTGCCAGGCAGTGCTTGCTTCCCTGCAGTGCCTGTGAAATGCAAGGTTCTATTTGGGGCTGATGTTCCATGCAGATTGTCTGGTGCTCCATTCTGCAAACAGAAGACAACCAGACGGCAGGAGGGGCAGCCGAGAAAGAGGAACTGCACAGAATTACCTTCCTACAAACAGATATGGTCCCATTCTCCAGATTCACTGAAGTCTCACAGATACCAGTAGCACATGGCCTTCTAGTTGTTTGTCGATAAAATTTGGAGCCATGTGCGTTTTGTAAACTGTGTGCGATGCTTATTGTCACACAGCACATGGCCCGCTTCTGTGGGCCCTGCTAGGGAAACCCTAACGCCTAGGCCTGATTTCCAGCTGGATTTGATGAATGACACCCTTTGAGTCCTGTGTGTGGAAAAAAATGTCGTTTCAGAGATAAGAGCCTCCATTTGTATAATTTTAAAGAACGTTAGTGGATTATATATTATTTGAGTTTCACAACAAGCTGATAGGATTGGGAAGGACTATATCTACAGTTTTTTTTGGATTAAAAAAATGTTCTCTGTAGAGAAACAGACACTGGGGTTTTGTGAAATTAGGTTGGAAAGAAGTTATTATTTGTCTCCCAAGTTAAAATTGTAGTTTCTCCTTTTTTTTCTCTTTTTTAATAGTGTATATTTAGCTCTCCCCAGTTTTTTTTTTCCTTTATAATTGTTTTGGTTTTGTTTTCTTAGCTTGGGGGAGGGGCAAGTGTTTATGCTGATCTTATATGTTATGAGTGTCTATGGAATTCTTATTCTTATAGGACAGTAAAATGGCTGAAAAGCAAAATCATTGCTTAATGACTGGATTCCAGCTAAATGTCTTTATTGGCCGTGTCTAAACCTTTTCTTGCTCCCTTCCCCTCATTTTCTTCACTCAATAATTAGTTATGATTGGTTACTCTTTGGAAATGTTTGAATGGGAGAATCTGCTAGTTTAACTTACATTGTTAATGTATCTCATAAGGCAAAGATTTTTTTCCTTCCTCCATTAAATTTAAGACCCTCATGGGCTTAAATGGAGCCTTAGTGAATGCGTCTCATCCAAGTAAATCAAAGATAAATCAGAATGTAAGCTTACATTCATGTGTTTGTACTGCTCCTAACCTCATTGTTGTCTATCCGGCTAACGGTGAGTGGGACGTGCTAGCAGCAAAGGTTTCCTCCGTCACAAAACAATCACATTATGATGTGAAAATAATTTGAAGAAGCAGAGAAATGATCACACCTGTTCACAACAATGAATGTTATTTATGGCAGCTTTTGAGATAGCCTATGGGTCCTGTCCTGCTGGGCCTCAGCCCTGCCCTGTGCCTGCCTCCTCATTCTCTGAGACTGCCCACCCGCTGTTCATCTTTTTTTTTTTTTTTAATTGGGGTAGAATAACATTATATTAGTTTCAGGTGTACAACATCATGATTTGATATTTGTATACATTGCAAAAGGATCACCACAATGCCTAGTTAACACCCATCACCATACATAGTTACAATTTGTTTTTCTTGTGATGAGAACTTTTGAGATCTACTTTCTTAGCAACTCTCAAATATACAGTATAGTATTATTAACTATAGTCGTCATGCTGTACATGACATCCCCATGACTTATGTATTATAGCTGTAAATTTATACCTTTTGACCTATTTCACCCACCTGCCCCCCAGCCCCCTACCTCTGACAGCCCCCAATCTGTTTTCTGTATCTGTGAGGGTTTTTTTGTTTGGTTTTGTTTTAGATTCCACGCATGAGTGAGATCATACAGTATTTGCTTCTCTCTGTCTGACTTATTTCACTTAGCATGATGCCCTCAGGGTCCATCCATGTTTTTGCAAAGAGTAGTTTTCCTTCCTTTTTATGGCTGAATAATTCTCCACTGTATACCCCTGCTCATCCTTTGTCTCTTTAGTTTTGGCCCTGCTTCCTCTCTGTGCTGCCACGTGTTGCTGATGCCTCTTTTATGCCAGATGGTGATGTGCTAAGTGCTGGGCATAGAGTGAAGTGGGACAGGCAGTTCCCTGCTCTGATTACTTCCTCAACCAGCTCTCAGCATTGTCTTCAGCTTTCTGGAGATGTCTGCATGTGTACTGGTAATTGAATGGGGACAGCTACCTCCACGACAAAGGGAATAATCCCTTCAGGGTCTGCTCTTAGAGGAAGGTCTCTTGTGGTAAAGGAAGAGTAGGAAGTCGCAAATCTGTGTGTGTATGGGGTTGCATAGAAACTCGACAATGGTGTTCTATAAGCCTCTTCAGCTGGGAAGTGTTCAGAGAAGGCCTTGAAGTGTGGGAGCAAAAACAGGACTTTTTCCTGGTTTGGATTCCCTGTTCCTGCTATGCCAGTGTCTTCTCTTCAGCATTCTTGATGGGCACCACTGTCAATTCCTGCCCCTCTGGCTCTCTTGGATGACTAAGTTCCCCCTAACCACGTGTTGGCTATCTACTGCTAGGTAACAAACCACCCAAAACAACCATTTAATTTGCTCACTGTGCTCAGCAGTTTGGGCCGGGCTCAGCTGGACGGTTGTTCTGCTCTCCTTGCCTCAGTCACTCTTGTGGCTTTATCATCTGGGCTTGACTGGGGCTGGTTTAAGATGGCCTTACTCACATATTTGGTGATTGTTTGGCTGGACCCCTCCTTCCTTGAGGTCTCTCATCCTCAAGAAGCTAGCTTGGAGGTTTCATTGTATGGTGGGTCCAGGGTTCCTGGGGGACCAGACAAGAACCTGCAAAGCCACTTGAAGCCTTAGCTCAGAATTCATATATCACCACTTACGTCACATTCTGTTGGCCAAAACAAGTCACAAACAAGGCCAACCCAAATTCATGGGGTGGGGACATTGACACAAAGATCCGTGCTTAAAGGGATGGGAGGAATCATCACTGCCATCTTTGCCAATTGTCTACCACAACTGCATTTCCTTTTCTCTTTCTCTCCTATTTTATTAATTTTTATCTTCAGTTAAGGGCAGAAGCATAGCTAACAGTAAAAAACGAATATATACTTTAGAATCAGATAGACCCACAGTTACTGATTCATAGGACTTCTTTTATATTCTAGATATTAATATTTTTTGCCAGTTATATGTGTTGAAGATAACTTTTCTCAGTCTATAATAAATCTTATTGCCTTTATGGTGCCTTTTGACAAAGAAAAGTTTTTAATTTTAGTAAAATCTGATTTTCTATCTTACAGGATTTCTGCTTTTTGTATCTTGTTTCAGAAATCCTTCTCTCTCCCCTGGGCAACAGACATTTTCTTCTGTATTTCCTTCTGAAAGATTTATAGTTTGGACTGTTCACTTTCTGGTTTATACCTCCCTGGTACTGATTCTTGTGAATGATGTGAGTTAGGGTTCAGCTTTTTATTTTCCCATGTGGGTAATCTGCTGTCCTAGCCACATTATCAAATGTTCCATTCTTTTTCCCTGGATCTGCAGTGACACATCTGCTGTACATCACACTTCCATACACGGGTGGGGCTGTTTCTGGGACTCTCTGTTCTGTTAGCCTGTCTTCTTGCTAATTCTGCACTGCCTTATATTATTGTAACTTTAAATACATTTTGATATCTGGTAGGGAAAGTATCCCAGTCTTGTTTTTCTTCTCTAAAACTGTCTTTGGTATTACTAGCCTTTTGCTCTTTCATAACAAATTTAGTTCCAAAAATAATGCTGCCAGTGTGGTCTGTCTGAATTCAGATTCTTTGGCATTTGTTGAGATTTGTATTATGGCCTCATATGTGGGCTGTTTGCATAAACTGCTAATCCTTGTGAATAGGGTTTAAAATTCATGGGTCAAGCATAATAATTCTTGATGTTTACATCTTCTATAGTCTGACTAAATCTATTTTGTCTGGCATTTGGAGAGCGTTCTTTACGTTTGCCTAATATATTTTCCATCCCTATACTTTCAATCTTCTGTGTCTTTTTGTTTAGGTCTATTTCTTGCCTATAAGCATATAGGTGGGGCTTTGTATGACATTATTTTGGGTTTTATCTAAACATGAAGTTTAAATATTGAGTTTAGTCTACATTACATTTATTTAGAAGATCCATGTATTTTGTCTCATTTCTATCATAGTGTTTTGCTGTCTTGATCTTGTTTGTTCTTCCTGCCCTTTCCTGTACTCTCTTTTGGCTGAATTTCTAAACTCCACTTTCCCCTTTCAACTTATACAGTCTAATTTTATTCTTTTAGTGGTTGCCCTTAAAATTTTAACATGATTTCTAACAAAACAAGGACCAAATTCTTTTTACTTCGCACTTGAAGCATAAAAGGACCATGAAATGGTTTAAATACAATCACCCACCATTGCTTTAGTTTCATCTTGTATTTTGTACCTCCAAATGCCTTTTTGGATGTGTGTGGAGTGTTGTTTTATACACTACAACTTGCCTGTGTGAATATCAGCTATTTATCTCTCTGGTAACCTTGTATACTAGATTATACGTGTGTGTGTGTGTGTATATATTTTCCCACCCAAAGTACATCATTTAGAGAATTTTTTCTTCAGCGAGGTTCTGTATTAGTAAACTTTCTCACTCTGTCAAATGATTTTTATTATATTTTTCTTCTTGAATACTATTTTAGCTTGAAATACAATTCTGTGTTGAGAGTTTGAGCATTTGAGAATTTCTGTGCTGTAGTGAGATAATGTCTTCAGATAGGCCATCCTAGCTTCTTTCTTCAACTCTTATTCTTATCCATTGAGTGTTTAATTTCAGTGAGTATAGTTCTCATTTCTAAAAAATTTACTAATTTACCTGGTCTTTTTTGAAAGTCTCTCTTTTCTTGTCCCCCACCCCCTTTTTTTTAAAGCGTACTCGTTTTGACAGTCTCTATCTGATAATTGCGGTATTATTCCTCGGGAGTCTGATTCTGCTGCTTGTTGAGGCTGTTGCTTCTCCCTCGTGGGGACTTGGTTCTCCTGTGTTTATAATAATGGATTATAGGTTCTTGTTTGACCCAGCGTATGTCTGACCATTAATATGATCCCGTCATTAAGGATGAATCCCTCTAGAGCAGACTTGTTTTGGCTTCTGCCAGATGCCCTTGGAATACAAATTTAGAACAACTTCATGACAATTTTTCATCTTGAGGATCACGGACTGAATTCCTGTATTGAAGTCCTAACCCCTGATGTGAGGGGTTATTAGGAGTTGGGGGCCGTAGGGAGGTAATTAAGTTTAGATGAAGTTACGAGCTGGATTAGGGTCCTTGTAAGAAGAGGAAGAGGGGCCAGGGTTCACCCCCTCTCTCCTTGCACACACAGAGAGCGGTCACGTGGGTGCCCAGTGAGGTGGCGGCCGTCTGCAAGCCAGGGAAAGGGCCTCACCAAGGAAAGAGTCTGCTGGCACCTTGATCTTTGACTTCCAGCCTCCAGAACTGAGAGAAATAAATGTCTGTTGTTTAAGCGATCCAGTCTGCGGTCCTAGTTACAGCAGCCCGAGCAGACTAAGACGTCGGAGTCTCCAGAATGTAGGACATAGTGTAAATTTGAATCTCAGACACCCGTGCAGCCAGCCTGTGGTTTTCATCTCCAAGAAGGAACCCTTCTTCCTCCATCCCCACTCATCCCAGAGTATAGGCAGAGTTAAATCAGCTTCCTTTTTCCATCTTTTTTTTTTTTCTCTTTTGCCAGTGAGTACTTTTGAAAAAAAATCTTTTTGAGTCTTTTTGGGGTAAAAGTGTAGCCTTATCAAAGGAACCATATGAATGTGGGAGATTCGATTCTGACTCTCCAGTTTGTACTGACCCAACAGTTGTTTTCTGTCTCACGGCTTCACAGTTGACACCAAAGGCTCCAGGGCTGCGGTTCCCAAGCTGGGATGGTTCTGCTGTTGGGCTCTGTAGGGGTGCGTGTTTGATTGTCACAGTGGCTGGGGAGCGCTCAAGGTACTTAGAACCCAGGAGCCCAGGGGTCTGGTGCCCTTTGTACCTGCCATGTGTACAGTTTTCCTCCTAAACGTTTTCCCTTCCTGACACCAGCAGGTTCCCTCTCTAGGGTTTGGAGTTTGGAGACTGATGGATTACTCAGCACTGCCATGGCTTTGGGACTGGCCCACCCCTCCTGCTTCCTTTGTCTTCTTCATTTTGGGCTCTGGGCATTTCTTGGAGCTCAGCTTTATGTTTAAAAAGGATGTGGGGAGACTTCCCTGGTGGTCCAGTGGTTAAGACTCTCTGCTTCCACTGTAGGGGGCACGGGTTCAATCCCTGGTCAGGGAACTATCCGCATGCTGCACGGCGCGGCCAAAAAAATAATAATAATGAAAAAAATATAAAAAGAATTTTGTTCTATTTTATTGATACTTAGAATTTCTAAGTGTTTTTTTGCTTCCTTTTTAGGATACCTGGCCCACGATATTGTTAACAATGAAAACCCTTTCATTCCTTTTTCCACTATTTTGTGAGCAACCGCTAGACCCCAGGCATTATGATATACAGTGGAGATATGTAGGGTCACAGTATTTGGCTGTTCCATCTGGGGGTCGCCATTATGCAGATTACAGCGTGAAGGTGACCTTGTGTACAGCCTCGCCACCCTGCTTAGCGCTGAGGGAGCATGGCTCCTGCCATCTCAGAGCTTAACGCTGTTCAGATCTTCCCCTTCTTTCTAGCCCCAGCATCTAGGTCATTGCCCCCATTTAAAGTATTCAGTCACTCTTTTTTCCTCTGGTCGTGATGGTGTGACATTGTTGATGTCCACCAAGTTAAGTGAGCAGCTTTCTTTGATGGCTCCCACCATGTTATTGAGTGAGGAAGTAATTAAAAGAAGTGCAAGAAAATCGTAGAGTTCTGGCTCTACGATTTTCTTGCACTTCTTTTCGACTAGGTGCGGGGAGGCGGCGGGGTTCAGACAGAAACTTACAGACCATACAAGGTAGGCATTCGCTTCATTGGTGCTTCATTCCGGAGGAAGGGAAGGGGACCACAGGACGCAGCCTTGGAGCGAGGTTTGCTCAGGGATTGGCTTCTTTCCTTAGTTTCCCAAGCAACCTAGAATTTGATCAGAAAGTCATGCTAAACAGCTTGTGACTGTAACCGTGTCATTGGAATAAGGCAGCCTCTTTGCAGACTGACGCTTTCATCCAAGGAGTCAGAAAGTGGCTCCTTCTCTCTTCTCTTTTCTTCTCTTTCTTCCCTTCTCTTCTTCTCCTCCTTCTTCCCTTCTCTCTCATCGGCTTAGAGTGATGGTGCTGTAGTCCCTGACCCAGTGCCTGGCATATTCTAAGATAATGGTCATCAAACCACTGTCTTATCAGACTAGCTAGAGGTTTGTAAATATACTAGAGACTTGTTATTCCAAGTGTGGTCCATGGACCTCTTGATTGATAACATCTTGGAGCTTGTAAGAAATGCAGAATCGTAGGTCCAACCATATACCTATTGAATCTGAATCTGCATAACATGAACCCCCAGGCAGTTCAGATGCTCTTTAAATTTGAGAATCCCCCCAGAGGAAAGAGATCTTAATGTTCTCTTCCCCAGTGCAGGGGGCTACCATAGCCAACCACTGTAGTAGGGACTTGGTAAAATAGGAAAGAAAGTTGCCTGCACTTTTGCATAGAATATGGTGGGAAGAGTGGGTGTTATAAGATGTTTGAAGTTTGCCAGGTAATCTATATGAAAGTTATTATTTTTTTTAATGTTCTTCTCAGAATGGGTTTTTCAGTTATTTTAGCAATGAAGTAATTGATCCAGCAATTAATTTGATTATAAATCAATCAAATAATTTAATTTTATTTAAATTTGATTTCATAGATAGATGGATAGTAAATTATTGTCTTAGTCAGCTGGGGCTGCTGTGACAGAATACCACAGACTGGGTGGCTTAAACAACAGATAAATTTATTTCTCACAGTTTTGGAGGCTGGGAAGTTCAAGATCAGGGTTCCTGCTGAGGGCTGTCTTCTGGCTTGCAGACAGCTGCATTTTCTCTGTGTCCTTGCATGAGGGGAGGGGAGCTCTGGTGGAGGCCCATCCTCAAGACCTCATCTCAACCTACTTAGCTCCCAAAAGCCTCATCTCCACATACAGTCCCATTAGGGATTAGGGCTTCAGCGTATGAAATTGAGGGGGGACATAAATATTCAGTCCACAGCAATTATTGTATATTATAAAATATGTATTATAAATAATTAAAAATATACTATGTTATAAAATAATAATAATAGTGGTAACAATAAAAACAACAAAAACTAACATTTATTGAACCAAGATCATGGAGCACATACTTGGAGTGTCTGACAATATATGTGCACGTCATGAGCTTGACCCCATACTCCCTTGCACTGGCATGGCTTATAGCAATGACTATATGTGCTGACCCATGTGTTCTTCTGACTTCATCTTGCAGGGCACAGCCTCTGCAGCCAGCAGGGCAGTAGCGTTGAGACTGCTCCGGAGGAGACCGAGGGGCCAGACTTGGAATCCTCAGATGAGACTGATCACAGCAGCAAGGTGAGAGATTTCCATTTGCACATCCCATGTCTTGAACCACCAAAGAATCACAGCTGACACGTCACCTCTGCAGCTGTATGTGGTTAGAAGGCCCCTCCACAGGACCAAAGTGTTTTTACTTCTGAGATGTCACTAGATAGGATATGAAATCCAAATTATAGCCTTGAGGACAAACCCATATGTGAGAATATAGGGCAGAGCTCACTCTTAATGAATTAAAGTCTCATTTCATCCTGTTTCCTTCTTATGCTTCCATATATGTATGATGAAACAGCATCTAAAATGTGTACAATTGGGTCAGTTATACTTTCTTGCTACTCATGGTTTCTATAACAAACTCCCTTTGCATTATCTCTGTTTAGCTCTTGTGAAAGGTGAGCATCTTTTACATTAAAGGGAAAGAAACAATGTTTTTGTTAATCCAAATACAGTGATCGTCACCTGGTTGAGCACTGTGACAAAGCTCTTATCCTGACTCTTTGGGGCAACTGTGAATTTGTTTTCCATAATTCCTCATGCTTTTATTCCACTTCCTAAAGAGTTCTATGTGTCAGTAACCTCTTCTCATCACGGTCTCCAGAGTATAACAATTTGAAAACTCTGTTACCTATATCTGAAAGACCCCCTCCCCAGTAAAAACAGTGAAATGTGATTATGTCCATATTTATTCGTCTTTTGTTTTCAGAATGTTGTTGACATATTTATGTTGGTCCCCCTGTCTGTCTCCTATTCTTTTGCTTGACATTGACCAGCCACTTAACCTGAGCAAATCATGTAACTTTAAATTATACCTTTGTTTTTCTCATCTGCAATATCAGGTGATTCTTGCCTTTGTCCAGTAATTGGATGATTGGCTGGGTCAAAAATATAACTGATATTGATAATGGAACTATACTCTTCAAATCCGAATGATTATTTCAAAAACCTACATTGCTCTGTGTATACTTCTCTGTCTCTTTTTGTCTTTATATATCTTTGTAGGACTTTCTTGAGTGCATATGTTAGACTATCTTCAGCATTGCTTTTATCCATATGTTTCTCTTTTGCCATCATAGGATCATCATTCTCAGTGTCTTAAGTTGAGCACAGTATAAAATTTAATATTTTAAAGTAATTTTAATGTTTATAAATTTAATATCTGCAGACTGAAAGGCTTTATGTTGTTGGTTATTAATTAAAAAGCCAGTAAACGGAAACATGCATGTTTCATTTAAAGGCAAAAAAACAAACAAAAGCTGTTTAAAGTTACTTTTTATTTTTGTGGCCTTTTACCTACTTTTTGGGGGAGGGTGGGGGAGGGTGAGTGGCCCTCAAGAGAAACAGATATTTCCGTGTGAGGTAAGATATTTTGAAGGCTATTTATTAAATTGTTCTATTATTAAACTAAAAATGTTAATTCTCAGTTTCTAATTTGATCTGGGAGTACAGTTATTTTTCCTGTATCTAAGACATTTATTTCTGAATACTTTTTAACTTGGATCATTTTTACCTCACTATAATAGCCCAGTGTTCCCCTCCCTTTGTGGATTTTGAGAGATTGTTGCCATTTTAAATATAGTGAGTCATGAAGTCCCAAACAGGGTCCTCTATAATATTCAGTTCTGGCAGCAGAGAGGAAGGAAGAGGCCCCAGGGTTTTGTTGACTGATCCCAGGTGCCTCTATGATTTCATGGCTCTTTCTCCTGAGAACAAGACTCTGAAACGTGCCTGCAACAGCCAGGGTCAAGTATAGGAGCAGGCGATGCGGTTCCTGGATTTCACTGTAGAAATGCATGGTAGGCTCTCATAAAGGAGAATTTCTTGGAAGTTATTGACAAGTTTGGGTAATGATCTGAGTTATTTTTGAAGATCATAAAGTGGACTCATTGACACCATAGGTTCACAGTCCTTTTTTTATAGATTGGATGTAGGGAGCACTGTGTGATTCTGTACCTGAAAATACTCCTGGTGTCGGTTTGATTCAGATTTTATCTTATTTATTTGAATGATTTCATTATTAGCAATAAATGAGAGCTAATACTTAGTGTCTTGTATATATTGGGTGCTGTTCCATATTAACCTATCTCATTCTCACAATACCACTGAGAGATAGATACTGTTATTCCCCCTATTTTATAGATGACAATATTGGAACAGAGAGGTTAAGCAACTTACTGAAGGTCACACAGCTCTGAGATGACAAAACGAGGCTCTCTGTTGTTAACTGCTTTGCTAAAACGACCTTCTGGCCAGATTGTTAAGGTCTGGTATTAAATACCAGGTTTCAAAAAAGGAAGGAAGTAATTAATTAGTGATAGTATAAGCCAGTTTAGATACACAGTTGAACCTTGAACAACACGCGGTTGAATTGCGAGGGTCCACTTATATGTGGATTTTCTTCCAATAGTAAATAGTACTACCGATCTGCAGTGGGTTGAATCTACGGATACGGAACCGTGGATGCGGACGAACCACGTGGATACGGAAGAACTACGTATATGAGGGTAGGGGGGAGTATAAGTTATACGTGGATTTTTGACTGCAAGGATATTCGGCACCTCTAACCCCCAAGTTGTTTAAGAGGCAACTGTATACTCATTAGCCGCTTAAATATTTTTCTAATGCTTAAGCTTCGTGTCTTTTTTCATGATTTAAAGTAAGAGCCAGTGTATATCTTAAGTTTCTTGATTAAGGATCAATATTTTTTGGTGCAGCTCCTATCTCAGTGTGTCATTTTTCTTGAGGATAAACCAAACATTCATATTTAAGTAAGCTGCCTAAAAGTGGAAGGATGATTTAGCCTTAATTTGAATGCACCAGGCTGGGTGTACAATGTAAAAACTAGATAAACAGATAAACAAACAAATGAATAAATGAAATAAAACAGGAAATCATTTTTTATTCTGGCTGAATACGTGAGGGCTGTCGATTTTGTTTATTTGTTTAATATTTTTGCTGCTCTTCCTAAATGAATCATTTTGTGAAACAGTGGGCGGGATAAAGAGAATGCATGTTGGAGTTTTATGTGTTGTTACAAATTTCTTTTAGATGGCTGTTTTTGCGGCACGTGGTCTTCGGGGTTTGAGCAAGTAGGTAATTGTGAGTTTGTTGCTGAGCCGGTGGTGACACGGGACTGTCACATCCACGGGGTTGGGGCGTGGGACTTTCACACCGCAGGGACAGTCTGGCGGCCTTTCTCTTTGTAAGCCGCCTCCTTCCTCTTATGACTGTGGGTGACAACCTCAAAGGACCTCCTCACCACCCCCCCCCACTTGTTTCCCTGCTTCTAATTGAAAACTCTTGTCTCTGGAAATGAATGCTAATTAGCTCCGGGCAGTCCTATCATGCATTCCAGACCCCCTGGCAGCTGTGATTTTGTTTTCCACTTAGCCAATGTATGAGAATCATTTTCAGAGCATTTCCAATTGGAAAGCCTTCTTTTTTCTTTTCAGTCCAAATTGTTATTGTCTTGGAAATGTTTGGTTTTGTAACAAAGCATTTGGGGGACATTGTGAAAATATGAACTGTTAAAAAAATGTTTTGGTTTTTAGTGTCTGCTCTCAACTCTGTGAGGGGTGTCTTCAAAGTTTGAGCCGGGCGGGTTTAATATTCCTGTGCAGTGCAGGATGCAGGCCAATCAGCTGATCTCAGTCTGCAGGGTAGAGACGCTCACATCCCGGGAGGCGTTTTTTTTTTTTTTTTTTTTTGCATTGTTTTCTTGCCTCTTGGCTCTCCCTTTCTGGAACTTCTGCTGTTTAGCCAGGTGAAATCAAAGCATAAATTCTGGTCTATCGGTTGGCCTTTGACACCCTCCCAGAGGGCACTGACGGGCAGAGGGGGCTGCTGTCGGGTCGCACTCTCTCTGTCCTCGCTCTGTAGAGATGCAGCCGTAGGTCTTCACGGCACAGCCGGCATGGGCTGTGTGGATGGGAGGATGCTCTCTCAGGAGCCAGAAGGCATTCGGTGCTCTCCGAGTATTTTAAGAAACTTCTGTTTCTTTGTGGAACGTGTCAGGAGGTAGAATTATCATGAGAATACATTCCCGATGATGTCTGCTTTGTGGAAAATAAAGCGCAAGCCCAGGATTGAAAACAGTGGCAAGTCCGGTGATTCTGTATATCGGACGCTTCACCTGGTGAGCACTGTTTGAATTCTATCTTGCTAGCCTTTGTTTATGTTACGACTTTCTAGCTGATTTGTTTCCCAGTTCAAATGATGGTGACATGCTTGTCCCATGTCCCCATACTGCAGGCTTCTGCCCGTTAGATCCCCTTGTTGATAGAGAATATACATTTTAACATGGGAGTGGGGGTCATCAGTAGTTGGAGTGAAGTCGAGTTTGCCAAGAATCTTTACACGTATCTGTTTTTTCATTTCTAAATGACAGAAAGTTGGGTTGTTATTATTATTTTTAAAATTAAATGTCATTTGAATGTTTCCCTCTTTCTTTTGGGTGTTGAGATTTTGAACATGTTTGTGTTAAATGTGTGATAAGTCTCCCCATCTCCACCTCCGATCAGGTAGCCTAAGTATTCAGCAAGCATTTCTGGAAGAAGGATGTTCAACTTGCCTCCTATAAAGTTTTAAGTGCTTTTGACTCTATTTCTGCTTACTTGAGAAGCAGGTGGATTTACAAGTGTTGGCCCAGGGAATGTATTAATGATTTAATGTCAACTGACCTATATTGTGTATGCCAATTCCTACGGTAATTGTTGCCTCTTTAATAAGAAAATTTTTTAGTGGGTTAAGGGGGAGGAATAATTTAAAATCAAGTTAAACCTTTTAATAGTTAAATATTAATATCAGAGTCTATTGACTATTAGACTTCGTGTCACTTAATGAAATTGAACTTGGACGGTGAGTACACCTGATTTACTCAAGTAAGCCCTTATCCTTATTGAATGTTTCTTCTTCAAAGTTTGTTCAAAAGGAGACCAAAAAGATGCCAGAGAACTATAGGGGTTATCATTGTATATGAGGGTCTCTGAAATTATGGAATATGTTACTTTGGTGTTTGTTTCCCAAAAAAGCTTAAATAAAGGCTATAAGATTTCAGGCCACTCTGGCCCCTTTTAAATCTGTGGGAAGTGTTAAATCGGTCAGACTCAAAGGACAGTTTTAGAACTCTGAACTCATCCCGAGATAGAAATTGCCTTTGGTGGTTGCATAACAGGAAGAGCTTTAACAGCTGGGTAGCTTGGGTTGATAGTGTGTACTTGAAAGCCTACCCCCCTCTTTTTGTACTTTCTTTTCATCTTCCACAGGAAGAAAGTGATATTATAAACATTGAACTTCATGCAGACCTCAGTAAACTAGCCCGTTTCCTCCTTCAATTGTCATGTTCATTTCTGAACGTTGGGTGGGTAACTCTTCATCCTGACAGTAGAGCAGCTCTGCCACCCTTTAACAGTTTTAACTGGCAGCTCTGAAATGCCCATAAGTGCTTTTCGTTTCCAGGGTGACTGATGGCAGTCCTCAAACGGGGAGAGGTTTGGACTTGGAGAAACTGTGTCTGTCTTCTTCTTTCCAGCAATCCTTTGCTACTTGTACCAGTTCTAGGAAACTTGGCTTTTAGGAGTTATGTTGAGGACCTCTCAAGGCAGCTCTGTTTCTGGGCTACAGTGCTTGATGTGTAAATGACCAAGATGCCATGTCACTCAGGGATAGAGTGAGGAAAGCACTGCACTCAACTCCTTCTACATCCTGTATCCTGGCCAGGCTACATGGAGAAGGTCCTAATAGGTTTTTTAAAATTAATTTTTATTGGAGCATGGTTGCTTTACAATATTGTGCTAGTTTCTACTGTACAGCAAAGTGAATCAGCTATACGAATACATATATCCCCTCTTTTTTGGATTTCCTTCCCATTTAGGTCACCACAGAGCACTGAGTAGAGTTCCCTGACCTATACAGTAGGTTCTCATTAGTTATCGATTTTATACATAGTATCAATAGTGTATGTATGTCAATTCCAATCACCCAG
Source organism: Balaenoptera acutorostrata (assembly GCF_949987535.1). Lineage (NCBI taxonomy): Eukaryota > Metazoa > Chordata > Mammalia > Artiodactyla > Balaenopteridae > Balaenoptera > Balaenoptera acutorostrata. The sequence goes on along the minus strand of NC_080067.1, from coordinate 138,293,629 downwards.
TTCATCCCCCACCCCTCCACCCCAGGTCCTAATAGGTTTTGATGCAAATAAGTTTGGCCACAGTATGGGGGCAGGGGGACTTAAAAACTGGGCCACAACATGTAAAATCTCTAGGTTAGAGGTATTCTAAAGACGACTAGCGTTTTATTTTTGGGGGGGTAATATTTTAGTAACACAAAATTCTCAAACTTGATGCTATCCTTTGAAGTTGTTTCCAAGCAAAAATTTCATTAAGAGCCTTATAAATAACACCCCTTGACAATATATACAATATAACTTGTTATTCTGTGTCTTTTTTTGTTTATTTTATTAAATTTATTTATTATTTATTTAGATAACATGGAATTGACAGTAAAAAGGTTATGTCCATATTGACCCAGTTCCTTGATAAACCTGAGAGTTTATAACTTGAATCAGAGAACGGGCTTGCCAGTGGAGAAACCGTTTCCCCCCCCCCCGCCCCCCGATAAATCTGTCTTAGCTTAGGAAGACTCTGTCTTATAAGGAAGGGATGCCTAAAGCTCTGAACTCTCAGAAGAGGACTCAAGGATATTTTCAGGTATCCCCTGGGATGCTAAAGGTGTTTCCTAATATAACCCAGGACTTGGCTCAGGAGAAGTGTGCCAGGAAGAAGGTGGGGAACCTGCCTGTTAGACGTGAGGTTGGGTAGGAGACGGCTAGGTGTAGAGCACTAGAGCCCTGGCCCACATCCCACTAACCTGAGCTTTCCCGATGGGCCTGCTTAAAACTCAGAATACTGAACCTTAGAGGTGGTGGACTTGACATAGGCAAAGTCAGGAACCCTACTCACACTCTTAAAAATGGAAACCTCAGAGTATTTATGGTGAAACGGAGGGAACGAAAACCCTGAAACTCCATGTCATGCCTTTCATTATTCGAGCTAGATATTGCTGAGAATGGCAACAAGTCAGCGTGGTGCAAATTGGGAGCACAAAGGGAAATGTCTTTTGAATTTCCTGCCTTTGATATATCAAAGTCCCAAGGTCATAACTTGCCTTTTCTTAAAGTGTGGGACATCCTTGGTGTAATCTGTGAGGACATTGGAGTTCTCATGGCAACTTGTCTAAATGATAAAACTGCAGAAAGGTCTCCTGTGTCTCTGATGGGAATACGGGGATGGATTTAGGTATCATGAGTAATAGCTATGTTATTAATTTGCATGTAAAGACAGGCAGCTGTGGTTATTGTTGGGACATTTAGAAAAGCATTGTGTAAGCGAAGGTGCCAGTTATACATTTGTTGTTTTGACGAGTGACAAATCAAAGTGACAGAGGAGAGTTTGGGATTAGCTGGAGGGCAGGGCACTTAAGCTGTCAGCTGTTACCACTGTCTTTCCATGGGATTTTCATTTGGTGAGGCACAACCCCCCTTCCATGATGTCTATGTTATAATGCAGTTGCCTTTTACAGTTATCATGAGATCATCTAAAAGGCGTGTGGACATTTTTGTTAAAATGGACCTACTTGTTCCTTTTTAATTATTAGGACAAAGCCATATTTAACTGTTTATATTTAATGATGACATTGAGTTTGTAAAACCCTAACGTAACTAAATCAAACTGTTTAGTTTATTTCTACTGAAACAGGCTGTGATTAAAAAACGTAGTTTTTCTTTTTTAACAGCCTTATTGGGATGTAAGTCACATGCTGTACAGTTCAGCCCATTTTGGTGAGTTTTTCATCAGTCACCAAAGGGAGAGTTCTTTGTGGGGATATTCAGTGTCTGACACACTGATTCCATAGGGAACATTTAACAGTGCCACTGACAGGTAACTAATACATCCCGGCATATAAGAGCAGGATCTTTGCTAGCAGTAAATAAGCTGTGTAACCATAAGTAAATTGGATCAGTAATTATGTGGATTTGGGTCCTGGCTCTGCTCTTTCCTGTCATGACATTGCTGCTAATGCATCCTTGTTAAGTTCTGATTTCCCGTGTCCTTGTCCTGTCTTGATTCCGGGCTTCCTTCCCTTTGGGCTATGCTAATGAGGGAAAGGCGATTTGCTAATGAGGGAAAGGCAATTTGCTAATGAGGAGAAGGCATGCTAATGTTAGCTGCCTTCCTCTGTGTTTAAGAATTGCCCCCATGGGATATACTTGGTTTGGTTCCTCTGCCTACCACAAAATGCCAGCCTTGACCTTCAGCTCTTTGCACCAACAGCTGTGTTTGGAAGGATGGTCTTCTCAGGATGTTCACTTTCAAGAGTGAGTAGGTGGGATACCCACCTACTCACTCCTGAAAGTAATTCTTTATCTGCACAGGTCTATATTGGAAATACTTTGTGCCTAGGGGTGAATTGGACAATAGAAACAGGGAAGAGCAGTCCAAGAAGGCAGCCACTACTTTCAAGGAGATACGCATGAGACATTTGTAGAGTGGTACATTAGAACAAATACTAATAAACTAATAAACTAGATGTTGTGCTACAAAATAGCCTTTGGAGTAATACCATAGAGAGCTTTAAAAAAATACTAACACTTGCACATCCCATCCTAGAGATTCTGATCGAATTGATCTGGATGGTGCACTAGGCATTGGGAGGTTTAAAAACTCCCCAGGTAATTCCTACATGCAGCCAAGGTGGGGGATTACTGATTCCACAGGATTTTCAGTGGTCCATCTTCAACGCTTGCTTTGAAGAACTGTTTTGCATAACTTGAAAAGTTGGAATTTTAGAATTCTAGATTCCCAAACTTCCACCTGAATCATCTTGGACAGAGATTGGGTGGGGATTGAGCTCTCCTATTGAGGTCTTTTTCAGGAGCCAATGCCCCTTAGTTTTAGTTGGAGGAGGGGGGAGGTGGTGGGTGCTGGTGGTGGTGGAATCTTTCTGCCTTGGAGAAGCTGGAGAGGCAGAAACTTAAAAAAAAAGTATATATATATATATATATATATATATATATATATATATATATATATATATATGTATCTGTTGTTATCTAGAGAGTTGCCTCCGTGTCAATTTTTAATAGAGACAGAAGACTCTTTGCTTATAAAATCATCTTCCAGCTTTGCAAAGTAAATATGTATAGTGCACTGAACAGAGAGTCTGATAATAAATTACCCTTGTATTTTGGGTGAAATGCACTTGTCCGTATCTTCCTCTCCTCATTGGAGAGCTTCTTGCAGAGTGGTTAAGAACACAGGCTTTGAGCTATGCTGCCTGGTTCAGATCCGAGCTGTGCAATCTTGGTTGAGTTACTTAACCTCTCTGGGCCTCTGTTGTCTCAACTGTAAAATAGGAATGATAATAGCCCTCACTTACCAAGTGGGAGGATTAAATGAATCAGACCAGTGCCTGGCATGCAGTGATCACTCAGTATATGTCAGCAGTTGTTATTATGGTTGTTTTGAGCATTCAGCGAGCTCTCAGATGTGTGGAGCAATTTGGGGAAACGAGAGATGTGATTCATGTGTGGCAGTTCATTAACCAGGAAGAATATCTTTAGGAGGGACAGATGTCAGACAAGTCTCTGTAGTGAGGGATAACTTCGTCTGTCTTGCCTTTTCAACTGTGCTCTGAAGAGCACGGAACAGGTGGCCGCGTTTTGCCGCAGTCTGCACGAGATGAACCCCTCTGACCCGAGCCCGTCCCCCCAGGACTCTGCCGGGCCTCAGCTGGCCACCATGAGACAGCTCACGGACGCCGATAAGCTGCGCAAGGTCATCTGTGAGCTCCTGGAGACGGAGCGCACCTATGTGAAAGTACGTCTTCTCCTGCCCTCCTTCCTGCATCCTTCCTCCCGCCCTTCGGAAGGATGCAGGCTCTGTGTTTATACTGATGTTGACTAACGGCAAAGCCAGATCACGGTCTTGAAGAGTATCTTGGTCTCTCCTATGGAATTTGGCCTTGATTCTGAATGTTACGATCTCCTTTTGTGTTTTAGGGAAGCATATCTATTCTTATAGCACTTCCTTGATATAAATAACTGATTGATTGACTCAGAAAGGAGATGATGGTGAATGTTAAGTGAACCTTCTGACCTTTCTAAATATGTTGTTGAGCTCATACCAAAATTGAATTCGTTTTTGACAAATTCAAGTAGTAGTATCTTCACAATCTACTTTGAGTCTAGGTCGCAGGATATCAGGACTGTTTTGTGTTATCATTTGTTCTGACATTTAGTTATATTCCTGAAACTGTATCATTTGTTCCTATATAATTTATAATACATACAACTATTGTTTAAAAGTGATTAAAGAAGACAATTTAAAAGCGATAAAAACTTTATTTAAAATTGTATTCATGAAGTGGACAATCTCCTTTTGTAGAACTGCAAAATGGGACAGAAGGCAAAAAACTGTCATAGGGTAAAGAATAAAGAACAAGGAAGAGACAAATAGACAATACTTGATTGGCTGGGGCCACGTAGTCAACCTTGGTTGGGGTGAGAAGGCCCAGAGTTGGCCTGGCGTTTGGAAATTGGCTGAGTGGATATACTACGTTCTGGTGTATTGACAGGGACACAAAAATGATCTAAATTTAAGTTTGCTGACACGACACCCCAGGCAGAAATGGCTCCATCTTGGGCCTAGAAAGTTATTTCAACACTATATAATTTATAATATATTCCTATAACTATATAATTCATCTAATTATGATAATTGTATAATGATATACTCCAACTGTATAATTTACTTATGTTTAGTTCCATGTTTAGTTCCACACATGGAACTAAAGTCAGAGGTCAGCAAGTTATGGTCCTTGGGCCAAATCCAGCTCTCTGCCTGTTTTTACAAATAAAGTTTTATTGGAACACAGCCACACACATTCACTTATGTATTATTTATGCCGCTTTCCTGCTACAGCAGCAGAGTTAAATAGTTGCGACAGAGACCATATGGCCTGCAAAGTCTGAAATATTTTGAGGAAAGGTTGGCTCACTTCTGCCTCAGTGGACCTCAGTGACCTAAAGACTGAAATGTTAGCATTTGGGACATAATTTTTTTTTTCTTTAGATTCTTTATAGACTTTTAGAAGTGCTAATCCCATATTCTTTCAACCCTTAGGACTTAAACTGTCTCATGGAGAGATACCTAAAACCTCTTCAGAAAGAAACTTTTCTCACCCAAGATGAGGTATGGTGGCAATTGTCTGAACTTTGTGAGGGTCACACTATAGCTTGACTTGGTGAAGAGGAAGGACTGGGGAGTACACACAGTACTGAGAGCATTTTGAATTCATGTAATTGTAATAAATAGGTCAAATTATTGCCTGCAGAGCTCTTGGTGTGCACTTGGAGAGGAAGGAGGGAGCTGCCCCACCTTCTGGTGGTGGGAGCATTACCATAATTATAAGTGTGGGTAGAAAAACTTTGAAATCAGAAGCAAATAAAGGTTCTGCGCACTAATGAAATATGGGGTTGATGAAATTCTTTTGCATTTTCCAGCTTGATGTGCTCTTTGGAAATTTAACTGAAATGGTAGAGTTTCAAGTAGAATTCCTTAAAACTCTAGAAGATGGAGTGAGATTGGTACCTGATCTGGAAAAGCTTGAGAAAGTTGATCAATTTAAGGTAAGTCTCATCCTCAAATAGTGTAAAGCTGCCTCTTAATGTCAAGGGTGGGCTATCCTATAGGTCAAGTCGAATCTCCTAATAACACATCGCAGGAGGCATTGTTGCCGTGGTCTTGAGTCTTCACTGAACTGCCAGTGGAGTCCTTTCCTAAAGGGAGTCTGAGAGAGGAACGGACCGCATCTTGCTTTTCTGGCTGAGGTAGAACCAGTACCATGGACTTGCATTAAACTGGTGTATCTGCTGACTTCTACTTTGGAAGATGTACCTACCTTTTGTTCTGTTTACGTAGGGGCCTTTAGCACTTGCTATTAGCAAATTAGACTAGCACTCTTGGTTTTCCAATAAACAAATTAACTTATCTTGTTCTGGGAAACTGGTTAATGGAAGTGCTTATCAATTATCTAGGAGGAAGACAATCTTCCAGCACACAGTGTCCTTGTAGGCTTTTTTTTTTTTTTTTTTTTTTTAATTTATTTTATTTTTGGCTGCGTTGGGTCTTTGTTGCTACACGTGGGCTTTCTCTAGTTGCGGCGAGCGGGGGCTACTCTTCATTGCGGTGCACAGGCTTCTCATTGCAGTGGCTTCTCTTGTTGTGGAGCACAGGCTCTAGGCACGCGGGCTTCAGTAGTTGTGGTGTGCTGGCTCAGTAGTGGCTCCCGGGCTCTAGTGTGCAGGCTCAGTAGTTGTGGTGCACGGGCTTAGTTGCTCCGTGGTATGTGGGATCTTCCCAGACCAGGGCTCGAACCCGTGTCCCCTGCATTGGCAGGTGGATTCTTAACCGCTACACCACCAGGGAAGCCATGTCCTTGTAGCCTGAATGAGGATTTATGACTAGTACCTCAGTGAGGATGCTGACAGCTTGTCTCCTTCTCCTTGGTTGGCTTTCCCTTATTACAGAAATTTCCTGTGCTGTGTTTCTGATTGACAAAGGCTCATTGATTCATGCACAATGGTGTTGGCTTACATGTCACCCTCATGGACTTTTAAAAAACAGATTAATTGAGGTATAATTGATATACAGTACACTACATATATTTAAAGTGTACAGTTTGATGAATTTTGACATACGTGTACACCTGTGAAACCATCACTTCAATCAGGATAATGAACATAATATCACCCCTAATTGTTTTTCCTTCCCTTTTGTGATTCCTCTCTCCTTCCTCTTACGGCCGCCTCTTAGCCACAGGCAACTATGTCTGCTTTCTGTTACTACAGATTAGTTTGCATTCTGGAATTTTATATAAATGGAAGCATATAGCATATACGCTTTTTTATGTGGTATCTTTTACTGTGTAGTTATATTGAGTTCCATCCCTGTTGTTACATATACCCGTAATTGTTACTTTTTTATTGCTGAGTAGTATTCCATTGTGTGGATGTACCGCACTTTGTGATCCTTTCCCCTTTCTTGGGCATTTGGGTTTTTTCCAGTTTTTGGTGATTACACATAAAGCTGCTGTGAACATTTATGTACAAGTTTTAGTATGAATATATGCTTCCATTTCTCTTGGGTAAATACCTAGGAACGGAATGGTTAGGTCATATGGTAAGTGTATGTTTAACTTTTTAAGAAACAGTGGAACTATTTTCCAAACCGGTTCCAGTGTACAGTCCCACCAGCTGCTCCTCCTCATTCTTACAACCAGGTCGGGTCACTCTTTTTAAGTTTAGCCATTTTAGCAGGGAGGTGGTGGCACTTCATTGTGGCTTTAATTTTAGTTTCTCTAATGACGTGACTATTAGTATCTTTCTATGTGCTAATTTGCTTTCAGTATATCCTCTTTGGTGAAGTGTCTTTTCAAATCATTTGCCCATTTATTATATTGGATTGTTTTCTTATCATTGAGTTTTGAGAGTTCTTTGGAAATTTTGTGTATGAGCCCTTTACCGATATATGATTTGTAAATATTTTCTTCTTGTCATACAGTATCTCCCAAAGAGCAGAAGTTGTTTTTTTTTAAGTTGATTTCTTTTTTTTTAAATTGAGTATAGTTGATTTACAATGTTATGTTAGTTTCAGGTGTATAGCAGAGTGATTCAGTTACACACATACATACGTATACGACTATTCTTTTTCAGAGTCTTTTCCCTTATAGGTTATTACAAAATATTGAGTATAGTTCCCTGTGCTATACAGTAGGTCCTTGTTGGTTATATATTTTATATATGGTAGTATGTATATGTTAATCCCAACCTCCTAATTTATCCCTCCCCTGAGAAGTTTTTATTTTTTAATGAAATCCAAGTTTTCAAATTTTTTCTCTTTTGGGTCGTACTTTTGCTGTCTTATCTATGAAATCTTTGCCTAAACCAGGGTCGTAAAGATTTTCTCCTATGGTTTCTCCTAAAAGTTTCATAATTTGGGGATTTATATTTAGGTCTCTGATCTGGTGTGAATCAAAGTCAATTTTTTTGCATAAGAATATTTAATGTTTCTAGCACTATTTTTTGAAATGACTATCCTTCGATCCTTTTCCACTGAATTGCTTTTGCACTTGTGTTGAACTTGGGTTCAGTTGTCCATATAGGTGGGGGCCCCCATACACTTTGACTCTCTTCTAACACTTGCAGAAACCTGGCTGTGTGATGTTAGTATGTATACAGGTTTGTAGGATGAGATGAAGACTACCCCTTTGATATATTTTTTTGTGTCATCTCTTTACAGTCCCTCTCTGCAACAGGAGTCATTTAGAATGCACACACACATTCATACACATAGGCATATGGACGTATATTCATGTATAGTTCTCTATTTTTATTTGGATGTAATTTCAGACTTACAGAAAGATTGCAAGGATAGTATAAAGAATTCCCAGATAGCCTTCTCCCAGCCTTCTTCCAAATGTTAACACATTTGCTTTATCCTTTCTCTCCCTACCTATTTCCTTTATGGATGTGTGTGTGTGTCTCTGTATACAGAATATAATTGTTTTCCCTGAACCATTTAAGAGTAAGTTGCAGGCATAATATCCCTTTAACCGTAACTACTGCATATAGTTCATTTTTTGTGTGTTCAGAAATTGCTTGTGTTAGTTCATTTTTCTTCTCTTCAGGGTAGTTGGTCATACTATCCATTTGAAGTACAGTTTGGTTCATTGATAAATTAAGTAATAGGATATTAGAACACCATGATAAGGGCCAGTAGTTTGTCAGTTAATCAAAAAGTTGCTTAATGTGGAACATAATAAAAATGGGGACAGACCCGAAAACATTTGGTTTTAATCTAAAATATCTAACATTCATTATATTCATGTAGCAGGCTTTTGCTCTTCTGGGTCCAGTTCTTTGCGTTTAGAGTCAGTTGATCACTTCAGGAGAGTTTAGTTATCAGAACTGTGATATGAACATAACTGTGTTATGAGCAGAGTTATTCTAGGGAGGGGTTGGTGCGTGATCCTTTTACCAAGTTCACTCTAAGCAGTCACTGTTGTAATTTCCATTTAAGTGGAACCTTCTTCCCCGACCTTCATTTCACTAATTTAGTGCCTAATCTGACCCTCTCCATTCCATCTGTAAGACGTGACAACTGGTGCACGTTCAGTATTCTTGGCCCTGGGGCTGTTCTCTGGCACTTCTGAGTTGGCTTCTGAGACAGTCAGTTTTCACTCTTAAACCTGTTGCTGTTGGTTTCCGCCATTGCTGCTTCATTTAAATCCTGATTATATATTTGCCAAAAATATAAAAACTTGTTAAAATATTCAAATTGTGTTGCCTAAGACAGTATTAGGAAAAAAAAATTGGTTCTGAGGTCAAATAAGTTTTGATAAAATTTCCCCTTGGAAGTTTGCAATGTCCATCAGCCAATGAGAGGCTCTGTGAAGTTCTGCAGAAGAGAAACACGGGGGAAATGCAGTCTTTGTGTAGAAACCCCTCATGTTTGTGCACACTTTGTGCTCTGAGATCATTTTTTAAGGCTGGAAAAACAAATGAATACCTTAATGTTCTATCTGTGTTTGCTGTATGGTATGTGCCTAGTAAATATAAAGTTAAACAAATGAGTGACTTGATATGGCTAAAGTAAGACGTTACAATTAGAGCTTTTTCTTATATAGTTTTTCTCATTTGATTGTTGAATATGGCTCAAAGGATGACTATACCTACAGAGTCAGACTGCCCCTCCCGAAACCCGCTCAGTCAAGGGGGTGAGGTTTGGGGAGGGATGGGGCTTGAAAAGTAAAGGAGGAAAAGTACAACATGTAGGAAAAGAATTTAGGCCTCTAATTACCAGTTATGTGTGGTTCATAATAAACCTTTTTTTTTTTAATAGTCTATCAGATTTCTCTGCATTGTTCATTCAATAAAGTACACTTTGTGGAACCCAATTTATCACTCAAATCCAAAGCACATATATATGGAGTCTAAAAAAAAAAGTGGTTCTGAAGAACCTAGGGGCAGGACAGGAATAAAGACGCAGACGTAGAGAATGGACTTGAGGACACGGGGAGGGGGAAGGGTAAGCCGGGACGAAGTGAGAGAGTGGCATGGACATATATACACTACCAAATGTAAAATCGATAGCTAGTGGGAAGCAGCCGCATAGCACAGGGAGATCAGCTCGGTGCTTTGTGACCACCTAGAGGGGTGGGATAGGAAGGGTGGGAGGGAGACGCAAGAGGGAGGAGATACAGGGATGTATGTGTATGTATAGCTTATTTTTTTGCTTTGAACGTACGTTTTAAATTCTAAACTTAAATAAGCAATACCTCTTTCTGAACTAGACTAGATCATTGTGAAACCTTATAGAAGATACTTTTCTGAAGCCTGTTACATATATTTATATACAATGTGTAGGATAAAAAGTATCCCACCTCAGGCATATTAAATTCCTAATAGGGAAAGCCTCCACCTAGGTTTGATCCTGTTGGGGCAGAGGGTATGGCCTGGGAGACAGTACTAATTCCTGTAGTTGAGTCTATTTCTTATGTTCTTATCTATTTCTGCTAGAAGAGAGCATGGCATTGGAGAGGGTGGAGTTAGTGATTAGGGAAATGTGTTTTCTATTTTGGGAGATTTATGCGTTTCCTGCCTTTATTTGGTTTGTCACTTCTACCTCCCAACAGGAACTAATGAGAGAATTCAGGAGATTTCTGTCTTTTCCAAAATGCCATATCTACTTTCTCGTTAACATTCAAACATCCCAGATAGGTCACTGAAAGACACAAGCCTGGAAAACCAGTGACATCTTGACTGTAATTACCGAGAAAGCCAAATCCAGCATCTATTACACAAATATGTAAGCCCACACACTTTCTGATAGGCCATCAGTGAGCTGAGACAGGCTGTGACAGGTGTGAGTGATGCTGATTTGTGGGGAGAGTCAGGCAGATGCGAGCTCCCTGCTGTATCCTGCTGATATTTCCAGATGAGGAGGACCGTAAGCTAACTGCATTGTTTCTCGTTAAATCCAGAAAGTGCTGTTCTCTCTGGGGGGATCCTTTCTGTATTATGCTGACCGCTTCAAGCTCTACAGTGCCTTCTGTGCCAGCCACACGAAGGTCCCCAAAGTCCTGGTGAAAGGTAAGGCCTGCGAGGACTGGGTAGCAGGTGGGCCTGTTCGTTGTCAGTTCACATCTATGTGGCCAACTGTGGTTGGGGGCTTCTGGACAGAAATCTAAGAGTCATTGTTGTGCCAGATAGATGTTCCAACAGGCCACAAATAAGGGTACAGTTGTTCCTTGGTATCTGGGGGGGATTGGTTCCAGGACCCTACCCCCCGCCATGGATACCGAAATTCGAGGATGCTCAAGTCCGTTCCATAAAATGCGTAGCGTGTGCTTATAACCTATGCACATCCTCCTGTATACTTTAAATCATCTCTAGATTACTTATAATACCTAATAAAATATAAGTGCCATGTAAATAGCTGTCAGTGCAGCGAATTCAAGTTTTGCTTTTTGGAACTTTCTGGAATTTTTGTTTCCAGATATATCCTGTCCCTGGTGAGTTGAATTCACAATGCAGAACCTGTGGATAGAACCTGTAGATACGGGGGACCGACTGTACTGAGAAATGAAATGCAATATATCTTGAATTCACAGTTTTGTCAATTTTCTTACCGTGAACGTTTTGACTCAGTTCTTTGGGGCCAGAATTGATGAGTCATTTTGCAATTATGCAGAAACGTAGGGAGTTTAGAATTCCCCTGCTTTATTTCTATTTTTCATTAATTTTGTTATAACCTACCACACTTCATACACCTTTCTGTGGCATTTCATTTTTCCCTCACCTATTTTTGTTCTCAGGTGTGTGATAATGGTCACCACCATCACTACTAAAATTGTTTCAATTATTTACAAAAATCACTCCAGCTGTAATTATATTTTGCATGGAAAAGAGGAGAATTTTTAGATTGGCAAGCTGGTGTTTCTAAGTGTTCTAGGAAGACGATGGGGTGTTCTGAGAGTCTCCAGAAAGTTGTTTCGCTTCCATAGTTCTGCGTGTGGCTGTTCATAGGTTAAAGGATTAGAGAAACATGTCCTTGGTAAACAGTAGAACCAATAGAAAGTTCGATTTCAAAGAATCTCTGGAAATCAGCCTGCTCTTCTTTAACACTTTACTGTGGCTGCCATGTAAACAGCTGCTGAATTTGTAAGTTACTTATATTTACGTTTGTTGCCAAAGAGAACTAGCTTGATTTAATTCAAAACGTATTATAGTAAACATTAATACAACATGGGTCTCTGGACAACAAAAGATCCTGCCCCAGATAATGACATACTTAATGATAGTCATAGTCTAGGCAAAAGAGTTCTACTTCAGCACAAAAAATTTAAAGGGAACCTGGGAATTTCCTTGTCCTGCTGTAGGACAAGGAAATTGTCCCGCTGTATGGCCTAGTCTGTGGTTTTACACATGCTGAATTGGTCATATAGTTCTGTGTGTGTGCATCTTTTTAAACTTTAACTGAATGCTATGTTATGAGAGTTTTTAACATAACAGTTTTAGAGCACTTTGCTCTAGGGTAAAATTATATACTCATGAGAGTTCTTAAAGCCATTGTGTTCTTTTTAATCATTTGATTAGATTAAATTCTGCCCCTATAGATTTTTAAAATTCAAAGCCATTATTTTTTGCACCTGAAAAATATTAGAAAATCCTTCAAAACCATCCCTTAAAACATTAGGTGTGACTTACATTTTTCTAATGGCCAAATGTGCCAAGAGGATGAAGAGAACTCTTTGAGGACAAAAAGCCTATGATTCTTGACAGATTCCCATCTAGGTTGCATGGGAGTGACGCTCCTTACCGCTCAGAGAGCTGAGAACCATGCCCTCTTTTGCCCTGATGTGAAATACACTTGATGGGTTAAACGCACATGGTCGTGTTTTTGGACGTGAGGACTTTAAGGGGAATTCCTAGGCCCCTTGTGGACATGGACCAAGACTCGGGATGTCCACGGAAGCTGCAGCCTCCTCGTGCATGAGCTCTGGACCTGGGCTCACTTCCGAGGCCATGGGCTCCTCCTCAGCCATCTCATTCCCAGTCTTCTTTCTCTTCAAGGATTTGGTGGCTGGACCCATGGAGTCTGATTCCTCTTAATGGGGCTTAAACAAAATGAAAAGATTGTAGTCTTTACCAGGCCTTCCCCACATGATTGCTGTTTATCTTAATTGAATAAAGATAGTGAGAAGAATCATTTTACAGTTTCATGGTGTCCTTTTACAACATCTTCTGTTCTTAGCTCACATTCCTAATCACTGGAGATGGAAATATATTTTTATCAGAAGCTTAAGAAATATATGCCTACAGTTAGTCACTTTGATATATTGTCCTTTCTTCTTCCCATTCTTTGCCCTCACTTCAGCCTCTCTCTCCGCCATTTCTTTGCACCTGGAAGGCATAAGTCGTGTCTTCCTAATTATCCACTGGCAGGTACCTTTTGTAATTGTCTGGGGACCCACAACTCCCCAGGACTGCTTTTCAGCCCAGCTGGGACACAGATAAAAGCCCAGCTGGTGAGGAAAGTGCTGCCTGAGTTACCTTAGGTCAGATGTATGTTTCCCTCTGAAATAAATCCTAATAGCTGGTAGCACTGAATTAACATAGAACAGATCTTAAAAGGCGTTCACTGCAGGGGATCAGCCTTGCTCCACTTACCAGAGCTGCAAGGCGCTGCTGCTGCTTTTTATTTTCCTGCCTTTTCTCAAAAGAGGTTCTACCAGCAAGGAAATGCTTGAAAGATTAGAAAAACTGGCGTAAGGAGTGTTTTAAAACGTAGGCTTTCATATTATTCACATATGGTGAGGCCAACAGATCAGGAGACAATTGCCATCAGAAAGATAGTTTGTTATTCATGGTTCCCAAGAGAAGGGGGAGTGTTATGCCATGCAGGGCCATGAGGGGAAGCACCAGAGCCCACCAGGAGACAGAATGAGTGAGGGGGAAGACATGGGCAGGACCCTTTATTGTGGTTTCTGCAGGAAGGAATGGGTGAGGCAGGGTAAACAGGTTTAGGATTGGGTAATTTGAACAATCTCAGCAGGCTCTGGGGTGGAGGGGCTGTCCTGAGTTGTCTGGTACCTGGCTCTGGGGTGATCAGGGCAGGGGAAATAGTGGCCTAGAGTATAAAAGCCTAATAGAAGAGGGAAGGAGGCAGGTGGCTCTGGATTGGTTGGCTTGCATGTGAAAGGCATGCTTCCAGGTGGGTCCTTTACTATCTAGGAATTGGCCAGCTCTGAGATGGGCAGTTTCCCCAGGGTCCGTAAGGCCTCAGATGTCAAAGTATCAGAATAAGAAGACATTCTTAATTCAAGGACAATAAACAGCAGCCCCTGAAAATCCATGTGTATAAGATTTACAAACTCTGCTATCCCTTAACTCACTGGGCCGCCCCTCAAATAAACAAATAAATCTGATGGACAGGCCCTTCCAGTTGTCCCTCTGAGCCCTCTTTCCCACCTCTGACAACTCACTGTACTCTCAATCCTGTAAAAAGGCACCTTGGAATTAGTGAAATTGTGAGAAGGGAGTCATTTGGACATCCTGCCCAGACAACCTGTATTTAAACTCTTCCAGCCAAGATGGACGCAGCGTTCAAGGCGTTCCTGGATGCCCAGAACCCGAAGCAGCAGCACTCGTCCACTCTGGAGTCTTACCTCATCAAGCCCATCCAGAGGATCCTCAAGTACCCGCTTCTGCTGAAGGAGCTTTTCGCTCTGACGGATGCGGAGAGCGAGGAACACTACCACCTGGATTGTGAGTCACGGGCCCCTGAGATCTGCTCCTTGCTCGTGTCGCCATGAGAGTCTTGAAACAGCCTTTTCATTTATTTCATGACCTCTTTTCTTCCAGTGGCCATCAAGACTATGAATAAGGTTGCAAGTCATATCAATGAAATGCAGAAAATCCATGAAGAATTTGGGGCTGTGTTTGACCAGCTGATTGCTGAACAGACTGGTGAGAAAAAAGAGGTAAGGACCCCCCCTTCTTGCCAGCACACCTATCCACAGAGCTGGGTTGGTTTGTTTCTTTTTAAGGTGCTATTTGTAAGTAAAATAGTTACAAGGATAGTGTTTTTGTTGGTGAAACCTTTTTTTAAATTAAAGTATAATTAATTTACAGTGTTGTGTTAGTTTCTGGTGTACAGCAAAGTAATTCAGCTTCTTTTTCGGATTCTTTTCCATTGTAGTTTATTACAGGACATTGAATGTAGTTCCCTGTGCTATACAGGAAGACCTTGTCGTTTTATCTATTTTAAATATGAGTAGTTTGTATCTGCTAATCCCAAACTCCTAATTTATCTCTCTCCCCCCTACTTTCCCTCTGGTAACCATAAGTTTGTTTTCTATGTCTCTGAGTCTGTTTCTGTTCTGTAAATCAGTTCATTTGTATCATTTTTTAGATTCTATATATAAGTGATACCATACGATATTTGTCTTTCTCTGTCTGACTTACTTCACTTACTGTGATAACCTCTAGGTCCATCCATGTTGCTGCAAATAGCATTATTTCATTCTTTTTTTATGGCTAAGTAATATTCCATTGTGTATATATACCACATCTTCTTTATCCATTCATCTGTCAATGGATATTTAGGTTACTTCCATGTCTTGGCTATTGTAAATAGTGCTGCAGTGAACATTGGGGTGCATGTATCTTTTCAACTTAGAGTTTTCTCCAGATATATGCCCAGGAGTGGGACTGCTGGATCATATGGTAGTTCTATTTTTAGTTTTTTAAGGAACCTCCGTACTGTTTTCCATAGTGGCTGCACCAGTTTACATTCCCATGTTGGTGGAACTTTTATCCTTTACGCAAGGCTACATTGTGAATTTTCTTTCTCAGTTGAATTATTTCTTAATATAGGAAACATGTCCTGATTCCACCCCTTCACCCTCGGGATCTCTGGTTGTGTTCTGTGTTAAGTGTGAGAGTGAATTTCCATGAACGCAACTTGGACTGTTTCTCTAAACACCAATGAAGGCGGAGGCTATATCCCCAGAGATTAGAATAATAACCGGCATGTAGTAGGTACTCAGTAAATACTTGCTGAGTGAATGAAAGTTTCAAATGACTATGAATCTTTTTTTTTTAAGTCTGCCTGAAAATCTACTTAGAAGAAATAGTCACAGGAACAGATATACTTGAGAAAAACATAGCATGAACTCTAAGTTGTGCCTGAGTTATTGAGAAGAGCTTATGTGAATAAAAATGCTGATAATACTAAAATGAATCAATATATCATTACAGATATGATATGTAATGATATTATCAATGCCTCTGTACCTCATGATTTGATTGGAATATTGTCCTCGTTTTGCTTTCTGCCTCAAAAAAGGAGACAAGCTGGGAGGGAACTGTGAAGAAAAACTCTCTTG
The DNA here is from genome assembly GCF_949987535.1 of Balaenoptera acutorostrata. Classification (NCBI taxonomy): domain Eukaryota; kingdom Metazoa; phylum Chordata; class Mammalia; order Artiodactyla; family Balaenopteridae; genus Balaenoptera; species Balaenoptera acutorostrata. The sequence goes on along the minus strand of NC_080067.1, from coordinate 138,277,268 downwards.
CTGTGATTGGAAAGGGGGAAAGGCAGTGGGGCGGGCGGGGGGGAGAGAATGGGGGTAAGGCTTGGTTGTTTAGTCTAGACCTGAAAACAGCCTTATCTTCAGAGGTATAAAGGGTTATTATCTGGATTCACATTTATGTCCTCAGTGAAACAAAACAAGGTTTTGGACTATTAAAAGATTTTTCAGAAAACGGTAAATTGATGATATCTCATAGAGATGTACAAGTGAACACATATGAAGGAATTTATTTTACTCAGATGATGTGAGGGAACCAGACAGTCAAAATAGCACAGGTATATGTAGGAAGTGAAGAAATGTCAGGATGATTTGTGAACGGAGACAAATTGGTTTCTCTACAGCACGAGGAAGTCTCTACCAGACTGGAGAGAATTTATACATTTATCTGTTACCTACACCTTACAAAGAGTGGCAAAGGAGTTCAAAGGCACATAGATACAGGGTTGGACTCTGATAGCCCAGGAGGATGTGCATAGTTTTCCACTGAAATACAATTTATTTTTTCTACATGATATTTCAAGCAGAGCATGAGAATGTTCTCAGTCTACCGGGCAGATAATTTAATCTTTCAGAGTGTAGAAAGGATGGACACTGCTACTCTTGATTTAGTTCCCATTTTCTTGTAAAACTATTATAGTAAGGAAAACATACTATGTTTATTAAAGAAAAGGGCAAACCTCAGGGAAAGGCAAGGAGAAAAATGATCTATGATCTCAAAACGCAAAACCTCTTGATGTTTTGGTGTTCATTTTAATTTTTAAAAACTTATGTATATTATATACTTGAATATTAAATATAGTTCCTTATATATTCTTGAATATTTGGGAAGTTATTTTGTACCTTGAATTTTTTTATATTGAACAAAGAATTATTTTAATTTTCATGTTATTTTAAATGATTCAAAAGAATCCTTGAAATTATTGTAGAATATTTATTGTGTGATTGAACAATGATTTACTTAATTCCTATTGTCAGGCAGTTCTCTTGGCTTCATTTATTGATGACTATGAATAATACTGCAGACATTTTAGATCATAAGGCTTCTTCCATCCTGTTTTAGTTTATTTCATTTTGACAGGAGTGAATTTTATTGGGTCTTGGAAATGAACAATTTCAGTGTATTTCATTATATTTTTCATTATATTCTGAATTGATTTCTGAATTTTAATGAGAGCAAAGGACCATTATGCTAAAGACTAGAAGGTGATATGGATAGCAGATTGCAAAGACTTGAGAAAAAAAGATGAATATGATTCAAAAGTCAGAGACTACAAAAGGGGATAAAGGCTTTGGTGAGACTGCCTGTCCTCTAAAATAAGATTCTGTCAACCAAGTAAGAAATCTTTCTAGCAAGGAACAAAGAGATACAGTGCTATACACAGCAGTCTCTTGTGAGCAGACATTTTGTTAGGAAAAAAAAAAATGTGCAAAAGATGGAAGAAGGGACATTTGACCATATACCAGTATTACAGGGTAGGAAGGTCCTATATCAGTATTAGGATGTCTGAAGACCAGAAAAATGAAGGCTTGGAGAAGATGCCAGAGAGAGCACTGAAAGATTATGTCTTAGCACTACAGGAAGAATAAGAAAGAAATAGGCCCCTAAAAGGGGCCAAAGGTATCATAGCCAAAGACAAATTGATTATTCAAAGAAAATGACTCAAATCTACTTGATCTCTTTTTTTCTTGATAGAAGAGAATGGTCTTCTAACTGGAAAGGATAGAGTGGTCTTGATTCCACGGAAATAAAACCACAGGGAGAATGGTCCTGGGGAAATAGGATGCTCTGTGCCAATATCAGTTATAATTCTGCAACAGTACTTACAGCAAGCAGTATATTGGAACAGCCATGGAAACAGCCTATAGAGGCAGAGATTTACAAGTTATGGCCTGATTTTCACAAAGGTGATTCCTGATCGAGTAACCTTTTAATGGCAATATCCAGAAAGAAACCTAGACTGGTACTGTGAACAGTTGGTAAACAGGAATGGGAATATTTATCAGTATCTCCTGAGAATGGTAGGTCGATACTGAAATGGTAACATTCCAGGGACACAGAGTACCTGATGCTATCACCAGCCAACTGTCCCCAGGAGGTCCCTGAAGACAGATAGCCACAGAGGACAAAGAAACAGTTTATGATGAAGCTGGACCTTCAGTCCCTACCCCATGTTAAACTCTAGGGAGTTGGGCTGGACCACACAGAGCAAGCATCCCTTTTGCTTAGGTCAGAGGAAGAAAAGGGCCAAGGAGGGCATTTCCCCTTAAAAGAAGGGCTCGGAAAACCTGACTCAGGAAGGCATCCCAGTCCTCGCTGGGGTAGAGGCCTTGTAGCGGAACTCAGTCTCAGAGTTTTGATAGGCTGTTCGGAAGGGGACCAGTGGAAGGCCAGGGGAGAGGCTGTTGGCCAGAGGGAGCAGCTCTGACCCCCTTATTACATTTACAGCGTGGAAACTTGTCAAGAGAGAGGAACCATGTGCATTGGGACTGTATCAGCCTGTTTTTACCAGGTAACAAAGAACTAAAAATCTTAGTGTTCACGACAGCAAATACTTGTATTTCACTCACAGGGTGTGGGTCAGCTGGGCTTTGGCTTGTCTTGCTGAGCTTCAGAGCTTAGGTCTCAGAGTGTGCCTTGTCTCTTCGTCCTAGGATCCAGGCTGAAGCAGCAGTGATTGTCTTGAGCATGTCCTTTCCATGGCTGGAAGGCGGAAGCTTATGAGGGCTGGTGGAAACTTTTGATACCAAGTCCACGGCCCAACCCATATGGCCAAGCCCAAAGACTTCGGGGCTTAGCCTAGTCTAGTGGGAAGTACTAGAAAATCACATGGTGGAAGGTGCAGATACATAGAGGGAGGAAGTAGAGTTTGGGCAATGATCTACTCCAGTGATCTTTAATCACTTTTTTTAAATTGAAGTATAGTCGATTTACAATGTTGTGTTAATTTCTGCTATACAGCAAAGGGAATCAGTTATACACATACATTCTTTTTAAATATTCTTTTCCATTATGGCTTATCACAGGATATTGGATATAGTTCCCTGTGCTATACAGTAGGACCTTGCTGTTTATCCATCCTATATATCCTAATTTGCATCTGCTAACCCCAAACTCCCACTCCATTCCCCCACTCCCCTTGGCAACTATAAGTCTGTTCTCCATGTCTGTGAGTCTGTTTCTGTTTCATAGATAAGTTAATTTGTGTCATATCTTAGATTCCACATATAGGTGGTATCATATGGTATTTGTCTTTCTCTTTCTGACTTATTTTAGTTAGTATGATAATCTCTAGTTCCATCCATGCTACTGCAAATGACATTGTTTTGTTCCTTTTTTATGGCTGAGTAGTACTCCATTGTATATATGTACCACATCTTCTTTATCCATTCATCTGTTGATGGACATTTAGGTTGTTTCTATGTCCTGGCTATTACATCAGTAAATAACACTGCAATGAACATAGGGTTGCATGTATCTTTTTCAATTACAGTTTTGTCTGGATATATGCCCAGGAGTGGGATTGTTGGATCATATGGCATTTAATCACTTTTAAAGACATTCCCTTCTAAGGCTGTGGACCAGAATGGCACCAAGGAATCTGACTTACGTATATAACCACTCCGCTGTGGTGTGTGGGGCGTGGGTAGTGGAGACAATATAGTTCCCTTAGTGGATGCTCGCCTGGGTGTGTGGTTGACTAGTTCCTTAATACGCACAAAGTAATACAATCGCTCAATGTTTTTAACCACGGACGGTACTACTAACAATATTGCTCAATAATAATTAGAGTAATTATTCATTATTATACTGACCCCAGTCATCACCGTGGCAGCAACACCACTGTGCCCTGTCCTGCTGCAGCCCCATCCCCAGCGCTGTGGCCTGGCCTGGTGGCTTGAGAAGGGCAGCGTCAAGTGGCACCGTGCTCCGTGGAGGGCTGCTCGGCAGCTGTTGTATCTAGAAACCCAGTCAGATCAAAAGCAGCAGCAAAAAAAAACAAAAAACAAAAAAAACCCAGAGCCATTTGTCCTTGAAGCTCAACATCAAGTTTTCAAATATTCAAATTGCTGCTTTGAGGAAGAAGGCCTCTCGGGCTTGGTTTCTGTGGACGCAGAGCAGAAGTGAGAGGCTGGTGGGGGAGGCGTACTAGAGGGAGACCCTCCTAACAGTTTACGGTGTTTCCCAGTGGGATGGACCGGGGACTCTGATTTCTGCAAAGCCTTGTGGTCTGACACGTTTGCACAGGGAGCACATTGAGAGACCAGATGATCCTTTCGCCTGTGATTAGGATGCTGAGTGGGTGGGAGGATGGGATTTTGATAGACTTGGAAGTGGGCCAAGGACTCCAGTGAAAAAGGCACACATGACTATTGTGAGGTGTAGACACCAGTGGAATCTCAGGATCATCGTGTCTCTACAAGGAGAAGAGGAACCTGTCCCTCTGAGATGGTTTAGCATTTGACCTTCGAGGACGCAACACTAGACCTCATGGTTTCTACAGATCCCAGAGCTCACATTTGCACGAGCTTAAAGAACAATCTCCCAACTCCTCAGTTGGCTTCTTTTCCCTCCTCTAAAGTGAAATGAAATCTTCCTTAAAATGAGTCGGAAGAAGAAGATATAATTGATTCCACTGCTTCCCAGAAGACCCTGGCTCCAAAGGGATTTAAACTCACAGGTGGCAACGTCCGCAGTTTCCTGGGCTGGAAATTTGTTGTTGACAGCCATTTGTTCTCCTTAGATAACTCTCCATTTGAACACAAACCCTCTCCAATTTTGTTCATCAATTTTGACAGGTTTACTGCGTGTGAATTCCAGAGGCCCGATTTGTACCTTTTGGCCACCTTATTCTTGAAATTCTGATAGGCAAACAGGATAAGGGAAAAAATGTTGACCAAATGAGAGACATTATTTAGAGACATTATTTTCTTGAAGTTGAATTGACACCAGCCTGTCGAATTTTAAAATGTCATGAATATCTGAGTGTTTTTAACATCGCCCAGTAAGTTTTGCCCTGGATTGCAGGTTGCAGATCTGAGCATGGGGGACCTGCTTTTGCATACCACTGTGATCTGGCCAAACCCGCCGGCCTCGCTGGGAAAGTGGAAAAAGGAGCCCGAATTGGCAGCTTTTGGTATGTGTCACGAGAAGGTTTGGAGGGGAAGAGGGAGGCTGGCTTATTTTTCGCAGTAAGTTAACATTTCTTTTCCAAGACACAATTTATTAAAATATAGTTAATTACAGTTATCTGCATTGTCTTCCTGCTATGGCCACCAACATGTCACAGATACTAAATTAAACCTTCCAGCTAAGTATGACGGATGTGGCCAAGAGGGAGGGAATGACTGTTCAGGTCTCCCCCAGGTATAGACATATGGGCAGGAAAAGATTTTTTTTAAGCTGCTGCTCTGAATATCTTTTCAAAGTAATGAGTTAATAATAAACCAAGGAAAAATCAAGTGAAAAATCAAGACAAAAAACTGTCTCTGTTTCTGAGCTCCCCAGTCCTTTTATTCTCTTCCCAACTCTGTGTGGCTCTGTGTGATGCCAGGAGTCAGGGCATGATTCTCACCTCACCTGTTGTGGCATCACTGGGTGCCTTGATCAGTTACGAGGTGCTTCTCAATCACATCGTGGCTAATACCAGCGAAAGTAGTGATGTTTGTGAATGATTAATTTTCCAATAAGCCAGTTCAGATGGATGCAGTTGCTGCAATTAGAAATCTCATGTGGTTGTGTTGTAAAATGCTTTTTGAGTGAGAAAAACTATGGGTTAGTCCACTGGGCACTGTACATATTCAGGAAATATGGCTCATTGTTGTGTGTAAATGCTTGTACGGCATGCAGTGTTATTCCTGGGTATAAAACGATCAGTCATGATCAGTGATCAGTGTTCATGCTTTTGTTTTAGGTTGTGTCTTTTCCTAGCCTCCCACTAGAAGATGCATGGGCAGGAACATAGTATAAAGGAAGTCTAGTATTTCCGTTCTCCTTCCTTACCTTATCTTTCTGGGGGCAGAAGAGGGAGGGTATTGCTGCTTACTGCTTCTTTAACTGAACGCTTGTTTTCTTTTACGATGTGAACAGTGCATTCCCAAATGGAACATCCTAGTGATATTAAAATCAGAGGATTTAATACAAAGATTTATTGGACTTCCTGATTAGATGACTCAGCTTTCATTGAAAACCTTAGTGATATTCCTAAAGATTCCACAGAGCCACTGTAGCTGTTGATGCCATTTCATTAAAAATAATAAAGGAGCATATAAATGTGAAGGAAAAACGTGAATAAATATGATATACAGAGGGGTATTTTGACATACTGGTGGTTTTTGATAGTAGTGGGTATTTTTGGCAGGGGGAGGGATACTATTTGTTTTGCTTTGTTTTGTTTTTCCCATCATTAACAGTTGCATTTCTTATACGGCAATTTCTTCTTGGAGAGGTCTGGGAGCTTTCTGATGCTTCTGAGTAGGTCATTTATGGGATGTAGGATTCTGAAGGAAATGATGCAAACCATCTCTCTCCCTCTTTCTGATGCTGGGCTATTGATGAACCATTCCAGAGTTCAACATGGGGATTTTTCATGCCTGTCTCCTGAATTTTACATATTTCCTATAGTTAGAAATAAACAGATTTAGAATAAGAAAATCCTTTGACTGGGACAAAGTAGGAGGTTGGCAAACGTATTCTATAAAAGGCCACATAGTAAATATTTTAGGCTTCACAGACCAAGAGGCCGTAAGTAGCCAGACGCAGCCGTAGACAGCATGTAAACAAATGGGCACTAGTATTGGCGGGTTGTGCGGAAACAGGCGGGCCCTAGTTTGCCAACCTGTGATAGAAAGGGTTCAGGAAAATGCCAGTTTTGAGGTTTGGGGGGCAATGTGTGTGTGTGACTCCAGGCAGGCTGTCGTCATCGTAATGAGGTTATTTATGGATTCCCAGTCCTTAAAAGGTGACATGTTTGGCAGTTTCGGTGTGATTTTTAAGTAGCAAGCAGAACTAACAGAGCCTTAGAAATGTGTTTTGAAACAAGGAAGAGTCGCTGTGAGGGAAGTAACTTAATTACCATTGAACAGGCAGCTTTGGGGTTAAACCGTGGTTGTCTTGTTTCCGTTGCTCTGATCTCAGGAAATAGTGCTGCTTTCTTCCGAAAACAAAGTTGACCGGCTGCCCACCCAGCACCTTGATGTTTTACTCCCAGGACGGCTAGTTTGTACTCAGGGCTGACGATCACCACCTTTAAAAGAAGAAAAGAAATAGTTTGTTTAGGTTTCGGCCTTAAAGGGTGTTAGATGTTCACCTTTGGGGATATCGAGAGAGTGTTTTAGGCTGGTCAGGGCAGCCAGGAGGTTTGGACATCAAGGCCGTGTCTGAAGGGATGGGCAGCACTTGGAGTCAACTGAGTGACAGTCGGCTGCGGATCAGGGAGGGATCAAGGCGGAAATGCTTGTAGCCCAGACTGAGGGCCACTCTGGCCCTACCGCTGTGATCCTAGATGGTCCAGGTAAACCGAGGCAGACCAGTCGCCTTCTTAGAGTCACGGCAACAACCTTATTGAGCTCTGGTCCCAGTGAGGTGCTGGGTCTTCTGAGACCAAGTTCACTGGCAACCTCCCCCTCTCCTGCAGTGGAGCTCCCTCCATTTGAAAGGGACCTGCTGTCCTGGACGCTGATTTCTGAAGGCTTCATGGTAAGGACAGAGGGCCGCCTCGGGTGGTGTGGCCTCCTGGGGTCAGTGGGAACCTCTCAGTCTGTCCTCTGGGATTTTTATGAAGTCAGGTGCTGTGACAGCTCAGACCCAGTGGCTGGGGTCTGCTTCTTTGTACCCAAAACCTTCTTTTCCTGCGGTCTTACACAAAGGGAGCCTGACCCATCCTAACTAAGTAGGATAAAGAATGAACCAGACACGTTGGGTTAGTCTGCAGAGGGCCTGGGAGCCTGGGGGGGGGGGGTGCCTGTCCCTGAGAATTCCCTGTAATTGTGTGTCTGGTACACCAGGTGTGCCCCCTCCAGCTGCCATGTGACTAACGGGGTCCCTGCTCTGCCTGGGGGTCAGGGTGTGAAGGGAGATGGAGACCCTGATGCAGGGAGCCAAGGATGGACTGGGGTCACCCTTCTTGTCGTTCTGGACACCAATTCTTCTTTCCTCTCCAGGGGGAGTCAGAATCGCTGAGTGCTGAACGTGCTTGGCATTGTTTAAGGAATTCTATGGAAGATTATGCATAACTCCATTGTATCTTCCCCCACCCCCAAAGAATATAAGAATAAAACTACATACTCCCTGCTTCTAAATAGTTTATTGTGATTCATCCTGTTTGGAAAAACTAGAATTGCATTCTACTTCATAAACTAATTTTTATTTATTGAGGTCAAAAAAGATGAATTACATTTCCTGAATTAGGAACACTCTGCGTGTGTGTAGTATTAGCTTAATTTGCATAAATATAAATTACCTTAAACGTTATTATTATTGATGTTTGTATTGTTTCTTCAGCTGCTGAACTAGTACATTTTTGTTAAATGTGTATAAGCTGAAGTTTTAAGCTTGAATTGATACCATAGTGAAAATATATTTTACCCAGAAGTTTCCAGTGGGGCAGGAGGGTTTATTTCCATCTCTTTAGGCTTTCTCTGTTTATCTGGGACCTGGAAACTTTTGTCTTAACAGGTTTTTGCGTCTCTCAGATGCGCTGAGTGAGTGGAGGGTGGAATGGGGGCTGATTCATGGGAACTGTCTGTCCTCTTCATAACGGTAGTGTTTGTTACCACGAGTTATTGCAGTGAAGGGGAAAACCCAACCCCTTATGTGCCGTAACTGCCTTCGTTTTATGTTTTTCCAGTCTTCAAAACTGCTGTGGTCCTTGTGTATAAAGATGGTTCCAAACAGAAGAGGAAACTTGTAAGACTTCTTATTTCACCCCATAGTTTCAAAGTATCTCCCTTACTGTTTCTCAGTTGCATCTGCGTAATTGTAATTCTGCACCTTTGTCAGGCATGAGTGTTTTATAATTTTTTTTAAGTGTTGCTGAGGACTTAAGGAAATTGCCCATCCTGCCTTCCTGCAGGCAGACTCACGTTTAGAGCATGAAAGTAAATAGCTATTGGGCCTACCATGGCCAGAACCTACCTTCCTAATACCATTTTCATCCATTCCCTGTTCCTCCTGCCCCTCTGTGCTTGTTTTGGGATCCCTTTTCTCTTTCTTCCTTTGCCTCTCTTTTGCCTGACTTTGGTTAGCAAGCTTATTTGCGCACCCTCAGCAGATTTGACACATGGCCTCTGGCTTGCTGCTGGGTGAATAAAAGTGCACATGGGGGAGTGACCCGGGGTTCCAGCATCACTGCTTTGTTGTTGTTCTTGTTGGGGTTTTTTTTGAAAATTAAAACAATTGATTTGTTTTTTAAATTTTTAAAAAAGTTTTAGTTTTAATGACATATTTTTAAAATTTTATTATTTTATTGAAGTATAGTTGATTTATAGTATTGTGCCAGTCTCTGCTGTACAGCAAAGTGACTCAGTTACACACATGTAGACATTCCTTTTGTTATATTCTATTCCATTATGGTTTATCACAGGATATTGAATAGAGTTCCCTGTGCTCTACAATAGGACCTTGTTGTTTCTCCATTCTCTATATAATAGTTTACATCTGCTAACCCCAAATTCGCAGTCCTTCCCTCCCCCATACCCCTCCCCCTTGGCAACCACAAGTCTGTTCTCTATATCTGCAGCATCACTGGTTTAGAAAGTGTGTGCGGGTCTGGTCCGGGCTCAGCACAGAGTTCTCATGCACCTAGTTCCTTCTCTTCCTGCAGGTAGGATCTCACAGACTTTCAATTTACGAGGACTGGGACCCCTTCCGATTTCGACACATGATTCCTACCGAAGCTTTGCAGGTTCGAGCTTTGGCAAGTGCAGGTAAACTCTGAAACATGTTGGGTACATATTTCTGTGTATGTATGAATTGTTTTTCTGAATCCACGCTCTTGGTTCTAACCACCCTACCATCTTTTTTCTTCTGTGCTTAAGTCTCCTTTCCCTCAGTCTCTCCATTGCCTCTTATTTACCCAGCTGTTTATTAAATGAATGAACTAAGTGAATGGAGGTAGTGCCTTTAATATTGTTCCAAGGAATTCTATTCATTCTGTTATATATATTAATAATATTACAGTGACTCACATCGAAGTAGCAATGAGTCTTGTACTTCTGGGAAGAATCTTTGTGACCATGAGCAGACAAAGCCCATGTAAATAACTCAACTTGCCTTTTAACTGGGAGACCGAAAAAGACCACCCAAAGCACAAAAAAAGCCATTGAATACATTCTTTCTTCCTGAAGCATTACAAATCTTTATCTTTTTATCAGCATGAAATGTCAGTTATTTTTCTGTGACCCAAGTAGCTGTGAGGCAAGTTGTTAGGTAGTGTTGAATGTACTTGCTAAGATGATTAGTTGATGCTTTAGCGCATGAGAAGAGAAGTGAATGTCAGAACGGTGTTGACTAAGAATAGCAATATTGCTATGACTTGGAGGCCCCATCCAGGGCTTAATTTGAGGCTGTTTTAGGGAGGAGCAATCAGCAATGGTTCTCCCGGGCACACCTGAGAAGGAGCAGCTTTGGGGTCAAGTGGAAACTCTTGGGGCACACCTATTCCCGTCCCATTTGGACAGCAGGTACAGCTTTCTGGTTGTAAGAGGGGCCGTGGAAGTGGACCTCTGCAGGTGCACAGTGGATCTGTATTTCTCTTTTGTGTTTCTGGCATCTGGAATGAGCGTTAAGTTCTTCATGTCCGGTTGGTGTCACTCATTTTCTCCCCGTTTTCACTTGTCACCTCCATGAGCCATAAAATTGGCTCTAATCCTTATAGAACCAACTCTTCCCTAGTCCAGTGTCATGAGGAAGAACCTTCTGCAGTATTTGGGAAACCTCCAGTTACCCACCCAAGTTAAACTAGATGCCACTTCCTTCTCAGTTGTTTTGCATTGCAGGAGGAAAACTCAAATGCAGAAACCACATCTGGCAAATGTATTGGGGATGATTATTTGCCTTAAGAAGGTTTCTGTCCAATCTTCTGGCCCAGAGGACCCTCGTGCCTTTTTAGCTTTGATTTGATTTGTAAAATTGATTTACACATGAATTTTCAGGCCCCTGTAAATCACAGGTCTACAAACAGCTATAATAATATTTTGAGGTTTGGGCACTTAAACACTAGCATTGTCTTACTTTGCAATCTTAGATTGTGGATTATCTAGTTCATATGTTTCCTTGTGCCTGGTTTATAAATAGGACAGCGTATGCTTATAACAAACCGCAAAGGCTCCTCAGCCAGGAATTTTGCCTTCATTGAGGACTTAAATACATGAAGAATTTAAGTTTGGAAAACAAAGCCATCTTTGTGAAGATGATATTCCGTTCCCACCCTCGGTTTTTCATTCAAATCAAGTTTAAAATCAAGATAAAAGTTTATTTTAATGGACTGACAAAGACTAGCCAACACATCTCTTGTTATGAAATAAATTCCAGTGGATATGAGAATCAGAAGATGGAAATTTCTAGATTTCGTCTTCGTTTGGGAAAACCTGTGAAACTCTCTGCATATGGGTCCTGGTTGGTTAAATAATGTGGGCACGATGAGGGTTTGTAACTAGGGTTTTGAACCATTAGGTAAGGATGAGAGACTTTACAATGTGCAGTCTTGAGGTCTGCCGTGAATTGTTTCTTTCATAAACACTAATAAATGAATAACGTGGCAAAATAATGTGATATTCAGGCACTGAAAGACTTAGAAGTTATTTCTAAATATAACTGTTTCTCACTTTCTCAGTGTACCATTCTGGCTTCCTTCGGGTTGGCTGCTGTGGGCAGGCTGAGAAAGACGAGCCCCATTCGTTCCCAGGACAAGCTTGTCCAGGGCACTAGTCCCAGTTGCTCAGGGGGAAGGCTGTGCTGCAGATGGCAAGGGCCTGCCTCTTTATATCACTGGCCTGATGAAATCAGCACTGGAATCTTGGGCTCTGTCTAGTCCAACTGTTGCCAAAACAACTAATCACTTAATTAAAATAGTTCAGCCAAAAGGGCTGTGCAGCTAAAAGGGTCAGTTTTTCCATCAATATGATTGACTGATTGTCCTTTTAGACCATCCAGAAGGAGATTTTAGCAACTGGTAATTTTCCAGGCATTCTTTTTCTTCACGCCCATTAAGTTCTCAATCATCTTGTCTCTTGAGATCACAGGATAGGAATGAAGTTTCTTTGGTCTTATGTGGCTCTGCTCTATTTAATCCTACACCAAAGCATGGGAAATGCTTTTGTAAAAATGCAGATAAATCTCTTTGAAACATACTCTCATTCATCCTTGTTTTAATTTCTCTAGACACAGAAGCAAATGCTGTGTGTGAAATTGTCCACGTAAAATCGGAGTCTGAAGGGAGGCCGGAGAGGGTCTTCCACCTGTGCTGCAGGTGAGCCCGGAGCCGTGACGTGTGGGAGGTGCCGCCCAGAGGGAAGGGATGTAACTGTGCTTGGTGTCCCCAACCCCTCTGGCTTCTGCAGACCAGCTTGTGCATCCCTAGAAGCTGCATCCTTTTTCTTGTGCACTTGAGAAAGTATTTAACACTTATCAAGTAACAGTAATTGGATGAACTAAACTAATTTTATCAGAATGTAGACAGTAACCTGGTTAATATCTTTCTAAAAAGAAATCGGAATTTTCACGTATATATTCGACCTTCAAACGAGGGCTTTCTTCCTATATGTACATTTGGTGGGTTAGAAGGACATGGTTGTGTCATGTTTTGTTTTGGTGTTTGGGCGCATCATTTGTACTGTAACATCTCTGAGGTGCAGCAGATGGAGAGTCACCTGGGAGCAGGTGAGGGTGTGTGCAGTCTTGCTGGGATTCCTCATCGTGTAGGGAAACTTCAACCTAGGGAGGCTGGCTCAAGTGACTCAGGTTCCCCTACGGATCTGGAGTGGAAGCTGAACTTAACGATGTGGGCTTCCACTTACTTCTTCTTCTTCTTTCCCTCCTCTCACCATTCCCCGCTCCTCCTCCTCTTCTTCCTCCTTTTTGGGCTCTGTCATTAAGAATTTGAGAATTGTACGTTTCTCAAGTGCAGCCAATTCTCTCTCTCTCTCTTATTTTTGGCCTAAAGACACCAGGCTGGATGGTGCCAACAGCCAGCATTCTGATACTTTGGCTTTAAGTATGATCTGTACTCCATGATGCTTTAATTTTATCATAGGTGCTTAGTAGTTTATTCAGTACTTACCCAATACCCCACACCGTGGGTAGTATACTATGGGTTGCCCACACACACAATAAAAAGTCAACGGAATCAATATTTCATGGTTGTTAGTAATGTTTTGTAACGTGGCTGCTGATACAGTAAGAAGGCACATTTACCAAGCATGAACTATGCTGAACACCTGACATGCATTACTTCACTTAGTCAGACTGAGGTACTGTTATTCCATTTGACAAATGGGGCGCCGAGGCTCACAGAGGGTACTTTGCTAAAACCTTATAGCAAATGAATACTGAGTTCAAACTCAGTGGGTTTGACTTCAAAGCCCATGTTTTGTGTTTCTGCATTGCCTCTTTGTTGGGTGTTGGGTGACAGGGATCAATAAATCCAGATCCCAGGAAGCTGTTGGAACTAGAATTGAAATTTTTTTCAGATAATCTACATGTGGTTTAGCACCATCTTTACCGTCTATTTTAGGCTCATCTGCTTGCGACTTTGTTGATAAATCCACAGGGTCCAGTGAGCCCGCCCATAGAGATGCCATATTCACTGTTAATAAGGAATGCCAGCTAAAACTTGGCTTGGGTAAAACTATGAAGAACTTAACAAGAAAAATAACTGACCTAAGAAGCACTTTTTTTATCGTACAAATTGGAAGTTGGGAAGATTTTCCAGTTCTTAACAATGTAACTTTAATATTTACATGTTGAAGTGTGTCCTGGAAGGTGTTGATATTTAACAGGCAATGATATCCAACTCAGAGGAAACTAAGGATGTTGGGACATCAGTTTCCAAGTGCGCTGCAGAGCAGCAAGAATCTTGTGGTTCCTTTGTCTGTAAAACATTTTAGAATGAAAGGCTCTGCCTTAAGTACCAAGAGCAGAATCTGGCAACTTTGTGGTGCAAAATCCATCTCTCCATCAATCTATTCATTTATGGGCTGCTCGGTCCCAAATTGGCTGCAGGAGATGAATCACAAAGCATAAAGGGAAAGGAATACGTGTTCTTTATCTCCAGCGATGAAAACACTGCTGCTCGCAGTGAAATTGGAGTCGTGGCCTCAGTCTTTAACCTTTGGTCCTCAGGGATATTTGTTTGGCTGCACCTGATAACATCAGAAGTTCCATCATGTGTTAAGTGCTGTTTCCCTAACAGGTGTAAATCTTCTTTTCATAGCTCCCCAGAGAGCAGAAAGGATTTCTTGAAGGCTGTGCATTCCATCCTGCGTGATAAGCACAGAAGACAGCTCCTGAAGACCGAAAGCCTTCCCTCGTCCCAGCAATATGTCCCTTTTGGAGGAAAACGATTGTGTGCGCTGAAAGGGGCCAGGCCAGCCATGAGCAGGGCAGGTACTGTGGGGATTCAGACGTTCAAGATCCCTGTCATCCCCACTCCACTGTAGAACTGACGTCCTCATTGAGAAAGACTTAAGACGTGGCCTTGCGGGGGCTAACGCTGGAGTACATTCTTCCCTGGTGTGAGGTTCCCGGCCTTTGCCTCCCTCCCTTGGTTTAAGCCTCTTGCCCTCCCTCAAGCTTTCCCTTCGCTGCCCTCCTCCTTCTGGCTGGTGAGCTCCCCTCTCATTTGCCAAGCTGGGAAGTGAGTGCATTCTCTTTCTGGAGGGGCTGTCTTAGCCCGCTTGCCGAATGAGAGTTGCTGCTTTGCATGACAGCCAGCTTTGTCCAGCAAAAAGCAGTGTGTGATGTCTCAGCAAAGTCACAGCCCACCATTCTGAGAACATGGTGGCTTTTTTCTTGAGAAACAGAGCCATGCCTGTTCTCAGTAAGGAGTCCATGTTTGGTAGACCAGATGACCCATCAGATTTTACCCTCACCTTGGGCCTGCAACTCTATTTTTAGCTTCCGTGTTCATTTGGGGAAGCCTTTAGCTGCTATTAGAAAAGAGGAATCTGGAGTTCAAGTGGTCCCAGGGTAAATATTCTTTTAGGGCTTATTCTACCACCTTGAAGCAGTAAAGATCAATACTACTACCTATAAATGGCATTAAAGTCTATCTAGGAAGAAAGATAGTTTCATAACTCTTAGGTATTAATGACATCAAGACATTAACAATTTTTATCACTCCTTTAAGAGGCAGTCCAGAATTTTTCAGGGAAGATTCCAATAAAAGAGGCTTCCTTTGCATTTGCCAGAAAGGCTTCTGATCTCTGTTCTAAAGAATTTTCTGCCTGTTCTCAATTGTGTTGAAGAGGCAGGTATGGTACTGTGAATGGTTGAAGGTTTTCATAGACATAACCCTGACAGAGTGTATTATAGTCTTTAAGTACTTTAATTTAACTAATGTTAAGGGGCTAGTTATCTTATATCTATTCTCCAATCAGTTGATAAGTGTTTACTGAAAACCTGGTATGGTGAACCCCCAGTACTCTTCTGGGCTCACCAGTGTCATGCATACTTCCCTATCCACAATTTCTCAAGGAGTCCTCATATAAAAAGCTTTCTCATCCCTTTCGAGCTCACAGCAGAGAATTTCACCTTGGAATTGTCTCATTTGTTCCTTTTACTTGCCACATATATTTAATTAGGATTGGGAATATGTGTCCCAACCTCAGGAAACCCCACCTGTCATTGGTCAGGTTTCTGTTGTTAATCGATGAACCTAAAGTCAGAGCTGCATTCACTTTGAAACTAAGCATTTTTAGTCTGTAGGACACTCAGAAGTTCTCCTGCTGAGATCCCTCTGGGAAGAAAACAAAGTTGCTACAACCTACCCCATCATCTTGAATATCAAGAGAGAGAGCCTTGATGTCAGAGCCTGTTGGCTTTGGCTGATGGGAAGAGTTTTTGCTTGATGGCTCATTTTTGGCTGAAGGAAAGTCTTTTATCACTCTGCTTTTGAAGCGCCTCACTATCGTCAGAATCTTCAAATTAGATGATTTAAAAATGGTGTTGGAGTGGGTCAGCACAGCACTAGCTAATCAGTCTTAATAGTGAACAGTGGAAATACTCGAATCAAAGATTGTCTCCTGGAACCCCGTAAGGCTGGCTGGGTTATTCTTATGCTTCATTATGCATTGTCATGAATACCCAGCTAGTTTATTTCTCTTTTTGCTCAGTAAAGGCAAATAGCCAGTCTCCCTTAGTCTAAAAGCACTTTATGTCTGCCAGTAACCTAACTACACATTTTTTTTGTTTTTCCAACGTTTTCTTATGAAAATTTTCAGGCATATAGAACAAATGAAAGAATTGTATACATTCATACCTACTGTCTGTAATATTTTTTATATTTTCATTGTCACATATTTATTCATCTGTCATCCATCAACTCGTCTTACTTTTGACACATTTCTAGAATACAGACATTAGCATACTTTACTCCTAAATACTTAAACCTGCACATCATTGACAAATATTTCCAATATCCCAATTTGGAATTGAGGTAATTCTAATAGAGTGATTGGAGAGAGCCAGGCTCCACGCTGGTGGTACTGAGATAAAACTGAACAGTAATTTCTGCTTCTTTCCAGTGGAGTGATAGTAGTAGTAGTATTGTTTGTTTTTTTTTAATTCTTTCTTTTTTCCATTTTTCCTGGAAATGATTTTCATTCCCCTCCTTGAGTGAGAGTGGCGTCTGTTTACTCCATGCTTTAAGGTGATAGAACACTCAGGAATGATGATGGAAGCACAGGGGTCTGAGACAGAGGATGGTCAGAGCGGGAGCCAATTTAGACCACTGTCCAGCTCACTGACCTTGTACCTGCTGTATTTGAAGCCAAGGCTGCACTTGGCGGTAATTATGAATAGTCACCTTACTTCTAGCAGCACTGAAGCAGTTTAATGGTTTTTCAGGCTTAGATTTCAGGAAAGTAGCTCCTAAGTGGTGTCTAGGCTCCTCCCTTCCACTGGAAAGCCCATGGTACATTTCAGTATCGAGCGAGAAGTGGCAACGTTTCCATGTGTCTTGTGTGTGTGTGTTTGTGTGTGTGTGATTGTTTGCTTGATTGGGTGGTGTCTTTTGTTTGTTTTTAATAATACTGGCTTCCTAGAGGGCAGTAGGGTGAAAGAATGAATTCAAAGATTTGTTTTTCTTAACTCTTAGTCACTTTATCTAGCACTTTGTTAATCAGCTGCTTGGGTGTTGTATTATTTATTTCTCTTTCCACTCCGGCACTGGTAGTTTAATTGCTTTGTAGAAGAGAAATTGGGGATACACAGAACAGAGACAGGAGGGGCTAAGGCTCACATTTGCTTTAGCCTCAAGTTCACATGGGGCTTTGTCAGAAAGAGGACTTAATATCTCTGAGACCCACTCTTTCTGTAGCTTCTCCAAAAACAGTGCTGTGCCCTTAAGGTACCTGCAGATCCTCAAGAAATGTTACATTCAGTTTTCTAGAAAGCAATATAACTTGGACCAGTGTTTTTCCCTGCTTGATATATCATGGTGATTTCTGCAAAGACAATGAAACTCTAGAGGCCTGCTCCATCCTTACTAGAGATTTAGTCCAACTAAATGACTCTAGGACAGCCCCGGGAGATTCCCAGAGCACTGTGACATGGGCCATGGTCGGAACTGAGGGCACTAATTAATCCCAACATCAGTTGTGCACTCGACAGCAGCAAGAAGCTGCACTCCCTGTCTCCCAGGTGCACAGGGTAGAGAAACTGATTATTTCAGAGGGAGTTGAATCCCCTTTCCCCCATAACCTACAACCCACCCATATGCTGCCCCCAGCTGCCCCCCCTCCTTGCCCTTACATCGATGGCGGTAACATCCTCCAAGTCCACACACTTGTGCAAGGTAACGACCCCAAGACAGACTGGTAAAATCCGGACTTTAAGCCCCAAACGACATCCAGGTCCTGAATGCATATCGTGTAGTCTTTACTTTCCTTTTCTTGTATTTGCTTTCTGGATTTTCATCGCACGTAAAGCATGTGGGCGTTTTATTTTTATATTTTTGTGTGTGTGCGCAGTGTCCGCCCCAAGCAAGTCTCTTGGGAGGAGGAGGCGGCGACTGGCCCGAAACAGGTTTACCATTGACTCTGATGCCATCTCCGCCAGCAGCCCGGAGAAGGAGTCCCAGCAGCCCCCCGGTGGCGGGGACACTGACCGCTGGGTAGAGGAACAGTTTGACCTTGCTCGGTACGAGGAGCAGGATGACATCAAGGAGACGGACATCCTCAGTGACGATGATGAGTTCTGTGAGTCCGCGAAGGGCGCCACCGCGGACAGAGACCTGCGGGAGCGGCTTCAGGCCGCCTGCATCAGTCAGCGGGAGGGAGGCCAGAAGCCCCTGCATAGTCACGCGTCCCGCATGACGCAGCTCAAGAAGCAAGCCGCCCTGTCGGGCATCAACGGAGGCCCGGAGAGCACGAGCGAGGAGGTTATCTGGGTTAGGCGTGAAGACTTTGCCCCCTCCAGGAAGCTGAACACTGAGATCTGACTCTCAACATTCCCCGGTAGAGACAGTCCTTGTAGATACGTCTCCCGCCCCGCCCCTACTCCACCCCCCCTCCCGGACTCTCGAGGGGGAGAATGCTCCCTTTACGTCGCACTCTTGCACACACGGTTTTGGCAGCTGACTTTGTTCCGAAGCCAAGTAGCCACCCAACTATATCGTTTCTAACAACATCGGAAAGAATTGTTCAAGAATCCCAAATCAGCTTGAGTCCTATCTCTCTATATTACCAAGGGCTTTTATTTATTCTCAATTAATCAGGGCCTAAAGAATTAAAAAAAAAAAAATTCTATAGCACTGGAAAGCAAATTACCCCAGGAGTTGAAGTATGTACAACAGATTAGTTTAAAGGGTAGCACACGAAAAAATAATAAAAGATTCTATCTGAAATCAGTCCAGGAGCCATCTCCTAGTTGGGGAGACAAAGCAACTGTACAGCTTGCAGTGTTCTTACTCCTTTCCCTCTTAAACGTCTGAGAATATCTGTGTATTTTAAGAATGTGTGAGGAGAGGGTGGAGATTTATGTTTCCATGAGCCTTTTTTTTTTCTTTTTTTCTTTTCCTCTTCTGTTTAGGTCTATCGCTGGTCTTACTCGATGTCGGTGTTCGGAGGTTCTAGTTTTGCATAGAATTATAAAGATGCCAAACTCCTTGGAAAGAGATCCAAATTTATCACTTGAAAAAAAAAAAACACTATTTTTTGTATTTTACCTGAGATGCGGGGGGCACAAACAGATGAGACTTTTACACAGTGTTAGTGTAACTCTGAGTTTAAAAAATGAGGATTTTACCTTTTACAGAGAGAGTGAGGCGTGGTGATTTTATATTTATATATGAAAGGCCAACAAGATGCTTAGGAGAAACTTTTTTCCCAAGAAGCAGCTTTGTTTTTTTTGTTTTTTGTTTGTTTGTTTGTTTTTTTAATTTAAATGTTTGAATCTCTATTTGAGATGGGAGCTTGGTTGGATTAAACATGACACCGGGATGGGCAATGTGTGTGTCTGTTGCACATGGCGGGGGAGGGGAGACGACTCCTCATGGGGTTGCCATGGTGATCATTGGTTTTCTAGTTGCATCTTCATCCATAGATTACCTACTCCTTCCCTGACAGTCCATAACCAAACCGTTTAACAAAACCACCTATTCAAAAACATGTCTTGGGTTTAACACCTTCTTCATGCCAACAAAACAGGGTAAACATGCTAAAAAAAGTAATGTTCTAAACAGATTTCCAAATAGGAAGAACAAAAACAAGTTAAAGCACTTTCAATTTTTTTTTTTTTTAGAAAAGGTTTATAGCTTTTTTTTTTCCCGTTTCACGATGTCCACTTCCTAAGAAAGGTTTAAATAATATGAAAACTTTCTTTTTGGGGAAAATATCTATTTGATGTTTGACACATCAGTAGGTACTTTAAAGACCTGAATTTTATAGTAGCTTTAGGAATTATATTTTATAAAAATCAGTTATGACTTTATATTTCCAGACAATAGAGAGTTCAGAACATCATGCTCTTGTGCCCCTGCTTGCTTTTACCTGCTTTCCCACCCTGTATCCCTCCCCTTTCGGGTTTCCAGGGCTTTGAGCTTGATCTTTTGAGAGTTTTATTCTATTAAATTTTTGCTATATCTTCTGATTTTCTTAAAGAGCTTTAGAATGATTTCTATACCCTTCGTATCACTGCATTGTTCCATTTCATCTCCAGTTCGATTGTGTCTGGGTGGAAAACTGAAGCAGAGGCTTCTAATAGCCCCATTTACCACTCCCAGTGCAACGGGTTTGTCTGAAAATGCTGGAAAGTCTGGTGCTTGGAGAGGGTGCCATTGTCTCTTGTACATAAGGTCATGATGTGTCTATGTCAAAAGTTCTTATATATTTCTTTTATAAGCTGAAAGAAGGTCTATTTTTATGTTTTTAGGTCTATGAATGGAACGTTGTAAATGCCTGTCAGACAATAAAAAATACTGAAAAGTGGACAGTCCTGTGCCTTTTTGGGTGGGAGGGATGGATATGAACTGTTGAATATGTGGGAGAAGATACCTAAGGCTGCCTTTCTTTTCGACAAATATCATGACCATCAAGGGAAAGCTGATTTGGTGGAGCTTGAAGTTTTTTTTATTTTTTTAATTGAGGTATAATTGATATATAACTGATAGTTTCAGATACTAAACATAATGTATATATTGCAAAACTATCACCACAATAAGTCTAGTTAACATCCATCATCATCCATAGTTATAAAAAATATTTTTCTGTGATGAGAACCTTCAAGATCCACTCTCCTAAGAAGCTACTTTCAAATATGCAATATAGTGTTATGAGCTATAGCCCCCATGCTGTGTATTACATCCCCATGACTTATTTTGTAACAGGAAGTTTGTACCTTTTGATGTCCTTCACCTTTTTTGCCCATACCCCCGCCCCACCTCAGGCAACCACCGGTCAGTTCTCTATATCCATGAGCTTGGTTTAGTTGTGGTTTTTTGTTTGTTTTTTAGATTCCACATATAAATGAGATGATAATGGTGTTTATCGTTTGCTATCGGTAGAGCTTGAAGCTTTTTTTGTTTTAAATTTTATTGGAGCATAGTTGATTTACAATGTTGTGTTAGTTTCAGGTGTACAGCAAAGTGATTCAGTTGTACATATACGTATATTCATTCTTTTTAAGATTCTTTTCCCATATAGGTTATTACAGAATACTGAGTAGAGTTTCCTGTGCTATACAGTAGGTCCTTGTTGGTTATCTATTTTTTTATATAGTAGCGTGTGTATGTTAATCCCAAGCTCCTAATTTATTCCTCCCCCCACGTTTCCCCTTTGGTAACCATGAGTTTGTTTTCAGAATCTTTGAGTCTGTCTCTGTTTTGTAAATAAGTTCATTTATATCATTTTTTAAAAATTAGAGTCCACATATGAGTGACGTATTTGTCAGTAGAGCTTGAAGTTTTAACAACAGCGACCAAAAGACATTACAGTTCCTCGACATCTTGGTCTGCTGATGATGGAGAATACGAAATAGCACAGATACGGATCTGTACCCATGCTGAGCACTCTTTTCCAGTATCCTGCCCCCTCCTGGTGCGAGCAGGGAGAGGGGTGCCAGGGGAAGAATTGGGGTGAAGTGCAGAGCTTAGACTGACCTGGGGGGGGGGGTGAGCTCTTGAACGCAAGATCTGCCTCCACATTCTGTCCCTGGGGGTCTTGCTGCCTGAGTCTTCCACAGCCTCACAGAAGAAGTAAATGTGGTTTTGGGCTGCCTCACCTTTCCCTTTCAGAGCCCCAGATCTTACTCCTGCCCAGTCCCTTACGAACCTTCCCCATCAAAGTTGACCCCACCCACCCCTCCCCTCCAGGTGAACAGGTTTTCTCTTCCTGCCTTCCCTAAAGTAAAAGAGTTCCTCTCACGGCCACAGGTGAGCGGTTCCTGGAAGAATATCAGCATCAGATCCTAGGAGCTTGTTAGGAATGCACCCAGACCTACTAAAGCGGAACCCGCATTTTAACAAGATACCCAGGTGATACATATGCATGTTCAAGTTTGAGAAGTGTTGGTTTGGCAGTCTCTAAACGTTTTGATGTTGAGCGGTGATCTGGAGCACATACCTTTTAAAGTATATTCAGTCTCTGCTGTACCAATATATACATTTTAAGATACAAAAAGATTTCTTCCTGTACCCGTTGTATTTCTTTGGGGAGATAACTGAAGGACACCTGATGAAATTATTCCAACACTTTGCACTCGGTATAAGTGAGAATTAGGCAGTTTGGGCTGCCTTCCTGTCCAGTTTCTGAATCTGTCAGTGTGGAAAAATTGAGGGCTTGAAGTCAAGTATACAGAAATAGCCATTCCTTTTTACCTGAACTTAATTTCTCTTTTGGGTTCGCATCCCACCAGGCAGGCAAAACATGCCCTCGGTTCACCTTTCTCTCCCTGGTTGTCAAGATTTGGAGGTAATAAGGGTGGCGTCCCCCCTCCAGTCTTGGGGTCCATTCATCGACCGAGGGAGCTCTAGCCACGACCATTGTCCTGGTCTATGTCCACAGGCTCTGTCAAGTTGGCTGGTGTGCTCTCCAGTGTTTCCTTTTGCCCAGCTCAGGTTTCTCCCCTCTGCAACCAGGTCCGTTGCGTGCTGTGTCCCCCTGCTGGTATGTTACCAGGATTCCTTTCCCAATCTTGCCCCTTCCACCCCTCAGACCTCCCTCTCCTGCCTGCATCCCCAGGCAGTGGATATGCCTTTCTGTGTGTGGGTGGGTTGGATGAGAGTGTGGGGAGCAGTGTAGACTAGCCCTTACTTTTTTCTCAGACTTTTTGTTGATACCCAATTTTTACCCGAGTCTTACAGGCAATTTCTGCTTTTCATCTTGCTACAAGCCTCTCCCGGAGTAGGGAATCCCCATGACAGTCCCTTCTTAGAGGTAAGTATTGGGCAGGTAGGGAAGAGGGAGAAATGAAAATACAGGGAGAAAAATAAAAAACAAATACTCAAAATATTCAGCCACTTATTTATAAAGCATATGAGATCAGAATTACAGTGTTGCCTTCTCCACAGCCTTCTCTAAAAGATGCCAATGTTTGAAGGAAGAACAAAGAATATTCAAAACACAAATCATGAATGTGCAGAGTTCTGTAAACCCCACATGAGTATGGATGCTGTTGGTAAGTTACCAGCTTCGATTGACTGAAACAGAACAAAACCCTGGATCACTTTATTTATACTGTCCTCCCTGTTAAAACCCTCTCCCGCTAATATCAATAGAACGCCTTATATACTAAATATCACTCATCTGTAATGGTTTATTCTGGTCTCTTCCACCGCTTCTACAGTATGAAGCAACTTTTAGCCTATAAGTTACCCTGTTGAAGTAAGGCAATGTCACCATCACCCATGGCCACTACCTCCACCATGTGCTCAGTGTAAAGTGATGGATAGACAAGTCCTCACATCACTGCTTTTAACAGCAGACTCTTAACTGTGGGCTGGTGCTTTCTAACTGCTGGGCTGTAGGTCCTCTGCTGTTGTCCAGTGATTTCGGATTATAATCCACATATTCACATCGCATTATCTGTATAGTCAATTACTCTCAGATAGGGGAGGCATGACACACTTTTTTTTAAAAACCTAAATGCAGGATCCTTAATATTTTAAAAATCAGGAAACACTATAGAACATAACCCCTATTTTCCTTATTGTTTCAATATGCTCCACACCCAGACCAAACCAAAGTTGGGTTTTTTAGCCAGTGGGACCCTAACCGAGTTGCTGTCATCTTTCTGAGCCCCAGCTCTATCCTGTTTGGCTTCAGGGCTTAATCTCTTTTTCTGAGAGCCATTTGGGGTTTCCTGGGCTTGTTCCCAAGAGCTCCTTCATTTCTGATTTTGGTGTCTTCCTCTTAGAACGTCCTGTATTCTGTTGTGCTCTGCTCTGTGCTGGTGTTTTCTGCCTGGTATCATTACCTTGAGCTTTAGACAATAATGGTTGGTTATTTATTACACCTTCACTTTCAATCAAGATGTTAACATTTTGGCTTGTGTCCTCCCAACTGGTTTCTTGAATACATGCATGTGTGCAAACACACACACACAATGGGTTCATACTATTTTATTAATTCATACTATTTTATTAACCTGATTTTTAGCTTTTATGATACAAATTGTAGACATTTTCCTATGACATTATACATAGACCTATATCACTCTTAAGTCATAACTCCATAGTAATCCATGTTAATGGATAGACTGTGATTTACCATAATTTATATATCCAATTCCCTGCTGATGGACAGTAAGAATTCTAGTTTTTATCATTATAAAAAAATTCCATGAGCATCCATGTTGCCTACTCTTTGTGCAGGGGTCCAGTTACGTCCTTAGAGTACAGTCATAGAAATAGCTTTGGGTGCATTTACATGCGTTTTAAAGATTTTGATGTACATTTCTAAATTGTAGGCTGCCATACTCCTGTTTGGCTTCTGGTGAGTGGTCAAGATCCTATTTCCTATCTAGTGTCTTTACTTTGTCAAAGAAATGCCTGTGGCTTTGCTGAGGGAAACTAGCTTTTTCACCTGAGCTTGTATTTAGATTCTGGGGCTGGGTATGCTTGGTGAGCTGGGCCTCCTCTCTGTTCCGTCCTCCTTCCCAGTCCACATTCAGTTGTACTGGAATGTTCGGCCATTGGTCTATAGGGTATTTATGGTGATTCGAGTTGAACATCAAAGCATTCTCCCTTTCTAAACTCCAGGGAATTTAAATATCCTTCACCCCATTCATGCTGCGTCTTGTTTTGCCTCCAGATTTAAATGAAAGTTGAGCTTTTATAGTAGAGATAAAATCAATTTTATATCACAGACATGCTTGGGCAATCCATTCTTCCCAGCATATACTAATAAAGGAAATGACATTTTGAAAGAAGTAAGTATTTATAGACCTTTTTTTTTTTAGATTTAAATAAGACTTAATTGTTGAAACAGAGATGCCACAGGATCAAGCTCTGGTTCAAGTGGACCACAATCTAACAACTCATTAATAAAATCTAGCAGATGGGAAAGTGGTTACAACTCCAAGAATAGGATTACTTAGTGTGGGGAATGAATGGAAAATCAAGGTAGGCATGGGTGATTGGATGAAATTTTTGTTCACTTGCAACAAATCATGATGTCTTATTCAAAGCCATTATGGGAAAAGAAAGCTTTTTGTAGAACAGTGAAAAGGACAATGATTTTCGATAAGCCATTCGAGTCTCGGGGAGTTTCTCACCACGAGAGAGAGAAAGATGAATAGATGCAACAGAGCATTGATTTCCTTGAACCAAAATGTGACTTTCCAGGGGGTTCAAGGGAGCCAATAGTTTAAGGAGAATCCACACCCAAATATTCTCTCCTAAAATTCATCCACCTAGTAGGAATGTGCCTGTGATGGACGTGTAACTTCTCTCCCTCCTCTTTCACAGTCTTATTTCTACCACTTTATAAAAGAAAGACACCTCTCATCTTTCCCACATCACACATAGGGGGAGGAAACCTCTGGGACATCAAACAAATAGACACAGAAAAATAGCATGTTGAGAAAGTAAATGACTACTGACCAGGATGCTAATCCTTTTATAAGTCAGGTGGTTTCAAATTTGCTTTCAGTCACTTTGAAAGAGGACTTAAGTTGTCAGGTGAGAAATCAAAATAATTGTTGATGATATCTCTTATTTTTGATATATAATTCAAGAGGTCAAGGAATCGAGGGGCACCACCGTAATGTAACTCCTTTCACTCCCCAACAAGGTTTCTCTGTGCTTGTGTCTATAAAAATGAAAAGTAGAAACACAATCGATGCCAAACTCTATCTGTATCTAGCTAAAAGTAAGAGCCATTCATGGATACATGAACTACTTGGGGAAAAAACCCAAACATTTCTGTGCCATGAAGATATCATCTTCAGTGAAATTTTACCTTTTACATTTAATAATTTTTAATTTATATTTTCATATTGATCAATTATGTACCAATAATAATTATAATCCTAACTCAGTCCAAAAGTGATTTTTTAATAGTTGGAGGTTTATGGTCATGGAAAATGCCAAAACTTTTAACAAATAAACTTATGTAGATATTTTTATCGTAAAGTAGTATGTTAAGGTAATAGGGGATTCAAAAACTGAATTCAAAGGAAAAAGAAATGATGTGAAATTTTTGAGTTTTTAAATATATATTTTAAATGGATGATGGGCATAAATTGTCATAGTATTTAGATTATGTTACATACATTAAAAGTGACATAATAGTTTTGTTTTAAAACATCAAATTTTACAGTACATGAGTGAATCAGTTGCTATGTAATCAAATCACCCTAAAGTTTAGTGGCTTCATACAACAAATATTTCTGATGTTCATGATTCTGTGGGTCAGCGGGCAGTTCTGGTCTTGACTGGGTTGGTCGAACTCTGAGGTCAGCTGGTGGCTCAGCTCAGCTGGGGCTGGATGGTCTCACATCCTATGGCCTCATTCATGTCTGTCAGTTGGAAGCTTGCTGGGTCTAGGGATCCTCAGATGAGATAGCTTGTTTCTGTTCTGTGTGGCCTCTCTTCCACCAGTGGCTAGCATAGGCTTCTTTACATAGTGTCTTATTCAGCTAGGGCTGCTGTAACAAACATCATAGACTGGGTGGCTTAAACAACAGACATTCACTTCTCACAGTTATGGAGTCTGGAAATACAACATCAAGTTCCCAGCAGATTGAATTCCTGATGACAGCCCATGCCCTGGCTTGTAGACAGCTACCTTCTCTCTGTGTCCTCACATGGCCTTTCCTCCAAGCATGTGTGGAGAGAGATCTATGTATCTATCTCTATCTAGACACAGAGATCTGTCTTCTATTAAGGGCACTAATCCCCTCATAAGTGTCCCAACCTCATGAACTAATCTAAACCCTATCTCCTCTCAAAGGCCCCACCTCCTAATACCATCACATTGGGTGTTAGGACTTCAACATACAAATTCTGGGGGGAACACAAACATTCAGTCTATAACACATGGTGGCCTCAGGGTTCCAAAGAGCATGGGGACCAAGCCCCAATGCACATGCCATTTTTAAGCCTCTCCCTAACTCAAGTTTGCTTATGTCCCATTGGCTAAAGCAAGTCACGTCACCAAACCCAGAGGCAGGTTGGGAAAGAACTGCCTAAAGGCATGGATCCAGGGAGGTGTGACTCATTAGGGACCATTACTGCAACAATCTACCATAGCCAGAAATGACATCCTTTGAAATGATTTAAATTAATAATGGAAAGCATTTAGATGTTAACGAGAGAGGGTACATAGTTTTAAAAAAGTATTTCTGGGAGCTTCTGAGAAAAAATTGAAAACTATTGCCTGAGAAATTGGGATTATTTTAGAGGGCAGTCCACACTTTCTCACTTTCCACTGTCCATTGGGCATCAGGGAAGCTGAATGGATGGAAAGTGATGGGCTTTGGCATGGGATGCCTGTGTGCTGAACCCTGACATTTTGTCTACCAGCTGTGTGATCCTGGGCAAGGCACCAAACCCTTCTGAGTCTGTTTCCTCTCCTCAGATGTGGGTTAACAATACCTACTTTATCATGTGACTCAATTAATGGTCACTTTCTACTTCCTCCCACCCCCTACCCAGGACCTCAGTCAACCTCATGGACATCTCAATTTATCATTGAGATAATAACATGTTACCAAGTTTGCTTTGGAACCTTCAAGTGAAAAATGGTCTTTGTTGGGAAACATCTGGAAAATATTCTTATTAGGGATTTGTATTCACTTGTAAAATTATTCATCACCCCATTAAATATGCAAAAGTAAATCTAGACTGAACAGTGATATAAATGATTAGAATAAGAAAGTTTTTATATAGAACTTAAAAGAAATGGAAAAGCTGCCTTGCAAGTGCATTTAATTTATGTACATGATTTTTAAAACAAACTTGGAAGCTTTGATCAAAATAGCAATTAGTGGATGTGTCCTATGTCACTTACCATAGTACTCAATAATTCATAGTTGGATGACTGAGTCTGATGCACCCCGATTTTAACATCAGAAAAGAATGAAAATCCATTGCACAAGCTGTCTTAGCTAGTATAGGAAAAATTTACTAAAATCTTGTTTTCTGCTTGATTTTTATGTTACTCAGATGACTCTAAATATATAAAGAAATCTAAAACACAAATATGCATAGAATTCCACAAACGATTTTTCTTTTTTTTTCCCCTTCTTTTTCTTACTAAATCTTATCCAGGGCACATGCAATTTCTCTGTTAAGATCACATCATTGACTCAATTTTTATAAGAAACACATTTGGGAATCCTACCATAGTTTTACTGATACTTCCTTTCCCCATCATTTTTTTTTCAAAATCTTCAATCAGTTGATGGTTCTTGAAATTATTATTTTTTAATTGATATTTGTTTTAAAAATTGCAATTGACTTATTTTCTTCTGCTCATTTTTCTTAATAACCTGAAGAAGTTGGTTTGGTTTTTATTTATGGAGAGCTGTCTTCTGAAGACCTACACCCTCCAGCAATATCTCTAATCCTGGAAGTGGACCACATGGCTGCCACTACTGTGTGGTGGGGCTGAAGAGGGGGTGCCCTCTGCCCTGGATCTTGTTTGCATAAGTAAATAAATGGTAATGACTTTCTTCAAGGACATGTCCCTACTGTACCTTAGTGGACATTATGTGTGAGAAATCTTGACATTATAAAAATAAAATTCCCTTAGGGAGGTAGAAAGAAAGCTGTTGTGTCAGGCTGGAAAAGGCCAGGTCCTTTGTTAGGCTTCAGAATGACAAACAGTTCTGCTTTATTAATTAACTGAGAACTAGATAAGAGACACAAACTTACAGGGCGTTTCTGAGAGGGAGAGGGATGTTTTTAAAAGTGAATTTTAAAATTGAGGTAGGGCTTCCCTGGTGGCACAGTGGTTAAGAATCTGCCTGCCAATGCGGGGGACATGGGTTCGAGCCCTGGTCTGGGAAGATCCCACATGCCGGAGAGCAACTAAGCCCGTGTGCCACAACTGAGCCTGTGCTCTAGAGCCCGAGAGCCACAACTTCTAAAGCCCTCGAGCCTAGAGCCCGTGCTCTGCAACAAGAGAAGCCACTGCAATGAGAAGCCCGCGCAACCCAACGAAGACCCAATGCAGCCAAAAGTAAATAAATAAATAATTTTTAAAAAAATTGAGGTAGACCAGATATACAAAGTGCACAATATAAATGAATACCTTTGATTTTTGTATGTTTACCCCATGTTACCACTACTCAGAGCAAGATATAGAACATATCCTGCACCCCATAAAGTTCCCTGTATCTCTTCCAGTCAAAACCCACCCTCTTCCTTGGGTCACCACTATTACGACTTCTGTCATTGCTGGGGACTAAATGTTTGTGTCCTCCTGCCCCCCAGCCCCAATCATATATTGAAGTCCCAGTCCCATTGGGATGGTATTAGGAGGTGGGGCCTCTGGAGATGATCAGGTCATGAGGGCAGAGCCCTCATGAATGGGATTAGTGCCCTTATAAATGACATGGAAGAGATCATTTCCACCACGTGAAGACATAGCAAGAATGTGGCATTCTGCAAACAGGGAAGGGGGCCTTCACCAGACACTGAATCTGCTGGCACCTTGATCTTGGGCTTAGCCCCCAGAACTGTGAGAAATAAGTTTCTATTGTTTAAGCCACCCAGTCTCTGGTCTTTTGTTATAGAAACACTAACTACTAAGATCATCATAATTGATTAGTTCTGCTTGCCTTTGAACTTCACATAAATGGGAGCAGATAGCGTGCACTCTCTTTTGGCTGGTTTCCTTCACTCAACGGAAATTGGTAAGATTCGTCTGTGTGTCCTAGTAGTACATTCTGTACATTTGTTGCTAGATTTTATTGCATGAATAACTCCAAGTTTGTCTATCCATTGGTTGATGGGTCTTAGGCTGCCCAAGTGAAGGGATGACACCCACCATCAAGGCTACAAGTGACTCATGGGACCAGACTCCACTGCTTGCCTCAGACAAGTAATTCATTTATTCAACAAATATGTATTGATGTTTTTGAAATTGAAGTATAGTGGATTTAAAATATTGTGTTAGTTTCAGGAGTACAGCAAAGTGATTTTGTTTCACATATATATATATTTTTTCAGATTATTTTCCATTATAGTTATTACAAGATATTGAATATAGTTCCCTGTGCTATATAGTAGGTCCTTGTTGTTTATCTATTTTATCTATAGTAGTGTGGATCTGCTAATCCCAAACTCCTAATTTATCCCTCCCTCCTCCCTTTCCCCTTTGGCAACCATAGTTTGTTTCCTAAGTCTGTGAGTCTGTTTCTGTTTTGTAAAGATACATTTGTATTATTTTTTAGATTCCACATATAAGTGATATCATATAACATTTGTCTTTCTCTACCTGACTTACTTCACTTAGTATGATAATCTCTAGATCCATCCATGTTGCTGCAAATGGCGATATTTCATTCTTTTTTATAGCTGAGTAATATTCCATTATATATATATATATATATATATATATATATATATATAATGGAATATTACTCAGCCATATATATATATATCTCACATCTTCTTTATCCATTCCTCTGTCAATGGACATTTAGGTTGCTTCCATGTCTTGACTACTGTAAATAGTGCTGCTATGAACACTGGGGTGCATGTGTCTTTTTGAATTAGAGTTTTTGTCTTTTCCAGATATGTGCCCGGGAGTGGGATTGCTGGATCACTTGTGAGCACCTGCTCTGTGTGTGAAGGCCCAGGCACTGTTCTGTGTGCTGGAGGAGCCAAGGAAGCACACAACCAAATCCTTAACCTCATGGAGCTGATGCTGTAGTGGGAAGGGATGGGTACAGATGCTGAGCCGCATGTGTGCCCGGCCGATCCTAGCAACCAAATGGAGAACCTGGGAGAGGGTTTCAAGCGCCAGCAAAAGGCTGGCGCTTTCAGGGATCAGTGCCGTGGGGACTTTGGAGAAAGGTGAGAGTGACCTCCCCAAGGTCAAGAGAGGTCATCCTAAAGCCACACAGGGAACCGATTCTGAAGAACCTTCTTCACCATCCTTTCTTAGATGGAGACTACACATTAGGAACCCAGTTCTAAAGGACCTAGAGTTTCCATCAGTCCTGGCAGGTGCATAAAGTGTGGAGAGTTTGACCTGTTTAAAGTGCAGTCAACACCTGAAACTAACACAACATTGTAAATCAAGAATACTCTAATAAAACGTTTTTAAAAATTGATATAATGAACCATGGTACACAATTTGAAAAAAATAAAAAAATAAAGTGCAGTTAAGGTTAGCTCCCCAGAACAAGAGCTAGAGGAGATTCCCCAGGATTGTTTCAGATGGAGTCACAGACGGGCTAAAGGAAAGATTAGGATCTACGAAAATGTCAAAACAGAACCTTGACTGGGGTTTAAAATGGAAGTTTCATGATTTTTTTTCCATTTCCCAATTTTAAAAATTGAAGTATAGTTAATTTACAATGTTGTGTTAGTTAGTTTCAGGTGTACAGCAAAGTGATTCAGTTATATATATATATATATATATATATATATATATATATATATATATATATATATATATTCTTTTTCAGATTCTTTTCCATTACAGGTTATTTCAAGATATTGAGTAGAGTTCCCTGTGCTATACAGTAGGTCCTTGTTGTTTACCTGTTTTATATATAGTAGTGTGTATATGTTAATCCCATAATCCTAATTTATCTCCCTGCCCATCACCTTTGGTAACCACAAATTTGTCTTCTATGTCTTTGAGTCTATTTCTGTTTTGTAAATAAGTTCATTTGTATCATTTTTTAAAATTCCACCTATAAGTGATACATGATTCTTAACTTGCCATATTTGTTATTTTTATTTCCTGTTTCTTCAATGAAATTTCAACTGAAATAAAAAAAAATGCTGGTTTACTTTTTGGGACAGCAATAAAGTGGGGAATCATTCCAGTGATACCGACTCAGCATCCTCACTGCTAATATCAGGTAACTGAGCTTGGGATGTGGCAGCTCTGAAGAGGAGGGACACGTGGAGAATCCCTGGGTCTTTCCGAAGGAGCAGCAGGGAGTGATGCACAGACAGACAGTGAGGGGACCAGGTGAGTGGAAGGCTCCGCCCCCATCCTTCCGGCTGCCTCCCACTGCTGCTCCGCGTCTCCGGGCTTGTAGTCCTGGAAGAGGCCAGCCCTTCCTCCAGAGAGGAAGCACATGATAGCTCAGCGTGCACGCGGACATCTTCTGGTGGCAACAGGAGAAATGTAATCAGGAAATCTTAGCCATCTGTGGTACTCAACCCCAGGCAGCTTTGAAAATATACTGGGAGATTGGGATGGACAGATATACACTAATATGTATAAAGTGGATAACTAATAAGAACCTGCTGTATAAAAAAATAAAGTAAAATTCAAAAATTCAAAAAAAAAAAAGAAAATATACTGATGCCAGGACTCACCTCAGACCAGGAGAATCACAATCTCTGGGTTGGGATCAGTGCATCAGTGTATTTTTTTTAAATGCTAGGCTATGTAAAATCCCCACTTTTATTCGCTTTATATGAGTAGTAGAGAGTCCCAGAGCTTTTTTTCAGTCTTTGGAAAAGCTTAATGAAATGATACATGAACCTTCAAAAAGGATCTGAGATGAACTCACATATTACGTTTCTTCACTTTGAACTGGACTCATAGTAACTCAGTGCCATCACCCTTGTACACTCATGCTGATCAGAATGATGGATATATTTCCCTATCTGTGATAAATACTTATAAAATTAAGTACATTGATTAGTAAGTGCAATTTGGTAGCCAAAAGGAAATCCTTTAAATTCTGAGGTGTCCACAGTTAGAAAAAATACACCAGGAGGGAGGACATTGGTGATAGAAAAGTCTGGAGCCAAGCAGTTCGGTCATTTAAACTCCATAGCAAGGTGGGATAGATTAGTAAATGAAGAAGCACAGAATCTGACTTTTGGGATTCTGTTTCTGTGTTTACTATAAAAAAAAAAAAAAAAGGACGACCCACCTGTATCCCCAGGGAGAACTTCCTAAAAGCCAAAGAGCAGAGGAGACATGCAGAATTGGAAGACCCTCAAAGCCAGATCAAAAAATGTTGAACCCAGGTAGGTTACCTTTAGGCAAAGAGAATTGAAAAGTATCATTCACTGGACTCCTACGACCCCAAGATTAATCCAGTTGCAAAAATAAAAGAGTGAGCCCAACATTAACTATTATATTCCTATTATGGACTAATTCTATAGGTAATAATATCTAACCTCTTTCTTTCTCTCCTTTTTTCTTTCTTTCTCTCTCTGTCTCTCTTTCTTCCTCCTCCCTTTCTTTCCTTCTTCCTTCCTTCCTTTCTTTGTTTCTTTCTCTCTCTGTCTCTCGGT
Organism: Balaenoptera acutorostrata; assembly: GCF_949987535.1. Classification (NCBI taxonomy): domain Eukaryota; kingdom Metazoa; phylum Chordata; class Mammalia; order Artiodactyla; family Balaenopteridae; genus Balaenoptera; species Balaenoptera acutorostrata. Next base: position 138,243,654 of record NC_080067.1, on the reverse strand, counting down.
CCCTCCTTCCCTCCCTCTCTCCCTCCCTCCCTTCCTTCCTTCCCTCCTTCCTTCCCCTCTCTTTCTCTCTGTCTCTCTCTTTCTTTTGCAAGAGCTTGGCTCATAAATATTTAATAAATGCTGGTAACAACAACAACAAAAACATTTTTTCCATTTGTGTTGATAGCAACTCAATTCCTTTGGTTCCAAGATACAGTATTTTTGGACCTCTTAAATATTAGATGTAATTGACATGCTGCATTATATTAGTTTCAGATATAAAACGTAGTGATTCCAAATTTGTATATACTGTAAAATGCTCACCACAATAAGTCCAGTTAACGTCCACTGCACATAGTTACAATTTGTGTGTGTGTGTGAGATGAAAACTTTTAAGATTTATTCTCTTAGCAGCTGTCAAATATATAATACACTATTATTAACTATAGTCCCCATGCTGTACATGACATCCCCATGACTTATTTGTTTTATAGATGGGAGTTTGTACTTTTTAACCCCTTCACCCATTTCGTTCAATTCGCCACTCTTCCTCTGGTAACCACCAAGCTGTTTTCTGGGATCCATGAGTTTGTTTGTTTGTTTGCTTTTTAGATTCCACATATAAGTGAGGTCATACACTATTTGTCTTTCTCTTTCTGACTTAGCATAATTCTCTCCAAGTCTATCCATGTTGGCGCAAATGGCAAAATTCATTCTTTTTTATAAAGTTGAGTAATATTTCATTGTATATGTATATACCACATCTTCTTTATCCATTCATCTATTGTTGGACACTTAGGTTGCTTCCATATCTTAGCTATTGTAAATAATGCTATAATGAATATGGGGGGTTCATATGTGTTTTCGAGTTATCTTTTCACTTTGATGTGGTCCCACTTGTTTATTTTTGCTTTTGTAGCCTTTGCTTTTGGTGTCAAATCCAAAAAAATTTATCCTTCAGATAAATACCCAGAAGGGGGATTGCTGGATCACATGGTAATTCTGTTTTTAATTTCTTGAGGAACCTCTATATTGTTTTTGTTTTCTATAGTGGTCGTACTAATTTACATTACTACTGAGAGTGCACAAGGTTTCCCTTTTATCCGCATCGTTGCCAACACTTGTTTTCTCTTGTCTTTCTGATAATAGCCATTCTAACAGGTGTGAGGGGATATATCAGTGTGGTTTTGATTTGCATTTCCCTGATGATTAGTGATGTTGAGCACCTTTTCATGTACCTCTTGGCCATCTGTATGTATGTCTTCCTTGGAAAAATGTCTATTCAGATCCTCTGCCCATTTTTTAATCAGATTTTTTTTTTTTGCTATTGAGTTGTATGAGTTCTTTACATATTGTGGATATTAACTGCATATCAGATATATAATTTGCAAATATTTTCTGCCATCCCATAGGCTGTCTTTTCATTTTATTGATGGTTACCCTTTGCTGTGAAGAAGCTTTTCACTTTGATGTGGTCCCACTTGTTTATTTTTGCTTTTGTAGCCTTTGCTTTTGGTGTCAAATCCAAAAAAATCATTGTCTCCTGTGTTTTCTTCTAGGATTTTTATGGTTTCAGACCTAACATTCAAGTCTTTAATTCACCTTGAGTTAATTTTTGTGTATGGTACAATATAGTGGTCCAGTTTTACTGTTTTGCATGTGGCTGTCCAGTTTTCCCAACATCATTAATTGAAGAGACTGTCCTTTCCCCATTGTGTATTCTCGGCTGTTTTGTCATAAGTTAATTGACCCTAACCTATTTCTAATTTGTTTCTTTACATTAACCTTTACTTTAGAAAATAAATGTTTAATATTATCACTTAAGCAGAGAGGCATGTACAAGTATTATAGGATTTATAGTAGAAGCAAATAAATAGATAGATGACACAGAGAGAGAGACAGAGAAAGAGAGAGAGAGACAGAAGTTAAATTAACAATTCATGCTAAAGAATTTTACCGGCAGTTAAAAAGAATAGAGCTACGTGCACTGACTTTGGTGTATTTAGAAGCACCCAGGTGATTCTAGTGCATCAGTAGAGCCCCGAACTACAGGTCTGTATCAACCACAGGCAAGAAACCTAATCCTTTTCTTGTTATCTTGTAATTGGATTGAAAATTATTGGATTTAATTTACCTTGGTAATTTGAAAAACCATACATCTAACTAGCATTTATTGAGCACCTATTATATACAAGAGATTGGGGACATAATATGGATAAGCATAATTCCTGCCCCAAGGAGCTCACAATCTGGCAAAATGAATGCATGAAATAAATGCCCCTGACACACGCAGTCTATATGACACTTCATTCACGGAAGGCCGTTTTCTCTTCCTTCCCCAGCACTTCCTGCAAAGGAGATCGATATCTGAAGTAAGAATGGGGAAGCAAAATGCAACATGAGGATTTTCAAGGGTGTGAAATATAAAATCTCTTGCACTTATTGAAGTACATTCACTTGCATCATTCTTTTTTGTGTTTATGTTTAAAAGTACTAAATGAATGTAAGTTCAAATTTATGCAGTTTATTTATACTACTATAAATTAATAATAAATTTAAATGGGGGGAAACTCACTTAGCTGTCCCATTAGCCTACTTCTTATTCTTTAGTCTGAAAAATGACACAAGAAGGCACATGCAATGGATCTAGTTGCCCAGACATAACCATTGCTACCATTTTGGGTATCACCTTCCATCTCCCCACTGCCATTTTTATATGTATATGTATATCTAGCTAATATACAGATATAAATACATGCATATTTAAAGGGAGTCATATTGGACCTTATTATACTGTGGTCTGATTTTTTTTTTTCACTTACCGTGCATCGTTAATAGTGTCACTAAGCTTCCTTCTAATATACTTTTTAAAAATTGGAGTATAGTTGATTTACCATGTTGTATTAGTTTCTGCTGTACAGCAAAGTGAGTCCATTATACATACACATATATTCACCCTTTTTTAGATTCTATTCCCGTATAGGTCATTACAGAGTATTGAATAGATTTGCCTGTGCCATACAGTAGGTCCTTATTAGTTATCTATTTTATATATAGTAGTGTGTATATATCAGTCCCTTTTAGTGGTTATAAAGATTTCTTTTGAGTGGATACACCATATGCACCCTCAAATACTTGCAAAAATGAGGCTCTCAAATTTGATAATTTTGGATGTTTGGATTGTTTATGTTTTTGGCTAATTGTAAATGAAAAATTGTGAAGTGACCTTCACCTCTAAAGTAGTTTCATCTGGCATTTGCATCCCTTTTATAGACTTCAAAGCCCCTTGTTATATGTTATTCGGTCTGACCCTCACAAAATCCTGTGAGATGAATTGGGCAGATATCTTTGTTGCTAAATTAGAGGTGAGAAAAGAAGGCTCAAAGAAATTGTGACTTGCACCATAGCAGCTTCTCTGTTAAGTGTTAATGACCAGGATTAGACTCCCACTAAGAGGGACAGACTGGCAAATTCCAGCCAGAAATTCATTGATTGGTGGTAATAACAATGCTAGAATTATAGGAATCAGGACGCTGTTCCTGCTTCTTTGAAAAAGAACAGACGGAACGTTCTGGCCTCTAAAACCCTCCAATGGTATTTCCTTTATGGGTTTATCTGGTTAATAAGGATGATAATAGGACTAAATCCGCATTAACCGCCACGTTAAAAGCTCTTTACCAAAGCAGCTTTGAAAGTCCCACGTGTACACCACTGCCCCCTGCTGGAGACCTACCAGATGGCCTCAAGTTTTTCTTCTGCACCATTGACGCAGGGAGGAGCTGAACTTGATTTAGCAACGAGACTGTGAGGTCGAGGGAGTGAGGTGGGGGGAGGAGAGCAAGGGAGCTGGAATCTGTCCCAAGTTCGCCTTTCAGCTGAAGGGAGAGCTGTGGCCTCGGAAGGGGTTGCTGCTGCTCTGGGTTGGGATCTGATCATCAGTAAATTTAAGAGCATCCTGGTGATTCTGATGTATCAGCAGAGCCTTGAGCTACGGGTCTACGTCAACCACAGACAAGAAACCTAGTCCCTTTTTCCTTGTCTGTTATATAAGTGGATTGAAAATTACTGGATCTAATTTACCTTGAAAATTCATATGTCTGACTCAAACTCTGGCAGGGAAGAGCTGGACAGTACTTTTCACCTTAATAAAGTGATAAAGATATAAAGATAATAGAAAGTTGGCTGCTAGTGCTGTTTATTGAGCAATGTTTTTCACATCTATGGCTTTGACTGAGTAATCAGGGTGTGGAAGGATTGTGTTCCAAATCTCATTTTACCTCAGCATCCTGTGGGTCCTCTGGCTGGATGAGGGCCCTTCCGCTGCAGCCCCGCGTGAGGGCAGCTCTCCGTGTAATAGGGAAGAACGAATCTAACTCCATATTGGGTCTGTTCCTTTTACTTTAACCTTTGTATTCGCTTGCTTTTGCTACAAGTTAATCACGAAAGGGAAGTTGCCTATAAGCTTTAATTATACATAATGGCCCATCTCTGGGAGCCCTGCCTCCCAGGTAATGAGCATTAAGCTAAAATACCTTTGTTTAGCTCACAGCAAACACCCTGACCAGATCCACCTGTGAGTGGCTGCAGGAAATAAGAAATTAACACATGTCCTCTGGAGGCTGACCAGAACCAGGACTTTACCTTCTCTCCGTTTAGTATAAAAGAGTCTGAATTCTAACTCGGAAAAGACGGTTCTTGGGGACACTAGTCCACCATCTTCTCGGTTAGCTGGCTTTCCGAATAAAGTCTCTATTCCTTGCCCCAGCAACTCGTCTCTCTCGATTTATTGGCCTGTTGTGTGGCAAGCAGTACCAGCTTGGACTTGGTAACATCTGGTGCCCCCTGGTGATAGATCAATGAAGTGCCGTGTATTCCTCTTTGGAACCAGAGCTGAGTGGACTAAGAAGGACCCTTGGAGGTCATCTTTTCTAACTTCTTTACAGGTGAGGAACTGAGGCCCCGAGTGGTGACGTGGGTTTCCCACAACACGGTAACTGGGTTAAGTGGGGTTTAGCTGGGGTGCCTTGTTCATGGATGGGAGACAACGACTCAGGCTTCTGAGGAACAAGGATTGGAGATGAGAATCAGCTGGTGATGGTGAGTTAGAACAGCTCCTGGGGGCCACACACAAGGACCCCAGGTGATGGTTGGTGGCACTCACTGAGCCTGACAATCTGGAAACTTTTTGAGCTATCGACTTACAAGTCCCTCAGGCTATTCTTCAAACTGAATTGATTATTTCCACCCTCACTTTGTCTTCCTCCATTATGTTTCCTCTCAGTAGATGGTACCACCTGCAATTGGACTGATGAAGCTGGAGAGCTAGTCACGTCTCTGTCATCCAATCCATTACTGAGTCCATCTCTTGAAATTTGAAAAAATAACCAATTTACTTATTTAGTTCCCACGTCCTACATCGACTTCCTTGTCTTCCATATGGGGCTCTATACTCTACCACAATAAAAGAAATGTTTATCTTCAGTGTTTTAAAAGACGAAATGTAAAAACAGAAGAGCTAATACACAAATGTTGGCTGCACAATTGAATTAATTATAGCTGTATTGTACTCAGTGACACCCACCCTCCCAGTAAGGGGTCCAGCCTTGCCAAGCTTTTCCTACCTGCCTAGTGCTTCACAAACTCTCTCATGGAGTCGTCAGAACAAACCCTGGATAGGTGTGTTACTCTGCCCATTTTACAGTTGGGAAAACAGACTGTTAAGCCTTGGCTCAAAGTTACCTATTTATATAACCCAGCTTTCAAATGTAAGTCTAACTGGCTCCAAATGGAGCCCAAGTGAGCCATCGTGACCTCATGGAGAGCTCAGATATTCTGCCACTTCTGTTACTTTGGAGCAGTAAGTGTAGTCTTTACTCCTGAATTATATTTTGGAAAAGTTCCTTTATCGTAAGAGGATCAATTTGACTTGGCTTTGCATAATTTAACAGGGGGAGAAGATCACTCTGAAGAAGGGTGGGTTGTGAGCAAGGTCATATCTACGTCTGCTTTCTCACTGGATTTGTTGAAACGTCATCCTCCGGCACTGACTCTGAGTTGAATTTGCTAGTTTATGGGGTTTATTTTAGTGCGCAATGGCAGATTTATTAAACTTTGAATGCAGTTCTTTTTCAATGTATCAATAGTAATTCACCCACCTTTGAAGTTTGAACTTCATTGAGAGAGAAGTTCTTGAATTTCCTTCATGTGACCAGAAGAGGTCGCTCTTTCACTATGAATATTTTTATGGTCCACGGCAAACTCAAGAATATTGCTCTGACCAAAAACTATCCTTTTACTCTCATTCTCTCTCTCTCTCTTTGTCTCTTCTTTCCTCCTTCCCTTCCTCCATCCACCCTTTTTTAATCCCTCTCCCATTATTTTAATCAGTCAGCATCAGACGTGATCGCAGGAGAGTGATATTTCTTCTCATCCCATTGCCTGAACCTCTTTCCTACTGAGTACAGTACCGCCTCATGGCAAACTCTCCGAGTAAATGGACCAAATGACAAAGACGTTTAACCTTCCCCTTTACTAGCTTTCATTTTTGTGTGTAAACAGCTGAACAGCCATGTAGCTGAGGTTCAGTGTTCCTTTTTTTCACTATCCTGGCCCCAGAGAGGGCAACGGTGGGAGTTGTTTAGAAAAATCCATTGTCAAATCAGGGAAGCCTGAGATTCTGACATTTGATAGGTAAAACTCATTTTCTGCCTGGAGTTTAGCTTTCCAGAAGTTGTTTTGTTAAGCAATTCACAGGAAATTTAGGCTTTTTTTTTTTAAACTGATCACGAATAAATTATTTTAGAAAAAAATATTTCTTTTTTAGTTTTTTCACCCCGGTTTTTATCTTCTTTTCTCTTCCATATCTCCACCTGTGTTATTCAAGAGAGGTATCCACTTAAGGTTTCAGTTGGGAGTTTTAACAATCAAAATCAGATTTTATCAATTAGAAAAATTTGATTAAATATTAAAATAAAAAGAACTTTGGAGCGCAAGAAATAAGGGAACCAGTGTGTGCGTGTATGTTGGGAGGTGGGAAAGGTGTGTCGCAAATACAAATGTCCTCTATTTTAAATTACCTTGACGTGAGGAAAATTAATCATTTAAGTGTGAGGTGACCTAGAGCTCCAAAGAAATGTTGCCTGTCTGCAGAGGTGCTGCATTCCCAACTTGGTTGGTGAGACCTTCAATGGACTTGGTCCTTGTGTCTTGGACTCCATAGTTTTTAAAGACCTGAAATATCCTGGGGACGAGGGTTTAGGAGGGAGACAAGCTTCCACTGTTGTAGTCAATATTATCCCTGCTTTTCCTTCCCACACAGGCTGTTTAAACCAGTGAGAGGAGCCGGCCCACCAGATGGGTCTCAACCGAATTTTCCTTTGCTTGTGTGACCTTGAGCCAGTCTCTTACTCTGCCAGGTTTCAGCTGTCCCAGTCACAAATGTACATGTGGAATTATGTCATCTGCTAGATCTTTCAAATGCAATTTTAGGATTCCTACTGTCTTAATTTCTGAGGCACCATGATCTGACTCTGATTTACTATCCCAATTGTATTAGGGTTCTTCAGAGAAATGGAACTAATGGGAATTTTATATATATATATATATATATATATATATATATAATATTATATAATTATAAATATATATATATTTCCCACACAATTATGGAAGGTGAGAAGTCACATAATATGTTGTTTTCAAGCTGGAGACCCGGTAAAGCTGGTGGCATAATTTGGTTCAAGTCAAAAGACCGGAGAACCAGGAGCACTGATGTCTGAGGGCAGGAGAAGACGGATGTCCAGCTCAAGCAGAGAGGGTGAATTTGCCCTTCCTTTGCCTTTTTGTTCTATTCAGGCCCTCAGAGGATTAGACTATGCCCACCTACATTGGGGAGGACCATCTTCTTTACTCAGTTCACCAATTCAAATCTCTTCTAGAAACACACTTGCACCCAGAAATAATGTTTTACCAGCTGTATCTGGACATCCCTTAGCCCAGTGAGATTGATACATAAACTTAACCATCACACCAAGCAACTGTCTCACATTACAGTAAAGAGATAACAATCAGTAATTACAATTTTTTTTCTGTGAACACATAAAATAATTTACATTTATTTAGAACCTTTTATCCTGAAGTGCTCTATACATATTTCCTCATAATCTTATTGCAAACTATATATAGGACTCTCCCACCTGAAATAGGGCAGCAACAAAACTATTAAAATAAAAAATACAACTTCAAAAGGTAGAGGAAAGAAGGGAATTGGTTTTTTTTTTTTTTTTTACTTGCTCCTATATGCTCTTATGCCTGTAGGATTGGAGAATCCATGTTGACCAAATGGCCCTGTACAAAAGTGGAATTGAATCTGCTCTGAAGGAGACCAAGGTATGTGAATTACTTCAGATGAATCAAAGTACATTTACTCATCTGTGAAACACTTATTAAGGTAGAACATGAAAGAGAAGAAAGGCACAATTCTTGCCCTTGAGAGCTTACTGGTTGAATGTACCATATTACATAAAATTCAAGAGCCCTAACACTTAAACCAACTAAAAAAAGGTAACTTTATATAAAATCAATATAATATATACTTATTATAGCATATCTATCTAATATCTATCTATCGATCACCAGTCATCTATCTATCTATCTATGAGAAACATTTCATCATTCTTTCCTCTCTGAATCCCAAGGGATAACAGCACCAGGCCAGCAATGCCTAGAACCTACAGCTTCCCCAGGCTTGCTGCCCTGCCAGAAACAGGGACTTTGGAGAAAACCATAAAGAAGCAAAGCTGGAGTGAGAAGTTACGGGTCCCAGGCCAGCAGTAATTACAATATCTGTGTTTATTTTTCTCTTAGTTCTGGAAACCCTTTTGCCAGTACTCTAAGACTTTATTTGGACAGGAGTGGGAAAAAGGAAGGTGAACCAATAAAATGAATGAACAAGAGCAGACCTTTGGAGCCCAACTTCCTGGATTTCAGTGCCAATTCTTCCATTTACAATCTAGGTGGGCAAGCTTTAAAAATTCTTTTTGTCATCATTTTCTCATCTCAAAAAATCGGATAGAAAGAACATCTGCTTCGTGGGATTGTTGAGAAGAGTAAATTATTTAAATTTGTATGTTTGTGTTTAATAAGTGACAGCTATCACCACAATAATGATTATTCCGGCCAACTTTTAACTATGCTTTTTAGGAGATCAGCTTCTTCCTTCCTACTTATGACCCATCAACAAGAGTGAGGGGTATTCTTTTCTGTGAAAAACACTGTCCTGGGCCCCAGTTCCTGCCCTCATAGTATTCACCATCAAGTTGAAAGGTAAGCTTAACATATTAGTAAATTCTAAACAAATAATCCAAGAGGAGGCTGCTGCAGGAATGTGTTTCAGAGGTCAGAGGTCACACTTTTGGGTCTCCCATGGTGGCTGTTTTGCTGATACCCCTTCAGAGAGCAAGAACAGTCATGGCCGGGGTGAAGAAGAGCTTGGGTATTATAGGCTGAAAACCACGCAACAAGACGGAAAAAGTAATTATACATGTAGAGTATATTGTATATGATTATAATACATGTATTATACTACATAATATATATTATATGTATCTGATGAAGGATTATTATGTGTGATTTACAAATCAATAAGAGGAAAAACTCAAAAAATGGACAACATTTCAAATTGGTGATTCACAAAATGTGATAGCTATATGTCTAGTCAACATGAAGGATGTTCAACCTCACTAGGAATGAGGGATACGCAAATTAATTCCACAGTGAGATAATATTTTGCACCATCAGTTGAGCAGAAAATAAAGACAGATAATACCACGTGTGGACAAGGATCTGGAAAATGGGAGTTACCAGTCATGACCGGTAGGACTCTGTCACTAGTAACTTGAGAGAAATTTGTCACTATTTAGCAAATTTAAAGATTCTGTACTCCTCAACTCAGCCATTCCACTTCTAAACATGGATGATATTTGACATACTTAACATCCCAGAGGGCAAGGCACCCACCAATAAGGATTTGCACCTTCTCCAATCAGAATGGAGGCTTCCTGTACCCAGTGGGTGTATGTTTCTTACTAAAAACATGCTAAATATCAGCCCTGCTTCTGGGAATATTCCCTAGAAACTTTACACAATGGACACATGGAAAGATAAGTGTATAAGAATGTTTACTGCAACATCATTTGTAAAAAAAAAAAGTAATAAAGCAATCTAACTGTCCAGAAATGAGTGAATAAATACATATTTGTCTATTATCCAATAGAATACAGCAGTGAAAAGTGGATAAATCTCAGAAACCTAAAGTTTAGGGAAATAGCAATGGCAATGCTGTAAATAGAGTTTGAAAACAAAGCAATACTATATTTACATGTAATAACAGTTGAAAGCATGCATGGGAATGACCATCACCGTTCAGAATATTGGTTATTTCTGGGGAAGGAGAGAAAGGAGGGAGAGGGTGAGGGGGCTTCAACCTGATGACTTGTCTCTTAAAAAAAGATGAGGAACAAGCATGGAAGATGGTTAGGATTTGATCAACCCGGTGATTGGTCCCCAGGTATTCAGTGTGCCATTCTATTCTGTGTGATGGAAATATTTTACAGCGCAAATTAAAAAAAATCTACATAAACAAGATTATGAGCTGCAGATCAGTTTTCAGTGGTCTCTGGGCAAGTGGCTTCTGCAATGCTGAGTTCTTTCTTGCTTTTCACCAGTGCCCTTTAGGAAAGATCCTTCCCCTTCCACCCTTACTCCTACTTGCCCCTCAGCTCAGAGCCCCTTTCCCTTTGCCGGTTTCACCCCTAGGATGAGGCTGAAATGCCATTTTGCGGCTCTTCAATCTCTAAGTGTGCTTCTGTGACCTCCTGTGCCACTCAGAGAGCCCTGTTATTCAATGGCGCTGTACTCGAACTTGGGACATCATTACAGACGGCTCCAGAACATTGGTTATCACAACATTCTTCATTAACTTGAAAGTGTCAACCTCTCCTCCTCAAGCCAGGCTTCACAAACCTGTCTGGAAAGCAAATGGTGTTCTTTCTTGGCATCTTACCTAGGAGGCTCTGCAGTGCCCGTGGGCTGACCTCCATCTAACGGATGTTACCCATGTAAGATTTATGACTCCACTTGAAAGCCTGAGGCTTTGGAGGAAGCGACTGAACACAGGTGCTTCAATTAAAAAGGCAAGTACATCTGACAAGGCACATGCAAAAGCTCTAAGCATGTTGCTGAAACACACTAATTTCTTCCAGAGATAACCCTTTTCATGCTGCTTTCTGGTGTAACATTTAATGTATTCTGTCCTTTCCTTTGAATTGGGTTAGATTTAACAGTGCTCCCAACCAAACAGAAAGGACCGACTGGAGTTCATTTCTTGAAGGATCATAATTTAGAGATTCTGGCTTTGGGGCGATTGGAAATGGATACAAATCGATCACTGAGTTTCTGACTGGAGGAAGCAAATGTGAAGAAGGGACATTTATATTTGGGAACTCTCTTGACCCTTTCCCCAGTTCCTGGGGTGAGGTGAGGGAGCTGGGTGTGTGTTTGGGGGCACCACGGTCTAGCAGATTGAACATGGGCTCTGCAGTTAGACCTGGTTTTGAACCTGGTTGTGTGGCTTTGGGTAATTTATTTTACCTTATCTAAGGGCTTGGATTCCCTCAATTACAAAGTGAGGGAGGGGTGCCTTCCATTAAGAAGCTGAGTCAGCATTAAATAAGATAGTGGCTAGATGGCGGCCCGTGCAGTACGGGGTACCCGACTCATTCCTTCTTTTCGCCAACCCTCACCCATAGCTCAGACACTTCAAATCCCCGGGGTCCTGCAGTTGCTATTCCCTTCCTCACTCATGCAAATCTGCTCGTAGGAAGGTTTTAACTGGGGGCAGGTGGGAGGAGGTAATGGAGGAGTGAGGCAGGGGGCTGCAGGGGAGTCTGTGTGGAGGTGGGGGGGAAGGAGGCTGTGAGGGTCTTTCATGGTCATCACGAGTTACTGCCTGGTGTTACCCAGTTACCCAGTTTTTACAAAAGTTAATCTCTAATTATGAAATCAAAAGCTCTCTTGATCCAGTTTCTGGGATGGTGGGAGTCGGGGACAGAGGGCTTTCCCGGCTCTGGAATCATACCCTAGCCTGTTTCCCTTGTCATCCACACCTGTAGTCAACTGCATTAAAAAAGGGGAAGGCTACCCAGGCCTTTTTCCATCCACTTGGGAGCTAGCTGAGTAGAGGCAAAGCTTCACTGTTCTCCTATTGAGGCAAAAAAGGCAACTGTCGGATTCACCAGTCGTGTTTTAATGGACTGAGTCCTGTTTTGGAACAAGAGCTGTTTGGTCTTTTGACTTTTCTGAGCCTCAGTTTCCTCATCTGTAACAAGGCAGGGTATCATTCTGTCCCAGCCTACTACTGGGGATATGGAATGAGAAAGTAGATGAAAAAGCATTTATAAGCAATAAAGTGCTATGTAAATCTCAAATATCATTAATACCTGTGCCTGCAGCCTTTACAGATGCTGCCTCCAGGGAAGAGGAATGTGAATTGGCCACTGTTTCCAGCAGGACATGAGGCAATGTCCTTACCTAGTTAACCTCATGTTCAGTACATTCTGCTCTCTTTCATGTCAACAAATCAATTATTTTGTACAGCATTTCCCTGAAGGCCAGAAGAAGGGTTTAGAGATGCTGATAGGAGTCCAATTTAATCACTGACTTCGAGCCAGAAAGATGGGATAACTCAGTGCCTTAATAGTCAGAACTGGGGTGAAGTCATAGAAAACTGTACCACAAGTAAAATGAAGGTTTTGATTTGTTCTCTCACTTTTTCTTGGTCTAATTTTAAAACCACAAAATGATAGGCATTATTAGTCAAATGAATATTGGCTTTCAGAGTGTTCTCATGAAAACTTATCAGTTATCATCTATGTTCTTGGGGTCCAGGGTGTTTTGAGCCCAGAATTTGTTAGTTGTAAGTGAAAGAAAGTTAATCAACTCAAACTAATGAAAAAAGGACATGTTTACCTCACTTAACTGGAAAGCTCAAGGGTAGATAAGCTGGATACAGGGGCTGCAAGGTTGTCTCAGGGCTTGACCTAGTTCTCTCTCATCCCAGCTCCTCTCTTTTCTGTGCTGGTTGATCTCAGCCCCATGTCCCTCTGTGGTCCCAAGATGGCTCTCAGGATCCTCATCCAATCACCCATTGCTTTGAAAGACAGACAATTGCCTTATACTATCCCTTACAGGCAGACAATGAGAAACCATGTATGATAACCTCGTCAGTGTCTCCAGGGAAACTTAGGTCCCTGTAAGGACACAAAGCTCATAAATCTGCTGCATGTAGAGTTGCATGTTTCATTTATAGTAAATTTAATTTTCTCCCATCTCTGGCTGGTCACCATTTCCTGAGAACTGCTCATTTCACCGAATGAAAGGTAATTCACAGCTCACGTGTTTACACCAGGGGATGTAAGGCCACATTGCTGGGGAGCAGGTCACGTGCATTTTATTTTCATTCAGCCACTTAGTGCTTGGCCCACCTGCACTGACTTTGGCATCATCACCCTCGCTAGTTCTCCCAGCTCCCAGGGGTTCTGTGGTAATTAGCAAGAGCACCTGGAAAGCTCTAGGCACTCCTTAAAAATCGAAGTGCCAAGCGATGTTACTCTGCGACTAGAAAGGAAGGTGGATAACAAGGTGGGGCTGACCCTGATCTCTCACGCACCCTCCATCACTGGGAATCAGCCCCTTCATCACAGTGGATGGAAAGCCTCACACTTGTCTGCAGCGTTTGGGTGAGTGGGGTCCCATTCTGAGAGCTTTGCATGGTCCTGTGTGTGCACAGACAGCTCAGATGGGTGAACGAGGAATTAGGTTCCCTTCAGTAGCACCGTCTGTGCTGTGTTCCCTGAAGAAACTCAGGGCTGTGGTTTACTCTTCCCACCATCTTGCTGCCTAAGTTCAAGTTATCAAACCCGCCAGTGCCCCTTCCACATGGACTACAGAAGTCTCATAATCTGTCTCTCTGTTGTCTCCGCCTCCCTTCTCATTACCATTGCAGGATTATCTTGTGGAAACGTGTACATATGTCATTCCTCAGCGGATAACCCTCTCCCTGCTCGCCTCAAAGCTACCAAATAACAGCCCAACTCTACAGCCTGGCTCTGAACACCCTCCTGGGTCTGGGAGTTACCTACCTCTTAAAAAAATCTTTTTCTTTTCTCCTTAATGATCCCTCTACTCTCCCATAGGATTCGGCTCTTTCTGCTACTTTGAATGCCCTTCACTAACTGTGTGTCAGCTTCCTTACTTGTGTAATAAGGTAACAATGATTATCTCCCCTGGACACAGTGGTAGATTAAATGGAATATTTTATAGTAAGAGGCTAGGATGGCGCCTGGCGCATTCATGGGATATCAGAATGCTGGTTGTTATTATTATAATCTCTCCTTCATGGCTCAGCCTGAGAACTGTTTCTTTTCTGATGCCGTTCCTAGTCCTTGGTCTTGAGGGATTTTTCCTTCCACTGAAATCCCAAAGTGCTCAAGTCTCCACATCATAATTTGGTATTATGTAAAAATTATCATGTATTTAGAGTTTGTATCAAGTCCGATTTTACATGTCTTTCTGATTTGCTAAGCTTCAGATTCCCTTGTGTTATATCTATATTTTTTCTTTTCAATATGTCTCAGACTACAACTTCCTCTGTGGTAAGGGCTCTCTGGGTAGCTGCCAGCTGGCCTCGAAGCCCCTGGCTCACCTCGGCCGCGGCTATGCAGTATGGCTCTTGTGACTGCCATTGTGCTCATGGAAGCAAGAGCCAGGGCAGGTCCAGAGCTCAAGGGATGCAGAGACGGCCTGTGGCCAAGAAGGGACAAGATGGAGGTACAGCCTAGTTTTCCTGGGGAAGAGTTGTCTTAAATAGTTTGCTGAGGCCCTGAATGCAGTCACTAAAGAGTTAGGCCAGGAAGGTTTGAGGTTCCAAGCCCCTACCCCAGTCTGTCCTGCAAAGGTGGCGCTAGAGACAGAGGGTCAGTCGTTTTGGATTTGGAGCTGGCCAAGACCAGACTCACAGGGCACTACTCTGTTCTGAGTCTACCACTTCAGAACTGAGATGAAGGGCCATAACTAGGGTGTGAGAACTGGCTCCCTAGTGGCTGCTCAGAGGGGCCAGGTCACACAACTTGGGTGAACTTGGACCAACAAGAGGCAGGAGACAGGAATGAGCCTGCAGATGAATTGTTCTCCTTCCCTCCCCCATTTGGTTCTTGGGTCCCAGTTTCCAGGCAGCATCTGGAGACAGTCCATGAGAGTGGGCAGAATATACTTTATGGGTAAGGGTCCACCTTCTATTTGCTATGTTTTCTACTCTACTATCCTTTCCCCCTCACTCTGGCTTCCAATGCATTGCACTCCCCAAGTAAACAGGCTGCAAATTTTGCCCGTTTGTTTCCTAGGGCACCCTGCCAAGGAAACGTTACTCTATTATCTTTCTCTTCTCTCCTAGCCTCTCCTCTCCTCTGTTCTTCTTGCCTCCTTTGTTCTCCTCTATCCCTTTATTTTGTTTCAAACAAGATCATAGAGAGTAGTTTTTCTGGGGAGGAGTCCCAATACTTCTTCATCTTTGGGGCTAATGCCCTAAGGAATCATGGGGGCAGTAGCTTTCTGAGTGGGATTCAGGATGCTGATCTTAATAAAATAAACATGAGTGCACTCAATTTTAAGTAATCCCTTGTATGTACATTCATTCATATTTGCCCAAAAGATTAAATGGGAGAGTCATTATTTTCTTTACAAAAGAGTTCACATAAACTTCTATCACATATAGATAATGATTTGATTCATCACTTTCAGGTGGCAATAAACTTTGCAGGTGTAATCCTAGTGTAAGAGGCCATGAGGAGGCTGGCCATTGCTGAGAGCTGCTGCTCTGAAGTGAAGACAGATCCACTCTTCCTATTCTTCCCTGGAAGCTGGGGGTAGTGCTGGCTTTCCTTTGCTCTCTCATTGCCTCTAGAGTGGGGGAAATGCTAAATACTCTAAAAACCCTCCATCTCAGCACTGGGGTCCTTCACAAATGTCTGACATGGCTACGTAGCCACTCGTGTGTGTGTGTGTGTGTGTGTGCGTGTGTGTGTGTGTGCGGGGGGGTGAGGCTGGTAAGTAGAATAATGGTCTCCCGAAATATCTACGTCTGAATCCCTGAAACCTGTGACTAGGTAACCTTACATGGCATGAGCGGCTTTGTAGATGTGATTACGTTGAGGACTCTGTGATGGGAAGATTATCTCGGATTACTCAGGTGGCCCCTAAGTGCAATCACAAACGTCCTCATGAGAGGGAAGCAGGAATATCAGAGTCAGAGAGGTTTGATGATGCTTTTCTGCTGCCTTTGAAGATGGAGGAAGGGCCCATGAGTCAACAAATGCAGACCACCTTTCTAGGAGCCGGGAAAGGCAAGGAAACAGGATTTCCCCCTGAGCCTCTGGAATGAACATGCCCAAGAGCTCCCTGTGTCTTATAAATATGGACAAAGACTAGAGGCAGGTCAAGATTGCACAGGACGCTTACTAGCTCCCCCGCAAACACGGGATTTTAAAAGCAATCCATTCACCTCATTTTTATTCCTCCAGCAAAACATCTCCCTCCTGTGCCCTAATCAGCTCTGTGACCCAGCTGTGCCTCCGTGCTTTATTACGAGTTGGCCAAAAAGTTCATTTGGGTTTTTCTGTAAGACGTTAAGGATCTTACATCCTTGGACCTTACCAGGGCCTAAATGGGAGGAGAGGAGACTTGGGCGCCCCGTAGAGGTCAGAGTGTGTATGGCCAGCTATGCTAAGTCCCTCAAGAGACTCCTGGAATTTCAGAGGATGAATGGACCCCAGCGGGGGGATGTATCAGGAGGTCGGTGGGTCACAGAACCTTTCATAGAGGAAGGGAATGACCTGTGCTCAAAGGATGGAAAAGTATAACTGAGCAGAGAGGGGGATGTGTGTGCTCACAGGCAGAAACGTGAGAATCTGTAGTGTTTCGGGTCCTGATCCTAAGCTATTTTGACCTGACTCTGCAAGTGCAATTCTTCTTGTCTGATTTGAGTCTTTCTGAAAATATGACTATTTATAGGATAGTTCTAGAGCTGAAGTACTTAAGATGGAGTAAAAAAAATGATTATGCTGAGAAATCGGGGAAGCTTAGGACATGGATATGCTCTTAATCCTTTTGTTTTTTTTACATTTTATTTATTTATTTATTTATGGCTGTGTTGGGTCTTCGTTTCTTTGAGAGGGCTTTCTCTCTAGTTGTGGCAAGTAGGGGCCACTCTTCATCGCGGTACGCGGGCCTCTCTTGTTGCGGAGCACAGGCTCCAGATGTGCAGGCTCAGTAATTGTGGCTCACGTGCCCAGTTGCTCCGCGGCATGTGGGATCTCCCCAGACCAGGGATCGAACCCATGTCCCCTGCATTGGCAGGCAGATTCTCAACCACTGCGCCACCAGGGAAGCCCTCTTAATCCTTTTTAATTGGAAGCCCCTGAAGAAATACAGCTGTCTCTGGCCCTTTATTCACCTGCAGATTAAATGGACAGATATTAATTGAATAATGAAACATCTGGGGAAAAATGTGGCCTCATTTGTATTCATGAGTTGATAAGGCAATTGCAAAAGAATATTCTGGAATGTAAGATATCTTTTAACAAATAAAAACCAACTATTTGGGAAAAAAAAAAACCCTGCGAGGTGGTGAGGATTGCGGTAGTTTACTATGATTTCACCATTAGCGAGCAAAGACAAAAAACAGCAGCAGGAGGTAATGCAGATGGACTCAGGTCTCAGGAATTTACTCTCTGAATAGTCTGCAGTAACACCTGCTCCTAGTAGTGAGAGGGTAGATGATGTATATATTTTTAATATTAGATTTTTCTTTTTAAAAATTTGATTTAAACCCCAATAAATCTGAGTGTGGAAGTGACTGAGTATAAATTGTCATGGTCTTAGGTACAATATTCAGTAACTGGTTAATTAAGAATCTACACAGAGAGATTCTTAAGTGGTCTTAGGTAAAATATTCAGTAACTGGTTAATTAAGAATCTACACAGAGAGATTCCCTAAGTGCGAGATTTCATAAACCATGGAGATATTCTGGGGCAGAGGTCCTGGATGACACTGTTCAGATGACAGAACAGTAATTTTTTTTAAACTATTTTTTAAAAAATTAATTAATTAATTAATTAATTTGGCTGGGTCGGGTCTTAATTGCAGTATGTGAGATCTTCACTGAGGCACGTGGGATCTTACGTTGTGGTGCACGGGCTCTTCATTGCGGCATGGGCTTCTCTCTAGTTGTGGCACACAGGCTCCAGGGTGCATGGGTTCTGTAGTTTGTGACACCTGGGCTGTCTCATTGAGGTGCGTGAGCTCAGTAGCTGTGGCGCACAGACTTAGTTGCCCTGTGGCATGTGGGATCTTAGTTCCCCGAGCAGGGATGGAACCCGTGTCCCCTGCATTGGTAGGTGGATTCATTTTTATTTATTTATTATTATTTTTTAACATCTTTATTGGAGTATAATTGCTTTACAATGGTGTGTTAGTTTTGGTAGGTGGATTCTTTACCACTGGACCACCAGGGAAGTCCCAGTAATTGTTATAGATTGTGCTAGAACAGAATTTTATAGAACAATCTACTGTAGATATTTTACTTTATTTTACTTAGTGTACGTGTGATCCCACTGTTAGAATCTCACTTTTCTGTGTCTGCAACATTTTCTAGTTTTCTTGGGTTTCCTACTGAATTAAAATCTCTTCTAGTAGATGATACAATTTGAGATATTGTGAGTCATGACCATTTTAGATGGGATTAGCTGATGATGGCAAATTGATAAGGGAAGAGCACATCCTGCAAACACATGTGAAAGGAGTCACAGACATCCAGGAGAGAAGGACCTGTGGAGCCCAGTGTTAGCAGTGACATGAGAAATGTGTGACTGTGCCCCCACATAATATGTCAAGGCTTGGACATATTATGGTTTATCATTCCAGGGACTTAGGTTGCTGGTGACAGAAACTCATTGTACCTAATAAAGGGGAAATAGAGAAATGTATCGAAAGGATATGAGATGCCCATAGAACTGAAGGAAAGTATGAATAAATAAGCCATAAGCAGGACAAGAACCTGGAGAGAGTTGGAGAAATGATGGGTAGTGTCTGTGGGGCATCTTTGGGATGAATCCAATTGTTTTCCAGTTGTTTTCTCTCTTTGAATCTCTCTGCACAAAATCTGAATCTTGGGTAGGAATGGGGAAAACCTGGCCCCATAAACCTGGTTTATCTCCCCTTGGTCAGAGGAAGGAAGGGCACCTTGAATGATAAACGGCTTTTTCAAAACCATCAGCCCTAGATGATCTCTATCCCGAGGGAGGAGAAAAGGCAAGGAATTGTTCCCCAAATCAGTGAGATGAGCTTTGGGTTGCCAGCAATGACAGCTATCATCTCGAGACAGCTAGAAGTTCTCTAATGTTTCAAATGGGAGGACAGTTTTGTCTATTCACTTTCAAATTTGTCAAGGCTTAAACATGAGGGTGCTTATAAACTGGGTAATAAACACTAGAGCAAAGGGACGATCAGAAGAGGCTGCAATGACTCTGACTCATGACTTTATTTTCATTCTGAAGCACAAAAAGGTAAATGACATCTTGTATAACAAGTTCCGAGTTTCTAAGAGAAGTTTGTACACAGAGTTAATGTATTATTGAGAAAATCCTGGACTTTTGAGGTGGAAGGATTTATCAAGTTGAGTTTGTTTTTTTTGGGGGGGAGTGACTTCTTTCCTTTATAATATGAAATTAGGAAATTAGGAATAGGAAATAATATTTCATAGGGATTTTGTAAGATGTGTGAAGCTCTTGGTATATATTGAGCCCTTAATAAATGTTAGCTTCCTTCTCTGTGTGTTTGTGTGTATGTTTCTCTTTTTATATGACTCATATGTACTAATGTAGTTTTCCTTTCCCTGTAATGAGCTGAAAAGCAGTTCTCTTCCATTTTATTTTCCTGCTTTGGAGCTGATGTTGGTAAGTGGTGCGAATAGCAGACTAGGCTGTGTCTATCCCAAGGTCCGTACTACAAAGATACAATCATTTTCCCCTTAACTGTAGATGAAGCTATTTATATACCTGGTTGTCTTAAACATCTCAGATAGCAATCGTCAGCTATAGTTTAAAGGCAAAACGAAATCTTCTGTGGATTTGAATCATACCTAGAAGCAAAATCATCTAGTTATAAGTGCTTGGTTGGGCAAAGTAAAAGAAACGTATTAGAACACCTAAATTGCACTGAATTGTAGTTGTGTCATTCATTGCAATTTAAGTATTCTAAAAGGTTTCTTTTTATTTGTTCAACCAATTCCTCATATTGAAATGCCTTGATGGGGTGAGTCTTGCAAATATTTAAATGAGGCTGAAAGTAGAAATTGGCAAAGAAATAAGGAGCTGTTTAGGGAGGCATCTAGGGGGTGAAGGAAATAATTTTGGAACATGTAGGAGGAGGAACAAGTCATCTTGGAAAATACAGTAAACAAAATTTACCCATTGGCTCCAACCCATGGGAGAAATTAACCCAGGGAACCCAGAACATGGAGAATGGCCTTCAACATCAGAATAGAATTTGAAATCCAGCCTTGCCTCTTCCTGGTAGCTGATTGACTTTGGACACGTTTCTCAGACTCTCTGATTTTCATTGTTCTCATCTGTAAAAAGGGGCTAAATAATAACTTCATCTGCAGGGTTACTGTGAGGATTAAATAAGAGGGTAAAGGACTTTGGAGTGATCAGAACATACAAAACATTCAATAAATGATGCCGTGTTACTAGTTTAATACATTGAATAATATGTGTTCTAAGATATAAAAATTTTCATTCATTAAGAATATACCTGAAAATGATGCCTTTGTTTATAATTGATAATCTTATTAATTTCCACATACTAATGCTGAAGCTTGTATAGCATGAAAGAAAAAACATGGACTCTGGGGGCAGACAGATTTCAATCATCTCTTCTGCTTGGGAACTGAGAGGTTTGGCAAGTCACTATAGCTTGCTGAATCTCAGTGTATTTATCCACACAGTGGGGATAAAAAGCTTATCTCTTGGAGTTTTTGGAGGATTATGAAATAACCAATGAAAATTGCCTGAGTATATAGAGTATGCAATAAACACTAGTTCTTTTCCCCCGTGGTATTATTCTGAGCCTATCGTAATCCTATTATATCTCATAGTCACCTCAGAATATGGACAGCATATAGAATCTTACAAATGGTATATAATATATTATAATGGAATCATAGAATATAAAATTTGAAAGTAAATCTGGTGAAAATGTAAACACTGCTGATTGATGTGCTAATATCTTCTGAAGCATCCCTGGCTAAGTAAATTGCTAGTTAGTTTCTGTGATAACTAGACCCTCACTACCTTAGAATGGAGAGTCAGTTCCATTTATAGGCAGCTTTAATTGTCAGGAAGTTCTCTGTATTGAACAGAAAGCTTCTCTTGGCAGTTTTCCCTCGATAGCCAGAGTTCTAGATCCTGAGGAGCTCCACATCACAGCCCTCTGTGTATTTCAAGTCTGCTCTCATAGAACAGCACCTGGCCTGTATTGAAGATTTCCTAAATGAATGAAGGAATGAATGAATGAGCAAATGAGACAAGAAATGAGAACTGTTTAACAGTATTAATGCCTCTCTGTCTCTGCTGAGAATGTTAGCACATTTTCTTTTGCATTATATTGTATCATTCATGGTAAAATAAGGAAAGTAGAGTCATTATATGTTTTATGGAATAAGATTTATTATAGGAATAAGGCCTTACACAATTATGGAAGAAGCTGGAGAGGCAAGGGTTTAAAAAGAGGAGTTGGAGGATTAGAGAAACATCATTAACCAGGCCTTCTGAAGCGCTAGCACAAGTGGACCAGTGCAAGGCTCACAAGGAATATGAGACGGCAGGGACGTTGCCTGGGAAGGGGGCCTGGTGGAGGAGTCTAAGGAAGGCTGTCACCTCTGCACCTGGCTGTCGGTCAGTGGGTCAGTGTATCAGTCAGGGTTCTCCAAAGAAACAGAACCAATGCAGGAGTAAATACATATATATATATTTGTATTTATATATAGATTTATTATATATACATATATAATATATACAATATTTACGTATGTACATGTATGTATACGTATATATGTATATGTGTATATATAGAAAGGTTTATTATAGGGAATTGGGTCACCTGATTATGGAGACTGGGAAGTGTGTGCCAGCAGGCTTGTGACGCAGGAGAGCTGATAGTGCAGTCCCGGTCCTAAGACAGTCTGCTGGAGAACTGCCTCTTGCTGCAGAAGGCCAGTCTTTTTGTTCTGTTCAGGCCTTCAACTGTTTGGATGAGGCCCACCCACATTCTAGAAGGCAATCTGCTTTACCCAGTGTTCACCGATTTAAATGTTAATCACATCCAAAAAAAAACACCCTCTGGGGTGACACGTAACATTCACCATCACAGTCATCAGGGCTGGCAGTTAAGAAGAGTTGGATACAGAGGAGGGAAGAGCAAGGATAGAAGCTGGAACCTGCCAGCACTTCTGCCTCTATCCTTTATTGCATCTAACTATGGTGATCTTCAAAGAATAATGGATACTGTTCACTTTGTCTTCCAAATCTTACATTTCCTGGGAGGGGATTCAGGTTCTCTTAAAGCTGGTAGATAAATTGACATAGTATAAAGGCAGCACATTCCACTCCTTATCAACTTGGCATCAATACACACCCTCTTAACCCATATTTAACTAACTTTCTAACATGATGCAACGATCCCTCAAACAACCTAAAACATGCTACCCCTATTTCCCCCCAAAGATACAAAGTCTCAGTGGTCACTTAATCCATCTCCAGGTGATGTTATTCCTTTTCAAGCTGCATCATGCTCGTCCTTTGATATCCTGTAACTTAAATACTGAGATAAAAGGCTAACCAACTATTGAAATGTCTGATGATAGATATTAGGGTGACGGGAGAGGGGGAAGAAAAGAAAAATAATTGGTTAATAATATGCACAAATATTCATACCGAAGTAAGAAGAGCAATGCTCAAAATTACTGCGGTTCTTGTTTCTATAACTACTCAGGTGGGCCTACCTCGTTTTTACAATTTCCTTCTTCCTCTGCCCATTCTGGCTGGTCATGGTTCTTGCCTGGCAGGATGACCCAAACTTGCTTTCGTTGTTAGTTATTTAACAATGATACAGCCAGTTATAACTTCACGCTCATCAAGCTTTTCCCCCAGCTGGTGCCATAACTGAGTTACCTAAAGGCCGTTCAGTTGTTCTACCAGACCAGTGGCGGATCAGGAGTGACTAGTGACTTCCATATACATCAGCTTCTTGTCACACTTTGTTGGATGTGATATAATTCCCAAGTTGATAACGAGGCTCTGTGGAATACTATGATAATTTTTTTTTTTTAAATAAGACATCTTATTTATTTATTTATTTATTTATTTATTTATTTATTTATTTATTTATGGCTGTGTTGGGTCTTCCTTTCTCTGCGAGGGCTTTCTCTAGTTGCGGCGAGCGGGGGCCACTCTTCATCGCGGTGCGCGGGCCTCTCACTATTGCGGCCTCTCTTGTTGCAGAGCACAGGCTCCAGACGCGCAGGCTCAGTAATTGTGGCTCACGGGCTTAGTTGCTCCGCGGCATGTGGGATCTTCCCAGACCAGGGCTCGAACCCGTGTCCCCTGCATTGGCAGGCAGATTCTCAACCACTGCACCACCAGGGAAGCCCTACTATGATAATTAATGAGGCATTCTCTGGGTCTATAAATATGGATTTTTGGCAGAAGCATTGTGGGCAGAAAAGGCAAATTCGTATGTAGAGCAAGTATCTCTTTCAGTGAGAACAGAGCACTGCCCCTTCCATGATGCCTTTGGATGACTGGATGGTTGTCCCAGGGAATGATTCTGTATCAGAGATTCAGTGTTGGGCTCTGCTGCCGGCAGATTAAACAGTCAGCAGTGGCTGGGTCAGACCAGTGTTACTCACCCCATGCATAATCTCCATCCCTGTCACCATGGCCATTTGGTTAAAGAGGCTTTTGGGCAAGGGCTGGGGTGTCTTGGAAAAGAGCCACATAGACATCTACAGAATAGGTCATCTTGTATCCCTGATTATCTTCCTCTGTTCAGGTGGCTCTTTAATGAACATTCACATAAAATCCAAACATCTTCACACTGGGCCCATTCAGAGAGCTCAATCCATATACCTCTTCCCAAGACCTATTTTATCATTACTTTTTTTCCCCTAATCATGTGTTCCTTCTAAGTCTTTGTCCATAAGCTTACTGCCTGTGAGTCAATGTAGATCTCTCTGTCTGGCCATCTGTACTTGCTTGAAATTCTGTCTACTGGGAGGATTTTACTTCACTGTTGCCCTTTAGGGCCACTCCAGAGTGGGACTGTAGTGCTACAGTTGTCTATTTTGGGGTAATGCCAGCATATCCTGCAGAACCATCTATAAATCAGGCCTAAAAGTTTTCTTCCTCAGTCAACTGATTATTAGGAACTCCCCATGAGACCATATCTATCACTACATAGCTAACCACTTGCTAAGCTTGGTGGCTTCAAATAGCAACCATTTTATTTGCTTGCTGTTCTGAGAGTCAGGAATTTAGAAAGGACACAGTGGGGACAGCTCACCTCTCTCCATGTGATGTCTGCTGGAGCTGGACCATTCCAGATGGCTTCTTCACTCACTGGTCTGGTGGCTCAGCTTGTCTGGCTTGACTCTGGTCATATATCTGGGGCCTCAGTTCTCACTGTCAACTAGACTTCTGGGCTCTTCTCCATGGCCTCCCTCTCTCTTTGTGTCATCTCTGGATCATCTTCCAGTAGGATAGCTGTATTTCTTACATGAATTCTCAGGGCTTCTAATAGCAAAAAGCAGAGGTTCTAGGCCTTCTTAAAGCTTAGACCCAGAACTGGCATAGTGTCGCCACCACTGTATTCTAGTGCTTATTAAGCAAGTTGGGCCTAGCATAGATTCAAGGGGCAAGCACTGCACAAGGGCATGAATATTGGAAGGCATACATCTTTGGGAACTTCTGTATCTGACTAGTATATAGACCACCAAAATGTTTTAAAAGAATATTTTGTTGTTCATATAAAACCCTAATAAAATAAAACCCTAATAGCTCTGTAACTTATAATTTATAGACAGAGGCTATATATATATATACACACATATATATATGTATGTTTATGTGTGTGTGTGTGTGTATATATATATATATATATATATATATATATATACACAACATACATATATATAAACAATATTCAGGGCTTCTCCTAACATCAGGCTATAGAAATACACTGATATTGATAGCTCTCAAGTAAAAGATGAATTCATTCTCTTATGTCCTTGTTTAGATACCACAGGAGTGGTAAATAAAATGTCCCTAGCCAAAGTCAACTTGTTTCTCCTCTGCTGGCCATTGGCTGTTATCAAACCATTGGAATAAACTAGTTTGGCAGGTTTATTGGGCATTGTCGAATGCCCCAAATTACTAGATAACTTTTAAAAATATGATCCCGTGTGTTTTTTCTTCTTTTTACTCCTTTTGACAATGAAGTTCTTTTATCATTTAAACTAATCCACAAACTGTAAGCTGTCAGTAAAGGAGGGACCCAAAAGAACACAATGTGAACAGTCAAATTCTTGGCTTTTAGTTCTAACACAGGCTTTAAAAATTATTGGTAGAGTCCATAGTCTGAAAGCCACAGCATTATAGGTTTGTAATGCCCAGACATCTTAATAGAGAAAAGTATGTGAGGCTTTAAAGTAGCCATTGCCTGGAGGACAGAGAACGTAGAGTTTATATCATAAACAATAGAAAAGGGGGAGATGTGAGATGACCAAGAGCAGTATTCCCTCCAAAAAGCATAAGTACATGGATAAGTACTTGGAAAATTGTTTGGCAGTTGCTTTCCCTTCCTAGCGTCACTGAGATATAATTGACACGTACCTTTGTATAAGTTTAAGATGTACAGTGTAATGATTTGATATGTCTATATTGCAAAATGATTACCATAATAATGTTAACACATCTATCACCTCACATAGTTACAGTTTTTTGTGTGTGTGATAAGAACTTTTAAATCTACTCTCTTAGCAACTTTCAAATATACAGTGCTGTGTTGTTAACTATAGTCGCCATGCTGAACTTTACAAACCTAGAATTTATCTTCCACCACCTTCACTCATTTCCCCCCCCACCACCCGGCAACCACCAGTCTCTTCTGTTTCTATGAGTTTGGTTTTTCTAGATTCCACATAAGAGTGAAATCATACATTATTTGTCTTCCTCTGTCTGACTTATTTCACTTAGCATAATACCCTTGAAGTTCATCCATAGTGTCACAAATGGCAAGACTTCCTTCTTTTATTATGGCCGAGTCATATTCCATTGTATATGTATATCAAATTTTCTTCATTCATTCATCCATTGATGGACACTTAGGTTGTTTCAATTGGCTATTGTAAATAATGCTGCAATAAAGTGAGGGTGCATTTATCTCTCTGAGATAGTGATTTCATTTCCTTTGGATATATACCCAGAAGAGGAAATGATGGATCATATGGTGTTTCTATAAAAAAAATTTACTATTTTTCAGTTTTTTGAGGACCCTCCGTACTGTTTTCCATAGTGGCCCATACCAGTTTACAATCCCACCAACAGTGCACAAGTGTTCTCTTTTCTCCACATCCTCCCCAGCACTTGTTATTTCTTATATTTTTGATAATAACAATTCTAATAGGTATGAGGTGATATCTCATTCTGGTTTTGATTTCCCTGATTAATGATGCTGAGTACCATTTCATATACCTGTTGGCCATTTGAATATTTTCTTTGGAAAAATGTCTGTCCAAGTCCTTTGCCCATTTTCTAATTGGATTATTTATTTTTCTGCTATTGAGTTGTATGTATTTCTGACATATTTTGGATATTAACATCTTATCAAATGTGTGGTTTGTATATTTTCTCCCATTCTGTAGGTTGCCGCTTCATTTTTTGATTGTTTCTTTTGCTATGTAGAAGCTTTTTAGTTTGATGTAGTCCTACTTGCTTATTTTTGCTTTTGTTGCTTGTACTCTGAATGTCATAACCATATAAATCATTGCCAAGACTGATGTCAAGAAGCTTTTTTTCTAGGAGTTTTATGATTTCAGGTCTTACATTTAAGTATTTAATCCATTTCAGGTTAATTTTTAATTAAAAAATTTTGAGTTAATTTGGCAGTTTCTAATTAAGTGATGCATACATCTACCCCATGACCCAGCAATTTTACGGGTGGATATTTCCCCAGGAGAAATGAAAATATATGTCCAAAAAAGACTTGTATGTGAAAGTTCATAGCAGCTTTATTCGTAATAACAACAACAACAAAAAACCCACCCTGAAAATAACCCAAATGTTCATTTGGTAGCTGGATTAACAAATGGCACAATATTCATAAAATACAATAAAATGGAACAAACTACTGACACACAAAACAACATGAATGAATCTCAAAAACATGATGCTGAGTAAATGAAGCCAGACCCCAAAGAGTATGTACTGCATGATTTCAGTTCCATGAAATTCTAGAACACACAAAACTAATCTTTGATGATAGAAATCATGAGTGCCTGCCTGGGGGTGGGGATTGACTGGGAAGGGCATAAGAATTTCTGGGTGATAGAATATTCTATATGTTGACAAGTATACACGTTACACAGGTGCATGCATATGTTAAAACTAATCAAACTGTACACACTCTATGTTGTACTATATGTAAATTATATTTCAATAAAAGGAGTAGATAAAAGTTCACCCAGCTGGTGTGAAGAGGAGATTCAGAGAGAAAGTATATATGATTTGGATGCTGGTAGGTGTTGGAGATGCCTCTCTCCAGCCTTATTCACTGTATTTTCTTTCTCATATCCCAAGAATGTCCAACGTGGCATCTGAGCTAGCCAGCTGTGGTGCCCAGGGGATGAGCTGAGAGAGCCTCAGAGTCTAGAGCTCCCTGTGTGTGTGGAGCAGGAAAAAGCCACTGAGAGTTGCCTAATGCCTTTTTTTGTCTGCCCCCTGGCTCTACCCAAGGTGGGCAGGGGCATTCTAGGACAGAGCTAATGGACCTAGAGACTTGGAGTTGGGTCGGAGGAAGTCAGCTGTGGATGCTGTCTATAGTTGCCTCTTCCAACTGACACAGGCACAATGTAAACCACCCACTATTCTAAACCACTGCCAGGGAGAAAGGGGCTGAGGAAAAGGCTTGTGATGACAGACTTTAAATCTTAAATTGCTACATTTAAAAATGGCAGTGATGGAGTTTACTTTGAGTGGCAAGATTAGGTGTTTCAACTGCCGAAGAGAAATGAGCTCTCAAGAGCCTAGATGATTCAGTTAAAGAGAAATGAGTGAAATCATGTTTCTGCTTATCTGAGTGGTTTACTCATTACACTTGGGTAAAGACTGCTCATACCTGGTCCACTTTAGATGCTCAGGATTATTTATTTATTTAATTTTATTTTATTCATATTTTTGTGTTTTTTTTTTTAATGTCTTATGGATTTTCATATTTTGTAAACTTGAAGATTTAAGGTGATCTTAGTTATTTAAGTTTGTCCCAGGGATTTTAAAAATATTTAATTAATTAATTTGGTTGCACCAGGTCTTAGTTGCAGAAGGCGGGCTCCTTAGTTGTGGCATGTGGGCTCATTTGTTGTGGCATGAGAACTCTTAGTTGCAGCACGCATGTGGGATCTAGTTCCCTGACCGGGGATCGAACCCAGGCCCCCTGCATTGGGAGCACAGTGTCTTATCCACTGTGCCACCAGGGAAGTCCCTCAGGGTTATTTAAAAGACTCTTTCTCTCTCTTTCCATCTGCCAAATAACCTTCAACAACTTAAGGCTATAAATGTAAAAGTAAGTCCTGTACCACCTACCAGTGGTAATGTGGGCTCAGTTGAAGTATCAGGGAAGAACTCCAGACATCAAATTTATAGGTTGCCAAAGATTAAAATGAAGTGATATTTAGAAATATGAAATTACCTGTGGAAAGTAATTCCTGTACTTGTAGACTGAAAGATGATTTTTTCCATTAATTTCAGGATGAATGGCATCTGGAAAAAACACTGATAGAAATTTAAAAATTACTTTGTTAGTAACCTTTTATAAGTTTTTAAGAAAGTGGACTTGAACATATTTTATTTGATTTTCTGATAATTTCAGTAATTTGAATCAATGAACAATTTCATTAGGTAATATTTAACGAATTTCCAACACCAAAGTCCTCACCTATGAAAAAACCACCTCTTTATGTAGGGTATAGTAAAGCGCCAGCTAGGTGATCTATATTTAACAGGTAAAATTATTCATAGTATGATAGTTAATGACATAGAAATAGAGAAATTTTACCCACCAAGCTAGAGTCTTCTATTTTTATTGTTTTTTTTCAGCCTAATTCATTCATTCCTGAGTTTCTCCTACGAAATCCATTATTATTTTTCTAAATGGGACTAGTTTACTCTCTCCTGACAGCTCCTTATGGATGTTTAAGTCACCTTTCAGGAAGAATGAAGTAAACTGTGGCATTTTAAGCACTAGAAGGACATACATTTTCCAGAAAGTGGACAAAGCTGTATGGTCAAGGAACACCTAGGCACTGACTCTGTTCTAACTCCCAAGGAAGATAAAGCTTTGCTGCATTGAGCTGGGTTCAAGAACCAGGAGAGCTTGATGTTTGTAAATATTTCATTAAATGGAAGCGCTCAGATCCTTTAAGGTAAGTGCTTTTGGAATGATGACGTAAGCCCTGAGTACAGAAGGGCAGTGGCCTGGCAGTTTTCCAGATTCACCAAGACCTTACCTTGAGCAAAAAAGGTCAATGGTGGCTACAAGCCCTGCATTAGTTACTTTCAGGGTGAAGGGAGAACCTGTTGAAATATGTGGCATTTGTTCGAGCCCTGCATGGTCACTGTACTTTCAATAAGGTTTGCATCCTTGATGAAGTAGAGTGAGAATTTAATCTCACTGTGAGGGGTAGTTTTGTGGTTATATAGCCCACCAGAAAATCCATAAAAACTCTGGAAAGATTGTATTTCCTTTGCAAAAAGAAGCATTTTTAAAAAAATTATTTATTTGTTTATTTATTTATTTATGGCTGTGTTGGGTCTTCGTTTCTGTGCGAGGGCTTTCTCTAGTTGCGGCAAGTGGGGCCACTCTTCATCGCGGTGCGCGGGCCTCTCACTATCGCGGCCTCTCTTGTTGCGGAGCACAGGCTCCAGACGCGCAGGCTCAGTAATTGTGGCTCACGGGCCTAGTTGCTCCGCGACATGTGGGATCTTCCCAGACCAGGGCTCGAACCCGTGTCCCCTGCATTGGCAGGCAGATTCTCAACCACTGCGCCACCAGGGAAGCCCAAGAAGCATTTTTTAGAGTAGGTAAGATCTAAGTTTTCAGGGGCTCAGGCTCAGCATAATCACCCCAAGCATGTGAGGGTATTTCTGAAAGTAGCTTGCCATTGTTTCTTGGTTGGCTCAGCTCCAGCTGAGCAGGGAGATTTTTAGTGTTAGCAGTGCTCAAGTTAAACATGAAAAATCATTTTGAGATTTGAGAAAGAGGAGCTATTATAAATATTATTGTATGGACTAAGTTGTGTCCCCTGCCACATTGATATGTTGAAGCCCTAACCCCCAATGTAACTGTATTTGGAGATAGGGCCTTTAGGAGGTAATTAAGGTTAAGTGTGTCATAAGGATGGGATCCTAATTTTGATAGGATTAGTGTCCTTATAAGAAAGGAAGAGAGACCATAGCTCTGTCTCTTTTTCTCTGTGCCATGTGAGAACACAGCAAAAAGACGACCACCTACAAGCCAAGAGAAGAGGGCCTCCAAATGAAACCTACCTTGCCAGCACCTTGATCTTGGACTTCCCGACCTCCAAAATTGTGAGAAATGAATTTCTGTTGTTTAAACCACCCAGTCTATGATATTTTATTATGGCAGCCTGAGCAGACAAATACCATTACTGAGTACCAACTTTAACACTTGTTGAGTCCCACAAACTATGTATGCTTGCTCCCTTGTTCAATGTATTTAATCAGATGTTTTGCAATCACACACACACACACACGCACAGATGATACCGGTACTGACCTTTAGAAGCGGGCATAGTGGTAAAGCCACATCCCAGGTGAAGGGAGGGTCTGGGTGACATCAATGGGTTTTGCGGTCACTGGCCACCTTACCTGGCTTCATCCTCTTGTTACATCTCACAGTGGAACCACACAGGTCTATACACACTACAAGTCCCCACCAAAGCAACCTATTTCCCTCTAGACCAAAATTTCTTTTTTTAAAAAAATTTTTATTGAAGTATAGTTGATTTACAAATGTTGTGTTAATTTCTGCTGTACAGCAAAGTGACCCAGTTATATATATATATATATACTTTTTCCATTATGGTTTATCAGAGGATATTGAATATTGTTCCCTGTGCTCTACAGCAGGACCTTGTTGTTTATGCATCCTATGTATAATAGTTTGCATCTGCTAACCCCAAACTCCCAATCCATTCCTCCCCCGCCCCCCTATCCCCCTTGGCAACCACAAGTCTGTTCCCTATGTCTGTGAGTCTGATTCTTTTTCATAGACATGTTCATTTGTGTCGTATTTTAGATTCCACATATAAGTCATATTATACGGTATCTGTCTTTCTCTTTCTAAATTACTTCACTTAGTATGATAATCTCTAGGTCCATCCATGTTTCTGCAGATGGCATTATTTCATTCTTTTTAAAGGCTGAGTAATATTCCATTTTGTATATATATATATATATATATATATATATATATATATATACCACAACTTCTTTATCCATTCATCTGTTGATGGACATTTAGGTTGTTTCCATGTCTTGGCTATTGTAAATAGTGCTGCTACAAACATAGGAGTGCATTTACTTTTTTTTATTATTATAAATTTATTTATTTATTTATTATTTTTGGCTGCATTGGGTCTACATTGCTGCACGCGGGCTTTCTCTAGTTGTGGCGAGCGGGGGCTACTCTTTGTTGTGGTGCGCGGGCTTCTCATTGTGGTGGCTTCTCTTGTTGCAGAGCATGGGCTCTAGGCACGCGGGCTCTAGAGCACACGCTCAGTAGTTTTGGTGCATGGGCTTAGCTGCTCCATGGCATGTGGGACCTTCCCAGACCAGAGCTCGGACCCATGTCCTGTGCATTGGCAGGCAGATTCTTTTTTTTTTTTTTAAAGTTTATTTATTTTTGGCTGTGTTGGGTCTTCGTTGCTGCATGGGGGCTTTCTCTACTTGTGGCGAGTGGGGGCTACTCTTTGTTGAGGTGCGAGGGCTTCTCATTGTGGTGGCTTCTGTTGTTGCAGAGCACGGGCTCTAGGCGTGCGGGCTTCAATAGTTGTGGCTTGTGGGCTCTAGAGCTCAGGCTCAGTAGCTGTGGTGCTCGGACTGAGTTGCTCCGTGGCATGTGGGATCTTCCCGGACCAGGGGTCGAACCCTTGTCCCCTGCATTGGCAGGCGGATTCTTAACCACTGCACCACCAGGGAAGCCCGGCAGGCAGATTCTTAACCACTGTGCCCCAGGGAAGTCCCGCATGTACCTTTTTGAATTATAGTTTTTTGGGGTATATGCCGGGAGTGGGATTGCTAGATCATATGGCAATTCTATTTTTAGTTTTTTTGAGGAAACTCCATACTGGTTTCCATAGTGGGTCCATCAATTTACATTCCCACTGACAGTGTAAGAGGGTTCTGCTTTCTCCATACCCTCTCCAGCATTTATTATTTGTAGACTTTTTAATGATGGCCATTCTGACTGATGTGACGTGGTACTTCGCTGTAGTTTTCATTTGCATTTCTCTAATAATTAGTGATGATGAGCA
Organism: Balaenoptera acutorostrata; assembly: GCF_949987535.1. Taxonomy (NCBI): domain Eukaryota; kingdom Metazoa; phylum Chordata; class Mammalia; order Artiodactyla; family Balaenopteridae; genus Balaenoptera; species Balaenoptera acutorostrata. The sequence goes on along the minus strand of NC_080067.1, from coordinate 138,210,676 downwards.
TTTTTTTCATGTGCCTATTGGCCACCTGTTTGTCTTCTGTGGAGAAATATATAAATATTTAGGTCTTCTGCTCATTCTTTGATTGGGTTGTTTGTTTCTTTGTTATTGAATTGTATGAGCTGTTTGTATATTTTGGAAATTAAGCCCGTGTCAGTTGCATCATTTGCAAATATTTTCTCCCACTCCATATGTTGTCTTTTCATTTTGTTTATGGTTTCCTTTGCTGTGCAAAAGCTTGTAAGTTTGATTAGGTCCCATTTGTTTATTTCTATTGCCTTAGGAGACAGACCTAAGAAAACATTGGTACAATTTATGTCAGAGAATATTTTGCCTATGTTCTCTTCTAGGAGTTTTATGGAGTCTTATATTTAAGTCTTTAAGCCATTTTGAGTTTATTTTTGTGTATGGTGTGAGGGTATGTTCTAACTTCATTGATTTACATGTGGCTATCTAACTTTCCCAACATCACTTGCTGAAGAGACTGTCTTTTTCCCATGTATATTCTTCCCTCTTTTGTTGAAGGTTAATTGTCCATAGGTGTGTGGGTTTATTTCTGGGCTCTGTATTCTGTTCCATTGATCCATATGTCTGTTTTTGTGCCAATACTATGCTGTTTTTATTACTGTAGCTTGGTAGTATTGCCCGAAGTCTGGGAGGGTTATGCCTCCTGCTTTGTTCTTTTTCCTCAGGATTGCTTTGGCAATTCTGGGTCTTTTAAGGGTTCATTATAATTTTAGGATTATTTGTTCTAGTTCTATGAAAAATGTCATGGGTAATTTGATAGGGATTGCATTAAATCTATAAATTGCTTTGGGTAGTATGGCCATTTTAACAATATTATTTCTTGTAATCTAAGAGCATGGGATATCTTTCCATTTCTTTGAATTGTCTTCAGTTTCCTTTATTAATGTTTTGTAGTTCTCAGCATATAAGTCTTTCAGCTCCTTGGTGAGGTTTATTCCTAAGTATTTTATTTTTTTTGGATGCAATTTTTAAAAGAGTTTTTGTTTATATTCCCTTTCTGATATTTCATTGTTAGTGTAAAGAAATGCAACCAATTTCTGTATGTTAATCTTGTATCCTGCTACCTTGCTGAATTTGTTTATCAGTTCTAGTAGTTTTTAGGGAATCTTTAGGGTTTTCTATATATAATATCATGTCATCTGCATATAATGACAATTTTACCTCTTCCCTGCCAATTTCAATACATTTTATTTCTTTTTCTTATCTGATTGCTGTAGCTAGGACTTCCAATACTATGTTGAAGAGAAGTGGTGAGAGTGGGCATCCTTGTTCCAGATTTTAGCGGGAAGTCTTTCAGCTTTTCACGGTTGAATATTATATTGGATATGGGTTCTATAAATAGCTTTTATTATGTTGAGATGTTCCCTCTGTACACACAGGGTTTTTATCATGAATGGATGTTGAATTTTATCAGATTGATAAAATTGATGTGAATTTTATCAAATGTTTTTTCTGCATCATTGAGATGATCATGTAATTGTCTTTTCTTTTGTTGATGTGGTGTATCAAATTGATTTTGTGTATGGTGAACAATCCTTGAGACCCTGGGATGAATCCAACTTGGTGAGGTATATGATCTTTTTTTTTGTTTTCTTTATTGGAGTATAATTGCTTTACAATGGTGTGTTAGTTTCTGCTGTATAACAAAGTGAATCAGCTATATGTATACATATATCCCCATATCCCCTCGCTCTTGCGTCTCCCTCCCACCATCCCTATCCCTCCCCTCTAGGTGGTCACAAAGCAGGGAGCTGACCTCCCTGTACTATGCGGCTGCTTCCCACAGTTACCTATTTTACATTTGGTAGTATATATGTCAATGCCACTCTCTCACTTCATCCCAGCTTATGCTTCCCCTTCCCCATGTCCTCAAGTCCATTCTCTACGTATGCGTCTTTATTCCTGTCCTGCCCCTAGGTTCTTCAGAACCATTTTTATTTTTTTTAGATTCCATATATACTTGTTAGCATACAGTATTTGTTTTTCTCTTTCTGACTTACCTCACTCTGAATGACAGACTCTAGGTCCATCCACCTCACTACAAATAACTGTATTTCATTTCTTTTTACGGCTGAGTAATATTCCATTGTATATATGTGCCACATCTTCTTTATCCATTCATTTGTTCATGGACACTTAGGTTGCTTCCATATCCTGGCTATTGTAAATGGTGCTCCAATGAACATTGTGGTACATGACTCTTTTTGAATTATGGTTTTCTCAGGGTATATGCCCAGTAGTGGGACTGCTGGTAGTTCTATTTTTAGTTTCTTAAGGGACTTCCATACTGTTCTTCATAGTGACTGTATCAATTTACATTCCCACCAATAGTGCAAGAGGGTTCCCTGTTCTCCACACCCTCTCCAGCAGTTACTGTTTATAGATTTTTTGATTATGGCCATTCTGACTGGTGTGAGGTGATACCTCATTAATAATAGGTGATGTTGAACATCTTTTCATGTGTTTCTTGGGAAATAGTGTATCTTCTTTGGAGAAATGTCTGTTTAGGTCTTCTGCCCATTTTTGGATTGGGTTGTTTGTTGTTTTGATATTGAGCTGCATGAGCTGCTTGTATATTTTGGAGATTAATCCTTTGTCACTTGCTTCGTTTGCAAATATTTTCTCCCACTTTGAGGGCTGTCTTTTCATCTTGTTGATGGTTTCCTTTGCTGTGCAAAAGATTTTAAGTTTAATTAAGTCCCATTTGTTTATTTTTGTTTTTATTTCCATTACTCTAGGAGGTGGCTCAGAAAGGATCTTGCTGTGATTTATGTCATAGAGTGTTCTCCCTATGTTTTCCTCTAAGAGTTTTATAGTGTCTGGCCTTACCTTTAGGTCTTTAATCCATTTTGAGTTTATTTTTGTGTATGGTGTTAGGGAGTGTTCTAATTTCATTCTTTTACATGTAGCTGTCCAGTTTTCCCAGCACCACTTATTGAAGAGGATGTCTTTTCTCCATTGTATATTCTTGCCTTCTTTATCAAAGATAAGGTGACCATAGGTGCGTGGATTTATCTCTGGGCTTTCTATCCTGTTCCATTGATCTATATTTCTGTATTTGTGCCAGTACCATACTGTCTTGATTACTGTAGCTTTGTAGTATAGTCTGAAGCTGGGGAGCTGGATTCGTCCAGCTCCATTTTTCGTTCTCAAGATTGCTTTGGCTATTCGGGGTCTTTTGTGTTTCCATACAAATTGTGAATTTTTTTATTCTAGTTCTGTGAAAAATGTCATTGGTAGTTTGATAGGGATTGCACTTAATCTGTAGATTGCTTTGGGTAGTATAGTCATTTTCACAATGTTGATTCTTCCAATCCAATAACATGGTATATCTCTCCATCTGTTTGTATCATCTTTAATTTCTTTCATCAGTGTGTTATAGTTTTCTGCATACAGGTCTTTTGTCTCCTTAGGTAGGTTTATTCCTAGGTATTTTATTCTTTTTGTTGCAGTGGTAAATGAGAGTGTTTCCTTAATTTTGCTTTCAGATTTTTCATCATTAGTGTATAGGAATGCAAGAGATTTCTGTGCGTTAATTTTGTATCCTGCTACTTTTCCAAATTCATTGATTAGCTCTAGTAGTTTTCTGGTAGCATCTTTAGGATTCTTTATGTATAGGATCACATCATCTGCAAACAGTGACAGCTTTACTTCTTCTTTTCTGATTTGGATTCCTCTTATTTCTTTTTCTTCTCTGATTGCTGTGGCCAAAACTTCCAAAACTATGTTGAATAATAGTGGTGAGAGTGGGCAACCTTGTCTTGTTCCTGATCTTAGTGGAAATGGTTTCAGTGTTTCACCATTAAGAACAATGTTGGCTGTGGGTTTGTCATATATGGCCTTTATTATGTTGAGAAGTTCTCTCTATGCCTACTTTCTGGAGGGTTTTTATCCTAAATGGGTGTTGAATTATGTCAAAAGATTTTTCTGCATCTATTGAGATTATCATATTGTTTTTCTCCTTCAATTTGTTAATATGGTGTATCACATTGATTGATTTGCATATATTGAAGAATCCTTGCATTCCTGGGATAAACCCCACTTGATCATGGTGTATGATCCTTTTAATGTGCTGTTGGATTCTGTTTGCTAGTATTTTGTTGAGAATTTTTGCATCTATATTCATCAGTGATATTGGCCCGTAGTTCTCTTTTTTTGTGTGACATCTTTGTCTGATTTTGGTATCAAGGTGATGTGGCCTCGTAGAATGAGTTTGGGAGTGTTCCTCCCTCTGCTATATTTTGGAAAAGTTTGAGAAGGATAGGTGTTAGCTCTTCTCTAAATGTTTGATAGAATTTGCCTGTGAAGCCATCTGGTCCTGGGCTTTTGTTTGTTGGAAGATTTTTAATCACAGTTTCAATTTCAGTGCTTGGGATCGGTCTGTTTATATTTTCTATTTCTTCCTGGTTCAGTCTCGGAAGGTTGTGCTTTTCTAAGAATTTTTCCATTTCTTCCAGGTTGTCCATTTTATTGGCATATAATTGCTTGTAGTATTCTCTCATGACCCTTTGTATTTATGCAGTATCAGTTGTTACTTCTCCTTTTTCATTTCTAATTCTGTTGATTTGAGTCTTGTCCCTTTTTTTATCTTGATGAGTGAGTATGGCTAATGGTTTATCAATTTTGTTTATCTTCTCAAAGAACCAGCTTTTAGTTCTATTGATCTCTGCTATTGTTTCATTTCTTTTTCATTTATTTCTTATCTGATTTTTATGATTTCTTTCCTTTTGTCAACTTTGGGTTTTTTTTGTTCTTCCTCTAATTGCTTTAGGTGTAAGGTTAGGTTGTTTATTTGAGATTTGTCTTGTTTCTTGAGGTAGGATTGTATTGCTATAAACTTCCCTCTTAAAACTGCTTTTGCTGCAGCCCATAGGTTTTGGGTCATTGTATTTCATTGTCATTTGTTTCTAGGTATTTTTTGATTTCCTCTTTGATTTCTTCAGTCATCTCTTGATTATTTAGTAGTGTATTGTTTAGCCTACATGTGTTTGTATTTTGTACAGTTTTTTTTCCTGTAATTGATATCAAGTCTCATAGCGTTGTGGTTGGAAAAGATACTTGATACAATTTCAATTTTCTTAAGTTTACCAAGGCTTGATTTGTGACCCAAAATATGATCTATCCTGTAGAATGTTCCATGAGCACTTGAGACGAAAGTGTATTCTGTTGTTTTTGGATGGAATGTCCTATAAATGTCAAATAAGTCCATATTGTTTAATGTATCATTTAAAGCTTGTGTTTCCTTATTGATTTTCATTTTGGATGATCTGTCCATTGGTGAAAGTGGGGTATTAAAGTCCCCTACTATGATTGTGTTACTGTTGATTTCCCCTTTTATGGTTGTTAGCATTTGCCTTATGTATTGAGTTGCTCCTATGTTGGATGCATAAATATTTACAATTGTATCTTCTTGGATTGATCTCTTGATCATTATGTAGTGTCCTTTTTCTCTTGTAATAGTTTTTATTTTAAAGTCTATTTTGTCTGATATGAGAATTGCTACTTCAGCTTTCTTTTGATTTCCATTTGCATGGAATATCTTTTTCTATCCCCTCACTTTCAGTCTGTATGTGTCTCTAGGTCTGAAGTGGGTCTCTTGTAGACAGCATATATATGGGTCTTGTTTTTGTATCCATTCAGCCAGTCTATGTCTTTTGGTGGGAGCATTTAATCCATTTACATTTAAGGTAATTATAGATATGTATGTTCCTATTACCTTTTTAATTGTTTTGGGTTTGTTATTGTAGATCTTTTTCTTCTCTTGTGTTTCCTGCCTAGAGAAGTTCCTTTAGCATTTGTTGTAAATCTGGTTTGGTGTGCTGAATTCTCTTAGCTTTTGCTTGTTTGTAAAGGTTTTAATTTCTCCATTGAATCTGAATGAGATCTTGCTGGGTAGAGTAATCTTGGTTGTAGGATTTTCCCTTTCATCACTTTAACTATGTCCTGCCATTCCCTTCTGGCTTGCAGAGTTTCTCCTGAAAGGTCAGCTGTTAACCTTATGGGGATTCCTGTGTATGTTAATTGTTGCTTTTCCCTTGCTGCTTTTAATATTTTTTCTTTGTATTTAATTTTTGATAGTTTGATTAATATGTGTCTTGGTGTGTTTCTCCTTGGATTTATCCTGTATGGAACTCTCTGTGCTTCCTGGACTTGACTGACTATTTCCTTTCCCATATTAGGGAAGTTTTCAACTATTATCTCTTCAAATATTTTCTCAGTCCCTTTCTTTTTCTCTTCTTCTGGGACCCTTATAATTCAAATGTTGTTGCATTTAATGTTGTCCCAGAGGTCCTGAGACCGTCCTTAATTCTTTTCTTTCTTTTTTCCCTATTCTGCTCTGCAGTAGTTATTTCCCCTATTTTATCTTCCAGGTCATGTATCCGTTCTTCCGCCTCAGTTATTCTGCTATTGATTCCTTCTAGAGAATTTTAAATTTCATTTATTGTGTTGTTCATCATTGTTTATTTGCTCTTTCATTCTTCTAGGTCCTTGTTTAAATTTTCTTGTATTTTCTCCATTCTATTTCCAAGATTTTAGATCATCTTTACTATCATTACTCTGAATTCTTTTTTGTGTAGACTGCCTATTTCCTCTTCATTTGTTTGGTCTGGTGGGTTTTTACCTTGCTCCTTCATCTGCTGCATATTTCTCTGTCTTCTCATTTTGCTTAACTTACTGCGTTTGAGGTCTCCTTTTCGCAGGCTGCAGGCTCGTAGTTCCCGTTGTTTTTGGTGTCTGCCCCCAGTGGCTAAGGTTGGTTCAATAGGTTGTGTAGGCTTCCTGGTGGAGGGGACTGGTGCCTGTGTTCTGGTGGATGAGGCTGGATCTTGTCTTTCTGGTGGGCAGGACCGTGTCTGGTGGTGTGTTTTGGGGTGTCTGTGAACTTACTATGATTTTAGGCAGCCTCTCTGCTAATGGGTGGGGTTTTGTTCCTGTCTTCCTAGTTGTTTGGCATGGGGTGTCCAGCACTGGAGCTTGCTGGTCATTGAGTGGAGCTGGGTCTTAGTGTTGAGAAGGAGATCTCTGGGAGAGCTCTTGCTGATTGATATTACATGGGGCCGGGAGGTCTCTGGTGGTCCATGTCCTCAACTCGGGTCTCCCACCTCAGAGGCTCAGGCCTGACACCTGGCCGGAGCACCAAGATGCTGTCAGCCACACGTCTCAGAAGAAAAGGGAGAAAAAAAAGAAAGAAAAAACAAAATAAAATAAAATAATTAAAATAAAAAAAAATTTTAAATTATTAAAATAAAAAGTTTTACAAATGTAATAAAAAAAGAAAGGAAGACAGCAACCAAACCAGTAAACAAATCCACCAATGATAACAAGCGCTAAAAACTATACTAAGATAAACATAAAAATCAGAAACTAGTCAGTCGCATACAGCATTCCCCAAGTCTACAGTTGTTCCCAATGTCCACTGCCTCCATTTTGGGATGACTCATTGTCTATTCAGGTATTCTACAGAGGTCGGGTACATCAAGTTGATTGTGGAGATTTAATCCACTGCTCCTGAGGCTGCACAGAGAATTTTCCCTTTCTCTTCTTTGTTTGCACAGCTCCTGGGGTTCAGCTTTGGATTTGGCCCTGCCTCTGCATGTAGGTTACCCTCTGGCGTCTGTTCTTCACCCAGACAGGAGGGGGTTAAAGGAGCCACTGATTAGGGGGTTCTGGATCACTCAGGCTGGGGGGAGGGTTGGGTATGGAATGTGGGCCGAGCCTGCAGCAGCAGAGACCGGCGTGATGTTGCAACACCCTGAGGCGCGCTGTGTGTTCTCCCGGGGAAGTTGCCCCTGGATCACAGGACCGTGGCAGTGGTGGGATGCACAGGCTCCCGGGAGGGGAGGTGTGGATAGTGACCTGTGCTTGCACACAGGCTTCTTGGTGGCTGCAGTTGCACCCTTAGAGTTTCATGCCAGTCTCTGGTGTCTGCACTGATAGCCGCGGCTCATGCCCGTCTCTGAAGCTCATTTAGGCAGTGCTCTGAATCCTCTCTCCTCGTGCACCCTGAAATAATGGTCTCTTGACTCTTAGGCAGGTCCAGACTCTTTCCCGGACTCCCTCCCGGCCAGCTGTGGTGCACTAGCCCCCTTCAGGCTGTGTTCACGCAGCCAACCCCAGTCCTCTCCCTGGGATCCGAACTCCAAAGCCCGAGCCTCAGCTCCCTGTCCCCACCCACCCCGGCTGGTGAGCAGACAAGCCTCTGAGGCTGGTGAGTGCTGGTTGGCTCTGATCCTCTGTGCAGGAATCTGTCCACTTTGCCCTCTGCACCCCTGTTGCTGCGCTCTCCTCCCTGGCTCCAATGCTTCCCCCCCCGCCACCCACCCCCCGTCTCTGCCAGTGAATGGGCTTCCTAGTGTGTCAAAACTTTTCCTCCTTCATAGCTCCTTCCCAGAGGTGCAGGTCCCGTCCCTATTCTTTTGTCTCTGTTTTTTCTCTTTTTTTTGCCCTACCCAGTTATGTGGGGAGTTTCTTACCTTTTGGGAAGTCAGTAGGTGTTCTGTAGGAGTTGTTCCACACGTAGATGTATTTTTGTTGTATTTCTGGGGAGGAAGGTGATCTCTGCGTCTTACTTCTCCGCCATCTTGAAGGTTCTCCTGTTGTATATGACCTTTTTTATGTGCTGTTGGATTCGGTTTGCTAATATTTTGTTGATAATTTTTACATCTATATTTATCAAAGATAGTGCCCTGTAATTTTCTTTTTTGGTAGTGTCTTTGTCTGGTTTTGGTATCAGGGTGATGGTGACGTCATAGAATGTCTTTGGGAGTGTTCCTTCTTCTTCAATCTTTTGAATGAGTTTGAGAAGGCTTGGTATAAGTTCTTCTTTGTATGTTTGGTAGAATTCACGTTTGATGCCATCTGGTCCTGGACTTTTGTTTGTAGGGAGTTAAAAAAAATTTTTTTTTACTACAGATTCTATTTCACTTCTAGTGATCGACCTGTTCAAGTTATCTATTTCTTCTTGATTCAGTTTTTGTTGGCTGTATGTTTCCAGAAAGTTGTCCTTTTCTTCTAGGTTGTCAAATTTGTTGGCATATAATTGTTCATAGTTTTCTCTTATGTTTTTTTGTATTTCTGTGGTATCAGTTGTGATTTCTCCTTTTTCATTTCTTACTTCATTTATTTGGGTCTTCTCTCTTTTCTTCCTGGTGAGCCTGGCCAGAGGTTTGTCAGTTTTGTTTACCCTTTCAATCAGCTCTTGGTTTTATTGATTTTTCTAGTTTTGTTTTTAAAATCTCTATTTTCTCTCTAATCTTTATTGTCTCCCTCCTTCTGCTGACTTTAGGTTTTGTTTGTTCTTCTTTTTCTAACTGTTTTAGGTGGTGGATTAGGTTGTTTGAGATTTTTCTTGTTTCATAAAGAAGGCCTGTATTGCTATGAACTTCAATAAATGCTTTTGCTGCATCCCATAGATTTTGTATGGTTGTGTTTTCGTTGTCATTTGCCTCAAGGAATTTGTATATTTCTTCTTTGATTTCCTCCTTGACCCATTGTTTTTTTAGTAGCATGTTGTTTAGTCTCTGTGTAATTGTTTTCTTCTTTCTTTTTCTGTGGTTGATTTCTAGTTTCATGCTGTTGTGGTCAGAAGATTTGCTTGAAATAATTTGTATATTCTTAAATTTGTTGAGGTTTGTTTTGTGCCCTAGTATGTGGTCAATCCTAGGGAATGTTTCACGTGCACTTGAAAAGAATGTGTATTCTGGGTTTTTTTTTTGGATGTAATGTCCTGAAAATATCAATTAAATCTAACAGTTCTATTGTATCATTTAGGATCTCCGTTGCCTCATTGATTTTCTGTCTCAAAGATCTATGTGTTGATGTGAGTGGGGTGTTAAAGTCATCTATTATTATTGTATTCTTGTCAATTTCTCCTTTTAGGTCTGTTAGTATTCATTTTATGTGTTTGGGTGCTCTTATATTGGGTGCATATATGTTGATGAGTGTAAAATCCTCTCCTTGTATTGCTCTTTTTATTATTATATAGTGTTCTTCTTTATCTTTCTATAACATTTGTTTTAAAGTCTGTTTTGTCCAATATGAGTATTGCAAACCCTGCTTTCTTGTCATGTTTTCATCCCCTCACTTTCAATCTATGTGTGTCCTTTGACCTAAAGTATGTCTCTTGTAGGCAGCTTATTGTAGGCTCTTGTGTATATATATATATATATATATATATATATATATATATATATATATATATATATATATATTTTAATCCAATCTGCCATTCTGTATCTTTTGATTGGAGCATTTAGTCCATTGATAGATATATATTTATTGTCATTTTAAACTTTGTTTTCCCATTGATTTTGTATTTCTTCTTTGTCCCTTTCTTTTTCTTTTTGTTTTTCCCTTTGTGGTTTGATGATTTTCTTTTGTATTATGCTTATGTTATCTTCTTTTTGATTTTTGTGAATCTACTGTATGTTTTTGATTTGTGGTTGCCCTGTTTTTCAAGTAGGTTAATCTCTTTCTGTATCTATTTGCTTTAGATTGGTAGTCATATAGGTTCAAACACATTCTAGAAAAAAAAGTGTACATTTTCTTACTCTCCTCCCCAACATCTTATGATTTTGATGTCCTCTTTTACATCTTCATGTTCATGATTTTGCTGTTCATTGTTATTATCACTTTCACAGAATTTTTTATTATTATTTTAAAAATCTGTGTACTGGTTTATTTAAATGATTTACTTTCCAATTGTGATTTTCTCTGTCCTATAGCTTCTTACTTCTTTTCTATTTAGAGGAGATCTTTCAATAATTCCTTTAGGATAGGTTTAGTATTGCTGTATTCTTTTAGTTTTTGCTTGTCTGAGAAATTCTTTATCTCTCTTTCTATTAAATGATAAATGATAATCTTGCTGTGTAGAGTATCCTAGGTTGCAGATTCTTCCCTTTCAGGACTTTGAATATACCTTGCCACTCCCTTCTGGCCTGCAGTGTTTCTTTGGAGAAATCAACTGGTAGCCTTATGGGGTTCCCTTATAATTAACTCTTTTTCTCTTGCTTCCTTTAGAATCCTCACTTTAACTTTTGCCATTTTAATTATAACGTCTTAGTTTAGGTTTGGGTTTATCTTGTTTGGGACCCTCTGTGCTTCCTGTACCTGGATATCTATTTCCTTCTTTAGGTTTGGGAAGTTTTCAGCCATAATTTCTTCAAATACATTTTCAATCCCCTTTTCTCTTTCTTCTCCTTCTTGGACCCTATTATGCATAGATTGGCATGCTTTGTATTATCCCAAAGCTCTATTATATTTCTTTCTTTATTATTATTTTTTTTAGTTTCTGTATGCTGTTCTAATTGGGTGATTTCCATTATTCTATCTTCCAGATCACTTATTCATTCTTCTGCATTATTCATCTGCTATTCATAGCATTTAGTCCAGCTTTCGTCCCTGCAAATGAGTTTTCTCATTTTTCTAGGATCCTCCTTATAGTTTCTAGTTCCTTTGTATAGTTATCTGCATTTTTGTTGATAGCTTTTAATTCCTTCTGTAATTTTATTATTATCTACTTTTTGAACTCTGTGTCTATTAGACTGAAGAAGTCTGTTTCATTGTTCTTTCAGGGGACTTCTTCTCTTGATATTTTAATTGGGGGTGGTTTCTCTGCTTCTTCATTTTACTTATATTTCTCTTCCTCTATGTGTTTAGGAGAAACAATTATCTACTGTGGTCTTGGAGGGGTATTTTTATATAGGAGTGTCCCTGTGTAGCCTGCATGGTTTAATATTTTTTTGGTGAGAGGGTGGTTTTTAGTATGGATGCCTGTTGCCTCTTTCCTCAGTGTATGCTGGCCAAAATCCTACCTGTGATCCTTCAAGTCTGACCACAGGCAATTGCAAAGCTTTTCCTAGCAGGTTCTACAGGGGAGGCTGCTGTGTCCACACCAGCCTCAGTGCACAGTCGGTGCACTGAGGTCCCTGAAGGGAGTTGCAGTCAAGGACTCAGGCCTCTCTGACTCCTCCCTCCATCTCCATCCCACCGTCCAAGCTCATTCATATATCTATATTTATCTGCATTCCCAGCCCAGACACCTCCAGTTGGGAGTCTCCTTATCTGGAGACTTAACTGAGACATTTTTCAGGCACCTCCACCAAGACTTTCCTCACTGGGGGTGGGGGGGGGCTTGACTAAAAGGATCTTCTCCACTTCACACTCTGATTCTACTTTTCAACTCCTAGCACTTAGCCTCTTCCCTCCCCTGAGGGGCAAAATGGAACAAAGAGGAACCAGCACCATTCTTTTCCTTTACCTCTTAGCTTTACTTATGCAGTAAGTGAATAAGGGTCTGGTTGTTACTTTTAATTTGGTTCGTTGTCTTAACTGACCACCTTGACAACTGGCAGCTTGACACAAACCAAGGGGCTTCATGGGGTCTCTTCTTCAGAATTTCACATTTCCCTAGAAGTAACCATTTAGGAGATATCTGCACAGAAAACATGAATATCTTTAGATGGAGGTCTCTTACAGACCTGGTGAAAACCAGGGAGCCCCAAATGACCCTTCTCCTCAAGAGTTCAGGTAGACTCCTCACATGGTCTATAATCTGATTTTGGTCCTATTCAGCAATTGGGAAACTGGTGAACACACCCCATCAAATTCTGGCTTTCTTGGCCAAATATTCCTGCCACCATGGTCACCCATGTCCTGGAGTGTTACTCAGACAATCAAACTACTATTATAGCAGAAACCTGGTCATCAGAATGGGTGCCAATCATAAGAGTAGGCTCAGCCCAAAGAACAGCCTTGCTGTGCCATCCTTAGGGACACTCACCGACACATTTATGCACACACTGAGACTTATGTGAATTTATTTCACTCAACAGTGTTTACTGACCTGTTTTGTGTTTTGGAACAGAGGCCTTACTGCTCCAGTGTAACTGAGTTGGACGGGAAGAGGAGGGGAGAGAGTTTACCTTTTCGTTGAGCAGCAAGCTTCAAGATCTATGACAAGTGGGGAAGAGACAAGATAGAGGAGTATAAGGACTTGAGTTCACCTCCTCTCACGAAAACACTAAAGTAACAACTAACTGTAGAACAACCATTGTTTTAAAAAAAAAAAAAAAAAAAAAAAAAAGACTGGAACCTACCAAAAAAGACATTCTACATCCATAGACAAAGAAGAAGCCACAACGAGATGGTAGGAGGGGTGCTTTGGTGCTTTCGTGATATAATCAAATCCCATGCTCACTAGGTGGGTGACCCACAAACTAGAAAGTAATTATATGGCAGAGGTTCTTCCACAGGAGTGAGAGTTCTGAGCCCCATATCAGGCTCCCTAGCCTGAGGGTCTGGCATTGGGAGGAGGAGCCCCCAGAGTATTTGGTTTTGAAGGCCAGTGGGGCTTGAGTGGAGAAGCGTCACAGGACTGGGGGAAACAAAGACTCCACTCTTGGAGAGTGCACACAAAGTTTCACCTGCACTGGGACCCAGGACAAAGCAGTGACTCCATAAGAGCCTGGGCCAGACCTACCTGAGGGTCTTGGAGGCTCTCCTGGGGAGGTGGGGGTCAGATGTGGCTCACTGTTGGGGCAAGGATACTGGTGGCAGAGGCCCCAGGGACTATTCATTGGTGTGAGCTCTTCTGGAAGTCACAGTTTTGGTACCAAGATTGGGCCCCACCCAACAGCCCATAGGCTCTGGTGCTGGGACACCTCAGGCTAAACAACCAACAGGGTGAGAACACAGCACCACCCATCAGCAGACAGGCCGCCTAAAGTCATCCTGAGCCCACAGCTGCCTCCACACACACCCTTGACATGGCCTGCCCACCAGAGGGACAAGACCCAGCTCCACCCACCAGTGGGCAGGCATCAGTCCCTCCCCCCAGGAAACCTGCACAAGCCCCAGGACCAACCTCACCCACCAGGAGGCAGGCACCAGAAGCAAGTGGGAATATGATCCTGCAGCTGGCAGAATGGACACCACAAACACAGAAAGACAAAATGAGATGGAAGAGAAATATGTTTCAAACTCCAGAAGCACAGCTAAATAAAGTGGAGATAGGCAATCTGCCTGAAAAAGGATCCAGAGTAATGATAGATCTTGGAAAAAGAATGGAGGCACAGACCGAGTAGATACAAGATATGTTTAACAAAGAGCTAGATTTAAAGAACAAACAAACAGATATAAACAATACAATAACTGAAATGAAAAAATACACTAGAAGGAATTAATAGAATAAATGAGACAGAAGAATGAATAAGTGAGCTGGAAGACAGATTGGTGGAAATCATGCCATGGAACAGAATAAAGAATGAAAGGAAATGAGGACAATTTAAGAGACCTCTGTGGGCAATGTTAAATGCATGAACATTCACATTATAGGGGTCCCAGAAGGAGAAGAGAGAGAGAGAAAGGCCCTGAGAAAATATTTGAAGAGATAATAGCTGAAAAATTCCCTAACATGAGAAAGGAAACACTGACTCAAGTCAAGGAAGTGCAGAGTCCCATACAGGATAAACCCAAGGAGGTATATGCTGAGACATATATTAATCAAATTGACAAAAATTAAAGACAAAAAAAATATTAAAAGCAACAAGGGAAAAGCAACAAATAACATAAAAGGGAATCCCTATAAGGTTATCAGCTGATTTTTGAGCAGAAACCCTGCAGGCCAGAAGGGAGTGTCACTATATGTTTAAAATGATGAAAGGGAAGAACCTACAACCAAGAGTACTCTACCCAGCAAGGCTCTCATTCAGATTTGATGGAGAATTCAAAAGCTTTACAGACAAGCAAAAGCCAAGAGAATTTAGCACCACCAGACCAGCTTTACAACAAATCCTAAAGGAACTTCTCTAGGTGGAAAAGAAAAGGCCACAACTAAACAAGAAAATTATGAATGGGAAAGTTCATCAGTAAAGGCAAACATACAGTAAAGGTAGGAAATCATTCACAAAAAAAAAAATGATATCAAAACTAGCAATCATGAGAATAGGAGAGCACAAATGCAGGATATTGGAAATACATTTGAAATTAAGAGACCAGCGACTTAATATTGTACATATACAGACTGCTATATCAAAACCTCATGGTAACTGCGAACTGAAAATCTATAATAGATACACACACAAAAAAGAAAAAGCAATCCAAACACAACACTAAAGACAGTCATCAAATCACAAGAGAAGAGAACAAAAGAGGAAGGGAAGAAAAAAGAACTACAAAAAGAAATCCAAAACAATTAACAAAATGGCAATAAGAACATACATATTGATAATGACCTTATATGTAAATGGATTAAATGCTCCAACCCAAAAATATAGACTGGCTGAATGGATACAGAAACAAGACCCATATATATGCTGTCTACAAAGGACCCACTTCAGATCTAGGGACACATAGAGACTGAAAGTGAGGGTATGGAAAAAGATATTCCATGCAAATGGAAATCAAAGAAAGCTGGTGTAGCAATACTAATATCAGACAAAATAGATTTTAAAATAAAGACTGTTACAAGAGACAAAGAAGGACACTACATAATGATCAAGGGATCAATCCAAAGAAGATATTATAACATTGTAAATATATATGCACCCAGGATAGGAACACCTCAATATATAAGGCAAACGCTAACAGCCATAAAAGGAGAAATCAGCAGTAACAGAATAATAGTGGGGGACTTTAACACCCCATTTACATCAATGGACAGATCATCCAGACAGAAAATCAATAAGGAAACACAGACCTTAAATGACATTAGACCAGATGAATTTAATTGATATTTATAGAACATTCCAAAAGAAGCAGAATACACATTCTTCTCAAGTGCACAAGGAAAAATACACATTCTTCTCAAGTGCACAAGGAACATTCTCCAGGAGAGAGTACATGCTTGGCCACAGAGCAAGCCTCGGTAAATTTAAGGAAATTGAAATCATATCAAGCATCTTTTCTGACCATAACACTATGAGGCCACCAACACCCTGATACCAAAACCAGACAAAGATACCATAAAAAAAGAAAATTACAGGCCAGTATCACTGATGAACATAGATGCAAAAACCCTCAACAAAATACTAGCAAACTGAATCCAACAAGACATTAAAAGATCACACACCATGGTCAAGTGGGATTTATCCCAGGATGCAAGGATTTTTCAATATCTGCAAATCAATCAGTGTGATACACCACATTAACAAATTGAAGAATAAAAACCATATGATCATCTCAATTGATGCAGAAAAAAGGTTTTGTCAAAAATTCAACACCCATTTATGATAAAAGCTCTCCAGAAAGTGGGCATAGAGGGAACCTACCTCAACATAATAAAGTCAATATATGACAAACCCACAGCTAACATCATACTCAACAGTGAAAAGCTGAAAGCATTTCCTCTAAGATCAGGAACAATTTGTATGGAAACACAAAAGACCCCCAAATAGCCAAAGCAATCATGAGAAAGAAAAATGTTGCTGGAGGAATCAGGCTCCCTGGCTGAAGACTATAGTACAAAGCTAGAGTCATCAAAACAGTATGGTAATGGGAATTCCCTGGTGGTCCAGCGATTAGGACTTGGTGCTGTCACTGACAGGGCCTGGGTTCAATCCCTGGTTGGGGAATTAAGATCCTGCAAGCTGCGTGGTGTGGCCAAAACAAACAACACCAAAAAAAAAAACAAAAAAAAACCAGTATGCTACTGGCACAAAAACAGAAATATAGCTTAATGGAACAGGATAGAAAGCCCAGAAATAAACCCACACACCTGTGGTCAATTAATCTACAACAAAGGAGGCAAGAATATACAATGGAGAAAAGACAGTCTCTTCAGTAAGTGATGCTGGAAAAACTGGAGCGCCACATGTAAAAGAATGTAATTAGAACATTCTCTAAAACCATACACAAAAATAAACTCAAGATGGATTAAAGACCTAAATGTAAGACCAGATGCTATAAACTCTTAGAGGAAAACATAGGCAGAACACTCTTTGACATAAATTGCTGCAATATCTTTTTGGATCCACCTCCTAGGGTAATGATAATAAAAACAAAAATATACAAATGGGACCTAGTTAAGCTTAAAAGCTTTTGCACAGCAAAGGAAACCATAAACAAAACAAAAAGACAACCTACACAATGTGAGAAAATATTTGCAATAGAAGCCACTGACAAGGGATTACTCTCCAAAATATGCAAACAGCTCATGCAGCTCAATATCAGAAAAACAAACAATCCAATCAAAAAATGGGCAGAAGATCTAAATAGACATTTCTCCAAAGAAGACATACAGGGGGCCAAAAAGCACATGAAAAATGCTCAATGTCACTAATTATTAGAGAAATGCAAATCAAAACTACAATGAAGTATCCCCTCACACTTGTTAGAATGGACCTCATCAAAAATCTACAAACAACAAATGCTGGAGAGGGTGTGGGGAAAAGGGAACCCTCTTGCACTGTTGGTGGGAATGTAAATTGATACAGCACTATGGAGAACAGTATGGAGGTTCCTTATGAAACTAAAAATAGAACTACCATATGATCTAGCAATCCCATTCTTGGGCATATATCCAGAGAAAACCATAATTTGAAAAGATACATGCACCCCAAATGTTCATTGGAGCACTATTTACAATAGCCAAGACATGGAAGCAACTTCAAAGTCCATCAACTGATGAATGAATAAAGAGAATGTGGTACATATATATACAATGGAATATTACTCAGCCATAAAAAGAATAAAATAATGCCATTTGCAGCAAGATGCATGGACTAAGAGATTATCATACTAAGTGACATAAGTCAGAGTGACAAATATCATATATCACTTACATGTGGAATCTAAAATAATGATACAAATGAACTTATTTACAAAACAGAAACAGACTCATGGGACTTTCCCCAGTGGCACAGTGGATAAGAATCTGCCTGCTAATGCAGGGGACACAGGTTCGATCCCTGGTCCAGGAAGATCCCACATGCTGCAGAGCAACTAAGCTGTGTGCCACAACTACTGAGCCTGTGCTCTAGAGCCCGCAAGCCACAACTACTGAGCCTGCGTGCCACAACTACTGAAGCCCACGTGCCTAGAGCCCATGCTCCATGGCAAGGGAAGCCACCGCAAGGAGAAGCCCACATACTGCAACGAAGAGTAGCTCCCACTCTCCATGACTAGAGAAAGCCTGTGCACAGCAATGAAGACCCAACGCAGCCAAAGAAAAAAAAAGAAACAAAAAGAAACAGACTCATGGACTTCAAAAACAAACTTTTAGTTACCAATGGGGAAAAGTTGGGGGGAAGGATAAAATAGGAGCTTGGGATTAACATTCACACACTACCACATATAGCATAGATAACCAACAAGGAACTACTGTATAGCACAGGGAACCCTATGCAATACTCTGTAATAACCTATATGGCAAAAGAACCTGAGAAATGGATACATGTATACGTGTAACTGAATCACTTTGCTGTACACCTGAAACTAACACAATGTTGTAAATCAACTATACTCCAATATAAAATAAAAATAAATTAAAAAAATAAAATTGCATGTCACCCCCTCAATTAAAAAAAAGAAGATCTATGACAAGTAATATAAACCTTATCCCATGTAATCCTTCCACTAGTGCCATTTTGTAGAAGAGGATATGGACTCAGAGAGAGGTTAGGCAAATGTCCTGAGGTGACAAGTGGTGCAGTTGGGATGTGATTGCACAGCCTGTGTATTTTCCACCCAGCACAGTGTTTCCCTGTACCATGAGGTCAGCTCAGTGCAACTTGCTGTAGTCTATTAAAGTTATTCATGATGTGATGAGACTATTATATTTATGTTTGTATTAGTCTTCTCAGGCTGCCATAACAAAACTCCACAGACTGAGTGGCTTAAATGGCAAAAATTGGTTCTTGCACTGTACTAGAGGCTGGAAGCCCAAGATCAAGGTGTCGGCAGATTTGGCTTCTTTTGAGTTCTCTCCCTTTGGTTTGCAGCAGCCCTCCTCTCACTGTGTCCTCGTGTGGTCTTTCCTCTGTTCATGGACATCCCTGATGTCTCTCTCTGTGTCCAAATTTGCTCTTCTTATAAGGACACTAGGCAGATTGGATTAGGGCCCACCTTAACAGCTGCGGTGAACATAATTTTTGAATACTTCTTTTAAGGCCCTGTCTCCAAATATAGTAACATTCTGAGGTACTGTGTGTTAGGGCTTCAACTCATGAATTTGGGGGGCTGCAATTCAGCATATAACCATATTCATACTGCCAGAGTTGGGCTGTGGGCTGTGTAGGACCAAGGACCATCCTTGGGGTGCAGAGGACCCCAAAGAAAATCATAAATTTCCTCTGTCTCTTTCCATACAAGTTTTTCAGAGTGGGAAATTTGATTAGAATTGACAAACGGGGAAGAGTTGAAAGGTACATTGTGAAAGAAATAAATGGCAGCTGATGAAACCACTTCCTTTTCTCCTCCATCCCTCTGCTGCCCCTCTGAGATGCTTACCTCTTGATCACTCATTCGTTTAGTCAAACATCATTTACCTGGTCCCGATTCTGTACTGAGGCAGCATGCTAGACGTTGAGGATGCACCAGCATTACCCCTGTTTGCATGGGGCTTCCCTTCCTGTAGGGGAAACAGAAGGTAACAAACACAATAATTACACACTGGGATAAGCCCTGTAGCTTGGCCGGTGCAGGATGTGTTTGAGGTTGGTGGTTGGGTATGGTTTCTTAAGGTGGTGATGTTTAGGCAGAGACCTGAACCATGAAAAGGAGCTGCCTCCTGAAAAGTTGATGGAAGAGGTTTCCAGACAGAGGAGACTTCTTGGCAAGTGCGAAGTCTTTCAGCAAGAAAGCCATGTCTAGGAACCGACTGAGCCCAGGTTGGTAGCACAGAGTGAGGTTGGAGAGAAAAGCAGGAAAGAGTGCTCAGAAGCTGTTGGCTGTGTAAGAGTATCCCAAACTGGGGACTATTACCCTTTTATGAAACCCATTCAAGGGATGAGCTTCAGGCAGAGCTGGTGCAGATCAGACCTTGCTTGTGTAGTAAGGTTTGAAGGAAGTACTGAGGGCTGTCCTAACCCAGAAATCTAGCTTTCACAATCCTTAGCATCTATTTATAGAGCCTGCCATTCTATCACTAAAGCCTCCTTTATCTTTCAAATACCTTTGCTTTGTCTGGAAAGAGGCTCCTGTTTAAGTACAGATAACCATGGCAGCTTATCTCATTAGACCGATCCACAGGAGTGGAGCAGTTTGTTGGGGAATAATATTTGTTTTGGGCCCTGTCTGAACCATACCCAACTCTGAAACTGGCCTCTTTAACAACATCATCTATTTCTTCCCTTGAGTATTTCTGATATTCTTTTCCCTGTCTCCCCACTCCTATCAAGTCACCATTCTTCAGACTGCAGACCCTTCCCCACTGTTCCAGTCTGTCCCGGCTC
The DNA here is from genome assembly GCF_949987535.1 of Balaenoptera acutorostrata. Taxonomy (NCBI): domain Eukaryota; kingdom Metazoa; phylum Chordata; class Mammalia; order Artiodactyla; family Balaenopteridae; genus Balaenoptera; species Balaenoptera acutorostrata. The sequence goes on along the minus strand of NC_080067.1, from coordinate 138,190,262 downwards.
CCTTCTGCACACAGCTTGGGACTCAGTGTGCACACATCATGTCCTCATTTCTGTCTCAGATTTCTCACCTTGCAAACTTCAGCCACACCTATGATGCAGACCCCAAATCTTGAGCAGTTGGATCATCTGCTTTCTCCATCCTGACTGTAGTTTCTGAGACACGCTGAAGAAAATCTCATAACCTTGCTGGTTGGCTGTGAGATCCCCCTTACTGCTGATACATTTTCGCCAGATGGACCACTGCCCTTTTTCCAAACTATAATTCATTAACACATTTCTCTTCTTTAGGCTTCTTGGTATATGCAGAGAAATAACTCGTGCTTTGAAATCACAGTTGTGGGTTCCAATCCCCACTGTTCTTCTTTACTTACAGCTGTGTGGTCTTGGCCATGCTATTTAGCGTCCCTGAGCTTCTGCTTCCTTATCTCTAAAACAGGTTTAATAAAAGCTGTTCACTGTGTTCAGTTTGAATGAAGCAAACTGTTCAGCATTTAGTTTGGTCACTAGACTGGTGATTGATGATAAGCAATGTAGATTCTCTTCTTCTTGTCTCAAAGCTCCAAGAGCAGATGCTACATTAGTAGAACCTCCAGAGTCCAAGGAACATTATGCAGCCTCTTTAGAGGAAGCCAGGCCAACTCCTGGCTGTGAATCCCATGTGATTGCCAACATCAGAGGCAAAGGTCTTCTTTCATCAGTCCTGCTCTCCAGAGTGGTGTCCTATCTCTAATCACAATAAATTATGTCTCAGTCTCATAAATTCAAGGAACACTGCTAAATTTTCTTCTCTTTATACCCAAGGCCAAAGTTCATGTTGAATTTAATCAGAATGGAAGTGGAAACAGGAATAAGCAACCTGCAAGATATATGTGTGACAACTAATAAATATATTTCAGTACAACTCCACTGCCTGGAGAGGAAAAAGAGCAACAGAGCCACGACAGCTATCAAAAAAGGAAAAATAATTAATGGCAATGAGCAGAAAATGATTGTAATGTAATCACGTTGCTCATGACCCACAGGCTGGAAAAATTAATTTAAAGGACATTTTCCATATCTTCTGAGTAGATATCAAAGATAAAATACAAGTGTTATTTGTATTTTTTATACAATTTTGATTTGTATAAAAGGCTTCCCTGGTGGTGCAGTGGTTAGGAATCTGCCTGCCAATGCAGGGGACATGGGTTCGAGCTGTGGTCCGGGAAGATCCCACATGCTGCGGAGCAACTGGGCTTGTCCGCCACAACTACTGAGCCTGTGCTCTAGAGCCCGCGAGCCACAACTACTGAGCCCATGTGCCACAACTACTGAAGCCCGCACACCTAGAGCCCGTGCTCTGCAACAAGAGAAGCCACCACAATAAGAAGCCCGTGCACTGCAACAAAGAGTAGGGCCCCCTCACCACAACTAGAGAAAACCCGCACGCAGCAATGAAGACCCAATGCAACCAAAAATAAATAAATAAATTTATTTTAAAAAATACAAGTAAAAAATGTAGGCAGTGTTTTATGATAGCTGCATGGTCAACTCTAAATTACTCTTTAATGTAGGGAGGTAGGAGGTTGACCAGAAAGCTTGAAAATGACTTACAGAAAGCCAGTAACTCTTTAGTACCTACTATGTGCCTTGAGTAACTTCTAGGTTAGAACATATAAAGGGGTTCCATATGCCTGTCTGTTATAAATGTAAGCATGACGAATATCCGCTACTGTGATTCTTCAGTATTTTATTTTGAAAGTCAGTCATGTCATAGGCAACATTCATAACTAAATAGCATTCCATTGCATGAATATAGCATGATTATTCATTCCACCTTTGGTGGACATTTAAGTAGTCTCCATTTGGGAACATTCATAGCCATGTATCTTTTCTAGGAGTAAGAGTATACTAGATGTATACGTAGTCATAGAACTTCACCTGAACTCCAAGCTAACTCAACAGCTCACTTCACTTTTACTCACCCTTACCTATACAGATAGGAGGTAATTTAATGCCAGGATATTTGAGCTACCTGTTGCTGTCTCTTAAAATTTCCTGGGTCTGGGGCATTTCCACATCAATAATACAGTCAGTAGGGCTTCCCTGGTGGCGCAGTGGTTAAGAGTCTGCCTGCCAATGCAGGGGACACGGGTTCGAGCCCTTGTCTGGGAAGATCCCACATGCCGCGGAGCAACTGGGCCCGTGAGCCACAACTACTGAGCTTGCGCGTCTGGAGCCTGTGCTCCGCAACAAGAGAGGCCGCGACAGTGAAAGGCCCGCGCACCGCGATGAAGAGTGGCCCCCGCTCGCCGCAACTAGAGAAAGCCCTCGCACAGAAACGAAGACCCAACACAGCCAAAAATAAAAAAAATATAAATAAATTAAAAAAAAAAAAAAAAAGTGCAGTGGTGGTCTAAGTAAGTGGTTAGGGAGGTAATCACCTTGTCCCTAGGATAAACAGCCTCTTGTGTTTGAAAAAAAAAAAATAATAATAATACAGTCAGTGGCAAACTGAGCCCCTTGGCTAAGAGATGGCATCTCTGCATCCTTAAATGCCATTTCATAAACAGAGTTTCTCTTAAACCATTTTAAAATTTTTCAGAAGGAGAAGCAAGTCCCCTTCAAACATTTACGTTTTTTAAAATTAACCCTCTGTTAATGTGATTTGGGGGCATTTACTTTTTTCTAACCAAGGATATTATATGGAATCCAATTAAATGCAGCAACTATTTATTTAGCAACTATTATGAATACTGAATATGCTGGGTGTTGTGAAAGACATCAAGTCACACAAAATAGAGTCCTAGCTCTCATGAAGCAAACATTCTCCTCACTGAGAAAATATTTAAGCCCTTCACTTCATTCAAAAAAATACAAAATGTTATCCACCTCACTCCTCCAAAATCCAGATACCTGACAACTTTGTCTGTTGAGGACTTAGCCAAGAAGCAAACTCATTGTAAAATAGATGCCACAAAGTACATTCACTACACACACGGGATTCCCTTGGTCCTTACTCATAGACTAGGAATACTTTTTATGTGCCCACAATGTTTATTAAGCTAGCCATCTGGTTTATAAACCTACCACAAGTCAGGACTCACAAATAAAAAGAGGCAAGCAGGGTAGCAAGGACAAGTGACAGCAAACTTGTGACAGCAATGGAAAAAAACCAAAGAGCGTAAAAAAAGCAGATAAGCACACTGACATCTTAAACGATGTACACAAGGACAAACTGGCCTTCATGAATCAATAGGTCCTGAGGCACTTCTGCATTTCATCAGAGCCCAGGAACAGCTGTGCCTATTACTGGCCTTGGTGCATTGAGATAAAGTCAACTCAGCCTATTCTAGGTAAGAAGGAAATTGAATGTGCAGTAAATTTTTAAGAATTTCTATATAAAGGGTTACACGTTTTAAAAGCTCTGATGCTTAAATCAATGACATTTTTTTCTAGGTCAGAAACTCAGGTACCTCTTACCTGTCATTTCTTAAGCTCTGTTATATGCCATGAGCTATAAATATATCCCTCTACCTCAAAGAGAAAGACCGTTATCCTTACTAAATTGAGATTCAGAGAGATTAAGAAATTTTCTCAAAGTCACACATCTGCTATCTGATTGATCCAAGATACAAACTCTTGACTTTCTGACTCCGAAATCCACGTTGTGTCATTATACCACATGGCTTTATTTATCCCAGAGTCACCTTTCTAAGGGTTACTAAAATGATGCCTTTTTCTCCATGTATATTTCCTAAAATTAATAGTAAAGTGTTTAAGTACATAACACAGAGTTATCAGCATGCTTGATTTACATATTTGCCTCAGGGAATAATTAGATATCCAGGTTGCTACTGTGTTTAATTTGTACCTACCATATGCCCCAGTGCCCTGTGGAGGGAACATATGAAGAAGTCTTTCACCTGACTGCTGAGTTCTCCAGATCCTGGAGTTCAAACACTGCTGGGAGACAGGGGCAGGCTCACACCAGAACTTCTGGAGGTCAGCCTGGCAGTGAATGAGGGAGGGTATTCTGTCTAATTTCAACACAGATATAGAGGCTGCATCACATGGGCATATTGACTCAGCAAATGAAAAGACCTCAGAGTTTTGTTCTAAAAAAGCAGTTTATGGAAAGACCTGGGATAGAAAGAAAGCTCTTGGGTACACCCAGTGACATCCTTTGGAGGAGGGATCAAGGCCAGATCCCTGAAGGTCACAATTCATCTAGACATATATTTAGGAAGAGCAGGGCCAGAACTAAGAGGGAGCCCAAAACTCCAGAATCAAAATAAATAACATTTTAATGCAATACTTTAAAAAATGAAAATTAATACAAAAAGTTCATGATAAACGAAATATCATAAGTTAAATAAAAACAGAATTAGTGTTACTGTTTTTTCCTTTTGCTTCAGGATTCAGTATGGCTTTGCACAACACCAACAGAGAATTAACATAAATGTTCCTTTAAAAAAGGAGGGTGAATACATGGCTGTAGAATGATGGTGATATGGGGGATTATTTTTAAATTACAAGGGTCACTAGATGGAGGAAATAATAATTACCTTCCTGGAGTCTTTTAAGTCTGGGAGGGAATTGTAGCATGAGATAGTAATTCTCAGTTGTACCTCTGCTCAAAATATCCCCAGTGAGAGCCATGGCCAAGGAAAGCAGCCTAAAAGTACCATTAAATCGTAGACCTGTTGATGTTGGGCTTGGCCCTGTGACTTACTTGGCTTGTGGAACATGGGAAGAAGTGAAAGTGTGATGTACCGAGCCTAGGCCTTAAGAGACATTACATGTTTCCACTCACTTTCCTCCTATCATTGCCATGAAAAGAACATGCCCCAGGTAGCCTGCTGGTCCCAAAAGAATGAGAGTCACATGAACCCAAGATAAGCCAAACCCATGGTCTGAAGCCACGCCCAGCCAATCATGTTGGAATCATCAGGGCTGCCCAGTCTCCCTCAGAGATGCATGAATAGACAAGGCTTATTATTGAGGGATTTTTGTGGTTGTCTGTTACACAGCAATAGCTGACTGATACATTGTCAATAAGCCAAAACATTCAGTAATTTCATAAGCCTTTGCATAGATCAGTGATTATCAACCCTAAGTGTACAGTAGAATTGCCTGGACAGCTTGTTAAAAATAACCAACACCCAGGCCCCCACCTCAGACCAGTTGTTTCAGACTCTCTAGTGGTGGTTCTTGGGCATCAGTCATTTTTAAAAGCTCCTCAGTTGATTTTCAAATGTGCAGCCGGGGTCGATAACATTGATGAAGATACAAAAATCTTATCACCAGCCTGAAGAAGTATATCTGTATGTTCATTTACTATGGCTGGGCCATCCTTCTCCCATACTAGAGAGGTTTGATTGAAAGCAGGCTTGGCCGGGAGTTAAACAGTATCCAAGATGCCCATAAGCTGAGGTGACTAATATGCCTGGTGAAGTGCTAGAAACAGAGGATTATACTCTAATGTATGTGCTATGAAAATATTGTGTGGATAGCAAATCTAAACATATTCAACAAGAAACAGAATAGATGGAGAATGGAAGTTAATGTGTGGATTCGAACTAAGGGGGAAAAAGGAGAATTGATGGAACACAGAAATCAAGAACTAGGAGTAGAAAAGCAAAAATTGGTTAGAAGTTTGCTATGGATTCCAACAGTATTAGAATCATCTAGGCAATGTAGAATCCCAGGTCCCTCCCACATCTCCTTAATCAGAATCTGAATTTTAATGAAATACCCAGGTGATCTGTATGTATATGTATATATATTCAGGTTAGAGATGCACTAGCTTAGAAGGATCCAGGAAATGAAGTGCACGTACCTCCAGATGATTTTTATATTCTTCTTACGTATGACTGTATGACCAGGCCAGGTACTATTAAAGGGGATGAGGCGGGACATGAAATGTCAGGTGTGCAGACCTCCAATTAATCCAGTAGCTATTCTAATTATTTAAATTCCATACTTTAAACAATGAGGGTTAAGACACCAGAGATTCTGATTTAATCTGAGGTAAGACCCAAGCATAGGCATTTTTTTAAACTACCAAGATAATTCTGAGCAGCCAATGTTGAAAATCACCACTTTCTGTCCTTTAAAATTAAAATCTGAACTAAAAAGACTGTCTAAAAGACTGTCTTTATCAGCTATGATTCCAGAAATAGTATTAATATATATGCTTTTATTTATTTATTTTTTAAATTAAAAAAACTTTTATTGGAGTATAGTTGCTTTACAATGTTGTGTTAGTTTCAGGTGTACAGCAAAGTGAATCAGTTATACATATACATAGATCCACTCTTTTTTAGATTCTTTTCCTTAATATATATGTTTTTAAAACTTAGCTGGGGCTTCCCTGGTGGCGCAGTGGTTGGGAATCTGCCTGCTGATGCAGGGGACACGGGTTCGAGCCCTGGTCTGGGAAGATCCCACATGCTGCGGAGCAACTGGGCCCGTGAGCCACAACTACTGAGCCTGCCCGTCTGGAGCCTGTGCTCCGCAACAAGAGAGGCTGCGATAGTGAGAGGCCCGCGCACCACGATGAAGAGTGGCCCCCGCTCGCCGCAACTACAGAAAGCCCTCGCATGGAAACGAAGACCCAACACAGCCAAAAATAAATAAATGAATAAATAAATTAAAAACAAAACAAAACAAAACAAAAAACTTAGCTGCCTCCGTATCAATCTTGGTCCAACCCCTTACAAGCTGTATGACTTTGGGCAAGTCACTTAATCTGTTTGCCTCAGTGTTCTCATCCATACAAAAGGGATAATAATGGTCAATACTTCATAGCATCGTCATGGAGAGTAAATGACTCGTGTGTATGAAGTACTTAAGAAAAACATCTGGTATAGAGTAAGACTTGGTAAATGTAAGCAAAAATGATGCAGATAAGGCAATTTTGGAATTAGAGGAATGAATTGAGTGTTATGGGCTGAATGTTTTGTATCCCTCCAAAATTCATATGTTGAAGCCCTAACTCTTGATATGATGTATTTGAAGGTGGGGTGATTGGGAGGTAATTAGGTTTAGATGAGGTCATGAGGGTGGGGCCTTCATGATGGGATAATGCCCTTATAAAGCAGAAGAGGACAGAGAAATCTCTCTCTTCGAACACATACACTGAGCAAAGGCCATGTGAGCACACAATGAGAAGATGGTCATCTGCAAACCAGGAAAACAGCTCTCACTAGACACCATATCTGCCAGCACCTTGATCTTGGACTTCTAGCCTTCAGAACTGGTAGAAATAGGTGTCTGTTGTTTAAGTCACATGGTCTATGGTATTTTGTTATAGCAGCCTACATGGACTAAGACCCTGATACAATTGTATATAATCTGAGAGATTATGCCAGGAAGCTCATAAATAAGGATAAATTAGTTGGCAAAAATTGAGATCTACCATTCTGGATAGGATCTAAAGAAACTCTTTTTATGGCAAGAAATTTTCTCCTGAGATCCTGTCCTATTTCCTTATGATTCATCTGATGTTTTAAGGTGGACTGGATAACTGCCCCTGCTGAGGAGAAACCTAGAATCTCTGAAGAGAAAAAAGGTGGGATCTGGTATCAGAGGGTCTCAGGTCCTATCCCAACTCTGCTTAAACTCTGACCTCTTTACTCCTGGACATATACCCAGACAAAACTATAATTTGAAAAGATACACCCACCCCTATGTTCATAGCAACACTACTTACAATAGCCAAGACATGGAAATGACCTAAATGTCCATCAACAGATGACTGGATAAAAAAGATGTGGTATATACAATGGAATATTACTCAGCCATTAAAAAGAATGAAATAATGCCATTTTCAGCAACATGGATGGACCAAGAGATTCTCATACTAAGCAAAGGAAGTCAGAAAGATAAAGACAGATACCATGTGGTATCCCCTATATGTGAAATCTAAACCGTGACACAAATGAACATATCTATGAAACAGAAACAGTCTCACAGAGAATAATCTTGTGGTTGCCAAGGGGGAGAAGGGGTAGGAGAGGGAAATACTGGGAGTTTAGGATTAGCAGATGCAAACTATTATACATAGGATGGATAAACAACAAGGTCCTACTGTATAGCACAGGGAACTATGTTCAATATCCTCTGATAAACCATAATGGAAAAGGATATAAAAAAAAATATGTGTATAACTGAGTCACTTTGCTGTACAGCAGAAATTAACACAATATTGTAAATCAACTATACTTCAATAAAATTAAAAAAAACAAAAACTCTGACCTCTTTGAGCCTCGATTTGTTCATCTACCAAAAGGAAAGAATGACAAAGTAGTATACAGATAAAATTAAATAAACTGGTGTCTGAGAAAAACACCCTGAAAGTATCCTGTGAAGGTTAATTGTTATTATTCGCAGAGAAATCTTTTCCAAAACACCTTGAGCATTAGGCTGACTCTTCCTTCGATTCCAAAAATTTCCTAAAGAAATTGGAGATCTTGTCTCCATCTTAATGCCTCTATTCCCATAATTTCCAGGCTTCTGTTAGACATCTAGTCAGATTTTAAAATAGCAAGTTCAAAGGGGAAGTAATCATTTTCAATGAAGTCTTAAGTTAATTATCTAGTACAGTGGCAAATAAATAAGGACTCATTTAAATAATCAATAAATCTAGACCTTGACCAGAGATGTGCATGCATTTTTTCCCAGCTATGGTCCACAAGTTTCCGATTGGCATTTATCTTTACTCAGGTTCACTGCATGTAGTTGTGCAGGTCGTGCACTGCGTACACAAGGGGGTGACATCACACAGACTAAAGCTCTCTCAACCTACGCAGAGCAGACCTACCCAGCTCTACATGGCAGCCTGATTTGGCCAACCACGTTCCTGTCTCACGCAGGGAGCTATTTTCTGAGAAAGGACCCATGGATAAATCATCTTTACCTTCGAAATTCCCTACTGATCAAACCTTGTTAAACCCAGCCTTCCTGTGCCCTATAATCACCACCAGCTGATAGATGCTGAGCAAGGCTGGGTTCATAGGCTTACCGCCTGCATAGTAGTACCAGGCCCTGTACTTGTTTGGTGCTCTGCTGTCCCCATCTTGAAAGTCATAATAATTTTTTAAACAAGGAGCCCCATATGTTCATTTTCTACTAGGTGCTGCAAATTATGAAGCCAGTCCTCATGCTTAGAGTAAATAAAATTCAAAAGCTCATCAAATTGTATCCAGGTTTTGGAAGGCTTTATAAGCAGATTGCTACTGGGGATTTATATATATTAAGACAGTGACCTGCACACACCTCCCTAGGAAAACTACTTCAGAATCATTTGGGGAGTTTGAGAGTATGCAGATTCCTGGGCCCCATAGGCTGGAGATTCTGATACAGTAGGTCTGGGTGTCGGTTATATTCTGTTTTTTTTTTTTTTTTTTTTAATACCACAAGTCATTTTGATATGCAGCCAGGTCAGAATATTATTGCTTTGGGAAGTGCCAGGCTGGTCTTATTAAGAAGTGGAATCAGGAGGACTGAATTTGAGTTAAAGCTCATAAGCTCTCCTTTGAGTGTTCACTGAGATTAGGGCAGCTATCTACTCTGAGGAGCCTAAGAAAAGGACTTTAGACCTTGAACATGGGAGAAATGGTTTTTAAAAGCCAGGGGTCTTTTAATTAGATGATGCTAAAACCTAAGATTAAAAGATAAGAGATTTTTGCTTTTTTTCCCCTCCTCCTGTCACTAGATTTTTAGTGACTGGAGAGTATGTTCCAAAACACCCCTGAAGGACTGCGACCTAAGAAGAGAGAAAATGGGGAGGGAAAACAAGAAGATATGTTGGTGCATGAATGCCGCTTCTGGAAAGTTCCATGGATGGATGTTCCAGGTGTGTATTTCAAGCAATAACTGAGCACAGGGTCAGATTGTGAGGTGTAATAAACTCTCCTTAGCTGAGGTTTCTAATGAGGACCGGCCCTGGCATATTTGTCTGTCTTTCTGGAGGGTTCCCAGCTCCCCAAGATGGCAGCTGGCCCTCCTCCATGAGCTCAGCAAGAGTCCTTCCCCTGCTGCGCCCAGGGCTGAGACTCCTCACAGGAGACCAGAGCTCTGCATGGTCACAGCATGTCACGTGTGCTCTGTTTTCAAGTCTCTCTGTTGTTTGTGTGTTTCTTTGTTTGGTTTTGTTTGTTTGTGACAGGTTTCTATATGTTGTCTAGATAAATAAACTAGTAGATAAACCACCATTATACCCTAAAGGTCTGTTTGGAGAGAATCATTGTCAGTTTCTCCCCTGCAGGGAAGAAAGAGTTCCTATATATTAGGAAACTTTTGGAAAATCTTTCTAAATAGAAAGTAAATTCATTCAGTCAGGTTTATTCAAGGCTAGCTGATATCAGGAAAATTATGACCGAACATCCCTGAATCATAATAGAGCATTATTTGCAAGTAGGAGTGGAGGAACAGGAAGAGAAACATCTCCCTGGCCAGATTAAATCCCTTCCCATGACTACAACTGTCCACTTTAGGACAGCTGAGCTCTCAAGCCTCCTTCCCCAGAGCCCTACAGAAATGTTTCAGACACCCTGTCTATTTTTGAGAGTTAAACTGGCAAAAGACCCGAGGAGTCTCTTCCTGGTGTGACATCCTCCCACTTCCCAGTGCATGACATGGGTTAAATGGAGTCTGGTCCAAGGTCAGAACTGATGCTTAGTGACTCCCAAGCTCTCACTTCACAGACTTCCTATACAGAGCCAGATTCCCTTCACCTGGCAGTGCTCTGAAGAGACGTGTCGCTATCTTAAGGGAATACTCTAGCTTTTAATTTAATGGTTGCCAAGATCAGCAATCTTAGACGTGTGGTTGTCAACTCTCCTAGGAGGCTTCTTCAAAGATCGAAAGGACCCCGAGGAACTGACTCTCCAAAGTGTTAAAACAGGCCGCGCTGGGCTCATAAATCATAGGGAAAAAGGACATCTGAACTTCCCTCTGGGAGACTATGATCTAAGCTGTCTTAACCACACTTTTTTATCCATTAAAGTAATTAAAATGTGAACAAATAAAATATTAGTAGAAGCAGATAAAATATTTACAGATTTCAGTAGAGTTTTTAATAGCACTAAGTCCGTGAAGGACTGCATTGAAAATTGGAGAAGATCAGCTCTTTGGAATACAGGAGACTGCAGATCAGGGCTCAGAGGGAACAGGAGTGAGAAATGGGCTGAAAATAGGGGATTCACGAATGGTCTTTACTCAGAACAACAGCATTCATTGGGCCCTGTACCTTGGTCACCCACCTACCTCCACTCAAGGCTGGAGATACTGGGCCTGAAGAGAAGGAAATGCAATCTAGTTCCTACATGATCCAAGAATAACCCACCCTCACAGCTATGTAAACTCCAGCTAGCGGTTTTCAACTTTCCACATCAACTGCAAGACAACCGCAGAACTCTTGATGATATTTGCAGAACCACATGAATGTTAAAGATCCTGGCTATGGTGAGAGAGGAGAGGAGGGAACAAGAAGGGGAAAGTTAGGGGTGTTAATATAGAGAATATAGAGGGAGGGAGTTGTGATAAAATTTAGGAAATGAAAAAAAACAAAGCACTACACTGTTATTTAAAGTTGCAACGGGACTTCCCTGGTGGCGCAGTTGTTAAGAATCTGCCTGCCAATAGAATCTGTCTACAGGGCACATGGGTTCAAGCCCTGGTCCGGGAAGATCCCACATACTGTGGAGGAACTAAGCCCATGTGCCACAACTACTGAGCCCACGCGCCACAACTACTGAGCCCACTCACCACAACTCCACAACTACTGAAGCCCGCGTGCATAGAGCCCGTGCTCCACAGCAAGAGAAGCCAATGCAATGAGAGGCCCGTGCACCACAACAAAGAGTAGCACCTGCTCGCTGCAACTAGAGAAAGCCTGCACTGGGCAATGAAGGCACAATGCAGCCAAAAAAAAAAAAAAAAAAAAGATTAACTTTAGCATTAAAAAAAGAAAGTTACAACGACGACCAACAGAAGTAGAATGATAATAACATAAAAAAAAAACAATGAGAGGAAGGGAAGGAGGGAATCACATGGTATGAGTGAACTAATCCTTTATCATCATGAAATAAATCAATAAGGGGCACCTAATTTTTTTTATATCAAATAATTATCTGGAGTTGTGAAGTTAAACAACTAAAACAAAAATGATTACAAGGGCTTTTCTTTGGGGAGTAGAACTGCTGGTTAGAAAGGGGTAGAGGTGAGACCATTGCTTTTCATAAAATCTTTAGTATCATATCATTGTTTTCATGCATATGTATGAGGCGATAATGCAGGTGAACTCTGGAGGCCTTATCATCTGTGTGATTTTAGGCAACTTCACCTAATTTCTCCATGCCTCATGTCATTTATATAAAGGTCAGATTAATAATAATGTTTACCCCATATTGTTGGAAGAATTTAGTGGGATGATGTAATTAAAACATTTAGCACAATGACTGAACAACAGTAACTTATCAATAAAGACTGGCTATAATAATTATTATTATTGTCACTTATAACTTGCTTTTATCCACTTAATACATCATTAACAGCTCTACAGATTAAGACACATAGCTCTAACTCACTCCTTGGTAACTGCATTATAGTCCACAGTATGGGCTGCCATACTCACAATCCCTTTTGGATCTCACTTATCTGAAATTCAGGGTCAGAGAGACAGTTGTATTGTGTCTTTGGTCTCAGATGCCCTTTCTAAGACTTTGGAAAAGAAATAAGGAGTATTATTCAAGGAATAATGTTAACCTCTTCAATCAAGCCAACCAATGGTAAACTATAGAGCAATATTATTCATGCTCTTGGATCTTATAAACTCCATCATAACTTTATCAAATGAGGTTAAAGTGGGTACAATTTTTGAAGAAGCAGTTAATAGTTAATTTGGCATAAAGAAGCATGTTCTTCCACAAATTTTCCTCCTAACCAAGGCCGGAAGCCTTACCGCTGTGTGCCAAATGATCCAAGGGATCCGAGCAACTCCACAAAGGCCCAGCTCCAGGACTAGGCAAGGAAAAAACATGAAATCCACAACTACATAACACTAGCTCAGAGCTGACCTTCATATACAGAAGGCAGCAAATAAATACAAGTAGAATCCCAGGATTATATAGCATTTTAATTTAGAGTTGTGATTAGCAAAACTACATCCATGTCTTCGGGGACAGTTTATCATAGTAGTACTTTGCTGATGCGGTTTCAGAAAATTATATTAAATGAAAAATCCTGTAGAACAGATGTGTTCACAAGTCCCTGTCCACATAGCAGTTGATCTGTTTAATGAAAACACTGTGATGGTTCAGAATTAGTGCTTTCTACTGTTACAGTATTGTTATATTAGAGACCCAGAGGAGTAAAGAAGGTTGAAAAGGAATGAGAGTGAGGAAATTGCCAGAACTAGGGGTCAGGGATAGAATATCTCCAAGGCAGGTACCTCAATATGGTACAGAGGAAAGGAGATGAAAAAGATTTCCTTTTCTATTGAAAAAAAGGAAGAAATAGCAAAACCAGGACATAGAAACAGAATGCCTGTTTTATTTAGATAAACGAAATCAAGTAAATAACACCACCTCTGTGCTCTAATACGTTCCATTTAAATATCATTGGAATGTAACAGAGCTACTTCCATTTCTCTCAAATGTATCGAAATGAGATTTTACAAGCATTCACAAGCAATTCCTTCCCCGAATCATCCTTGTACCAGGGGGAGTCCTATGACCACTTTGCTTGTTTTCAAAAGTCATGGATGAATTTCTATTTAGTTCCTCCACAATAGTTCAATTTGTAGTGACTGTTTGGCTAGCTTTGGAATAATTAATTATGTTTTGTCTCCAAAGCAAGCAAGAACAACCCCATTTGAGGACTTGCTGCAGAGAAGCGGTCTCTACATTGCTATGGACTGATTCATGCTCCCCCTAAAATGCGTATGTTGAAGCCCTAACCCCCAATGTGATGGTATTAAGAGGTTGGGACTTTGGAAGTAATTAGATAATGAGGGTGGAGGCCCCATGATGGGATTAGTGCCTCTCTCTCCCTCTATCTCCCTCCCTCTCTCTCCCTCTCATTCTCTCTCCCTCTCTCCCTCCCCCTCTCATTCTCTCTCCCTCCCTCTCTCTCTCTCTCTCCCTCCTTCTTTCCCTCTCTCCCTCTCTCTCTCTCTCCCTCTCCCTCTCTCTTTCTCTCTCCCTGTCTCTCCCTCCCTCTCTCTCTCATTCTCTCCCCCTCTCTCCCCCTCCCCCCTTCTCCCCCTCTCCTCCCCTTCTCCCCTCTCTCTCCCTTCCCCCTTCTCCCCCTCTCCTCCCCTTCTCCCCTCTCTCTCCCCCACCCCGCCATCTCTCCCCATCTCTCTCTCTCTCCCTCTCTCTCTCCCTCCTTCCCCCACGTGAAGACACAATGAGAAGGCACCTATCTACAAGCCATCAGGAGAGCCCTAACCAGGAACCAAATCGGCTGGCACCTTGATCTTAGACTTCACAGCCTCCAGAACTACGAGAAATCTCTCTGGTGTTTAAACCATCCAGCCTCTGGTATTTTGTTATGGTAGTCTTAGCTAAGACATACGGATGTGTATCATGTTTCTCTTTCTGTTCTGCATGTGTTTACATGTAACAGAAATCACCCAGCAAGATCCTTGCTGCCAGCTACGCTTCCAATCAACACAAAGCCCACGTACACCCTATTCATCTTGAAACCACAAAGAAGGCAAATTTTATCTGATTAAAGATAAGATAATTTTGAAGAAAGCCAGTAATTTAATTTTGGATGATAGCAGAGTGGGCTAAAAACAATAAAGGTTAACCTTGGAAAGAATAACATTGGCAGTTTTAAATGACACAAAACAGAAGGATGAAACATCAATTTATTCTTGAATGCTAACCCTAGCTACGAACAACCAAAAGTGTTGAGATTTTTATCAAATAGCATGCCTCCTCCCTTAAGAGGCCATCACACACATTTCTAACTTTAGTTAGAGTTGTATTAGTTAGAGTTGTTTAGTTAGAGTTAGAAACTTTAGTTGAGTTTCTTTTAAAACATAAAAAGTTCAGACCAAAACTGGGAAAATGTTTCTCATTAAAAGGAATGTAAAACAAATATTTTCAAAAATCTATCCCCTAAGATATTTCTAAAGTGACACCAACTCTGTATTTTCACATATCTCAGAAACTGCCTACAATAGAATAGCTCTTGTTGGAAAAAAAAAAAAAAAAAGCAAATGTCTTATCTTAATTTGCTGATGCAGGCAGCAATAGAGTTCCTTTACATTTAAACCAAAATGTACAGCTTGAATTTGTCTTCTTCCATTGGCTTTATTAAAAAAGATGAATATATGTATGGTTCTCTAATAGTTTGCAATGCACATACATTATTGCATTTACTCTTTCCAAAAAACCTGTTAATTTAGTAATATTATCATCCTTATTTTTTTTTCAGAGAAGTAATTGTATGCTAGAGAGGGAAAGGAATTTGCCAAATGTTAATCAATGCAAAAGTGGTACAGCTAGAATTCAGCAGAACACAGCCTTTTGTAGGGTACATCTTGTTGTCCCCACACAAATGAAGTGTGGTCCTCCCCCAACAGACACCCACACATATACATAAGATGTAACTTGTTTCAGAGACTGATTACAATTGGCCACATATCTGAGAAGATTTTCACAGACTTGGGGTCTTTGATGACCAATTTTCTCCTTATGGTCTATAGTCCCTGTTTTGATTACTTAGTGACTTGCAAATTAGATTGTCCCCAAGGACAGTCAGACTCACCAAGTCCCCAGTGGACCCACTTCAACAGAATTTCTTATTGTTAGTTCAAATAATACACATACAAACCTTGAAGCCTGCCCTATCTTTAATATCAATCAACTAATCAATCAATAAAGCTTTCTTTCTTCACTCTCATTAAAAAAATTTTTTGGAAGCCTTCCTGTGATGATCAGTTTGCCTGTTAAAATTATGTTATTCAAGAATTTTTTAAAAATATGTATTGACTTGAAATAAAAGATTGCTCAGCATTTTTCCATCCCTCTGACTTCCGAGACCACCTCGAAGACAGGTTCTAAATGAGAGCACCCTGCTAAATTGTCTAGACCTGGTGAAGAACACTCAAGCACAAAAACAACATGGCAGGCTTCACCGGGCATGTGACTCTCATAAGTGAGAAACTAGCTTTGTAGTTAAGTGCACCCATGCTGGAATGAGACCATTTGGGTTTGCATCTTGACCCTACGATTTTCACTAACACTGAGAATTGGGGCAAATTATTTAATAGTTCTTATAATAAGGTAATGAGTTAAATATGAAGTGAGTAAATAGAGGTAAGTACTTCAAAAAGCATCAGGCACGTAGAAACTGCTATAGAAGTATTAGCTGTTATTATTACTATCGTAGCCATGTAAAAAAATTCTCTCTCTTGAACCTTCAGGGACAAAAAAATAATTTTTAAAGCAGTTTCATGGCAAAAACTCACTCATTTTTTTTCCCTTTTTGTTTCCAAGTCGGAGCTCTGCAAACGACAGCACATGGGCCAAATCCAGCCCGCTACCTGTTTTTGTACAACCAGCAAACTAAGAACGGCTTTTACCTTTTTAAATGGTTGAAAAAATATCAAAAGAAGAAACTATTTCATGACACATGAAAATTACATGAAATGTATGTTTAGTGTGCTTAAATAAAGTATAAATGGTACCCAGCAATGCTCGTTCATTTACATAGTGTCTGTGGCTGCTTTTGGGGTACAAGGCAGAATTCAATAGTTGCAGCAGAGACCCAATGACCCACAAAGCCTAAAGCACATACTATCTGGCCCTTATAGAAGAAGTTTGCCAACCCACGTTACAGGTAATTGATGTGTGCTCTATAAAATTCAGAATAATCCAGTTAACTGAGGGAGATGCAAACAGGTCTTGAAAGAAACAATTCATATTCAGGAAAATCAAGAGATAATATTCAACTGCTTAGTATTATTCCTTCTGAGGAGTTCAAGGAAACATATAGCAAAGAAGACCATTGAAATTATAGGCTAAATTTTAATTATAAACTAAATTTTTTATATTGGGTTGGATTTGCTTATTCATTATAATCAAACATTATCTGAGGTCACATTATAGATGCTCAGTTTTTTATTCTAAAAATTACTAAAAATGTATAGGAAACTCCGTTTCAATCTCCTGCACCACCAACTTTAAAGTTTTTTCCCCTCATTTTTAACACATTGCATATTATTCCTCCTTTTAAAAGTCAAATTTTGAATCCAAATAATTAAAAATTAACCATGAGGGCTTCCCTGGTGGCACAGTGGTTAAGAATCCGCCTGCCAATACAGGTTCAAGCCCTGGTCCAGGAAGATCCCACATGCCATGGAGCAACTAAGCCCATGTGCCACAACTACTGAGCCTGTGCTCTAGAGCCCACGAGCCACAACTACTGAGCCCACGTGCCTAGAGCCCGTGCTCCACAACAAGAGAAGCCACTGCAATGAGAAGCCTGCACACCACAACGAAGAGTAGCCCTCGCTCGCCGCAACTAGAGAAAGCCCGCGCACAGCAATGAATACCCAACACAGTCAAAAATAAATAAACTAAAAAAAAAATTAACCATGAAATAAGTTTACCTAGCCTACCCACTCCCTCATTTGTCTCCAGGGTGCTTCTCGTTCCCTTGAGTAGAATTTGTTTTCTTTTTTCAATGGCCATAATCCCATACTTGGTCTTCTAAGTAATTTTTTTCACTCCTTATTACTAAAATATTCACATTTAGAATTTTCCCATCATGATTTCTTCTCACCCAAACCCTTCCTAGCACTATCTTCAATGTTCCTCACCACCCAGAAAATCTTTCTTACACTTTGGTGAGGCAAAGTAGAACAATAAAATCAGAAGTTGCATTCATGTCAGTAGTTTTTACTTGCTTATTTTAAGTGTTTTCTTCTAGCATTATTTTAACGGATTTATGTTTTTTCCTAGGAAGTTTTTCTTACAAGTTTGTGCAACAACAGCTCTGGGTGTGTTGTGGATAGGCAAGAGCTAGGACTTAAGCTCATTTGAAAGGGAAGGGAGATACACACTACTATATATAAAATAGATAAACAGCAAGGACTTACTGTATAGCACAGGGAACTGTATTTAATACCTTGTAATAACCTGTAATGGAAAAGAACCTTAAAAAGAATATATATATAATATATATTACATATATATACTGTATATATACAACTGTATGTATAACTGAATCACTTTGCTGTACACCTGAAACTGGCACAACACGGTAAATCAACTATACTTCAATTAAAAAAAAAAAGTGAAGGGAGAAAGGGTCTCAGCCTTGAATATCCCACCCTCTCAGCTATGGCTTCTAACCCCTCCAGGACAGGAGCCAAGGAAGGAGAAGAGGAAAGAAACCACTTAATTGGCACTGATGTAATCTAGCTTTGGTTCTAGCTGGTGTTTAAAGCTGATTCTGTTGTAGAATGCTTTGTGTGTTCTTTAGACAACATGTCCATGTCGGGGATCTCTCACCTGCAGTTGCCTTGATGAGGGTCAATTTACCCTCTTGCTAATAGTTTAGGATGCCTCTGTCAGCCTTGGCATCTAGTGGCATCTCCAACCCCTTCTTGTTGACACTTTCTTGCTTCCCCCAGAAGCCCTTGGGGCAGGATTTAAAACAACTCTAAGCTGGTGCTTTCACAGGTGGCCTTCATCTGGCCCCAGGTGACAGGAACTTCTGACCATGATCAGAGACAGCACATCACCTCCCAAACACAACCCTGTCCTCTGCTGCCACAGGCTAGGTCAGCCAGCCTCTCACCCTTGGAGACTTTTTTGTAGGCATATGTTATAAACTACAGGATTTACAGCTCAGGCTCTGCACGTGACCACCTTGAAGCCCTGTCTCTCGACTTGAGAAAGAAGAATCCCTTTAATGTTGGGAGGTGAGAGATCAAGGGAGAGGAATATGAAACTTGGGTGAAACGTGAAACTCAAAGTCCCAACTTTTCCCAAATAAATCATCTCTCCAAGCTCCAGGCTCTTCTCCCATATGCCATGATCTCTTTCATAGCCTGGGGTAGGCGGCCAGCTAAGAGTCACAAAACAGGATTTTGACTACCTCCTTTGCAAGTCCTGATTAGGAGGCCCAGTTTCTCACTTTGGAATGTGGGAATAGTTGAGACTTATTACCTGGGAATCTCAACCAAAAATGAGATAGCAAAGAGTCCTAGTAAAAGAG
Organism: Balaenoptera acutorostrata; assembly: GCF_949987535.1. Lineage (NCBI taxonomy): Eukaryota > Metazoa > Chordata > Mammalia > Artiodactyla > Balaenopteridae > Balaenoptera > Balaenoptera acutorostrata. Next base: position 138,171,038 of record NC_080067.1, on the reverse strand, counting down.
AAACTATTTGTCCTACACATTTAAATTTACCTGTGAATTTTTTATCTCAGGATGAATACCAAAAAAAAAAAAATTGGTTTTCTCATAATGTCTCTAGTTTATCAACATTGAAAATCCTTACTCTGAGAAATAAATTACATACAGTAACCCATTTAAGCATGTTCTTAAAACAAGCCAACAGAACAAACATCTTTGATGTATGGCTAAAATCTGGGGCCGTGATGAAATGTTAATCTCATTTTTCTTCTCAGTCTCTAGGCTTCTGTCCTTTACTTTGATCCACGCTGTATAAAGCTATTGGCAAATGTATCCCTGAATTTGATGTTATAAATTGTATGTAAACTCACACACCTTGGAACAGAAATGGCAACTTGTAAATCATGACACAGCAATGACTCAGCAGTTTGAAGCCCTCCCAACAACTACCTCACCTCTTTATATGGAGCTTCATCCACAATTCTCCCCTGGGAAGCTTCCTTGATGATTGAGGAGGTCAGTAGACAAACAGGCATCTGCCTTCCCTAAGTGTTGCCAGACATCACCCAAGGAGAATCCCAAAGATGAGGAGAAAGGAAAATAAAGAATTTTTTTAAAAATAAAGAAATATATATGGGGCACAGTCCAGCAGAACTGGGTATCTGAATAAGCATAGAAGAGAGAGGTTGACAATTGACACTGAGAGGTTGCCCAGGTCACACTGAGTAGTTATTTTATCTCTCTGGGCCACCATCTGATCATTTCAAAATATAGAGAGATAAGGAAAATAATTCCTAAGATTCTGGGATCCTAACTAGGGTTGAGGCAATTATGTCCACCTTATGCTGATTTTCTTTGAGCACCAAATCTAACTAGATTAGATTCATCAGGATGCATATAAGGAACATTCCATAAGGATTTCCTACAACAGGGATAGGCAAAATGTGGGCCACCAGCCAAATCTGAGTGCTGCCTGTTTTTGAACTGATACAACCTGTGAGCTAAGCATGATTTTTGTTTTCAAATGATTGAAAAGAATTAAAAGAAAAATATTTCATGACATGTGAAAATTACATGAAACTCAAGTTTCAGTTTCTATAAACATAGTTGAATGGAACGATGCCACACTCATTTGTATTGTCTATAGCTGTTTTCACACTACAGTGGCAGAGCAGAGTAGCTCAGCAGAGACCAAAGGGGGCACAAAGCCTAGAACATTTATTCTGATGCTTTGCAGAGCAAATTTGTCAACACTGCTCTGTAATCATTAATAAGACCATAGACAAGGAGGCTGCATCAGTACAAAGGGGTAGTCTGGGTTCCCATTCACTTCCTAAAACTATGGTAGATGTCTCCAAATTAGCACTGGCATCTCTGTCTTCTTCTCAAAATGAAAACACTCCCAGGAGGTCTCTTTGGTACTCCAGAAGAATCAAATAAGGTGGGGAGAGGAGATGGAAGAAGGAAAAAAAAAGATCAAGGGAGTTGCCTTAGTCATTTCTCACATACAAATGATCTAAAAGTTGAACTTCTTTGGACTCCTGGTAAACCAAAGGGATTGAGCCAGCTAATCTGTGCTTCATTCCAGGTCGAAACTGCTCTGATCTCCTCTCTATTTTTATTCTCTTTCAGGCCTCAGAGTTTCAAAATCTTACTCTTATCCTATTAAGAATAACTACGAAAATAGAAGTTGGCCTTAGAATATTAGTTTAGAGATATCGGGGACTTTTGTACTAGAGACTAAAGCCTTTAAAGGATATGAACTTTCCATCTCCAAATGCTTACTTCCAAAGATTTGTCAGGAACACGTAAACCAAGAAGGAGTTCATACTTGTGGCTGACTACCAACACACAATTACCGTTAGAGTATAAACTTCCCAGTGAAACTGTGACTTTCCTTCATTAAATAGATAATCCCTCAAGGGCAGAATCCACATCAGCCTCTGCTCTCCTCAAAGGGCCTTGTACCTTGTAAGATGCCATCATAAACAGTGGTTGAATAAATGTTTTACTTATTCAGAAAGTTTACTTTTTCACTTCATGCTGCATATGTATGTTAATTCATAACATAATTCTGGATATTTTGATACATTTTAATATGATAATATTAATTTAAATAAGCATTTGCATGCACACATCACTATGCAGTACGTAAAGAATTCAACATACATAAATGAGATACAATAGACACGCTACCTGTCCCTAAAGACCAATCCAGAAATTTGGGTCACATAGACCAAAATAATATCCATTCACTAAGTGAGAAATCTGTCATGTGAAGTTAGCACTATGAAAATAGTTCCCCAAAATGACAAGGAAATATAATCCATCTGTAAATATGCATGAAGCAAACAGCAAATTTGTAAGGAAACAACACAAATGGTTTTTAACTGTTGAATCTGTGTAAACATTTGGGGACAAGACAAATCAAAGAATACATCTCCTAGGTAATGGTGAAGATATTCTTTGGATAACTCTCTCCTAGAAGTTATTATTTTCCCTCCTGAAGCCAAGAATATTTATAGAATTTCTCTCATCACAGCATGAATTCACAGGCGATTGCAGCAGTGTTATCTACAAAAGAAATTAGCAGAGCCTACCTCAAGAAGAATTTAGAAGAAGTTTGTACCATCAGCATTTGTATGGAATGTGCAGTTAGCCACTAAGAGCATAAAGCATTAAAATAATAGAAACACAGTGGCTAAAGGTCTCTGTACGGCAGAGACAATTCAGAATATATATGTTCGCTGACACAAAAACTCACTCCTAAATTCAAAGAAAACTTTCTTTTATTATTAAAAAGAGCTACTGGGCCAAATAGATTCTACTAACCTTTGTCATCAATGTCCTGGGCCCCAGAACAAGAGCACTGTTCAGGGTTTTAGGTGCCATATAATGGAAACCAACTCTGATTACCTGAAGGCAAAAAGCAATTTATCCAACGGATGTGGAGTAAATCACAGGGTTCAGGCAAAGCTAACCAATCAAGCACAGAAAGTGGGCAAAATAAATGGAGACCAGAACCACAGGCAAAATCATGACAATGGAACTCTATGTAGGACCCTATTTTGGCCCCATTATTACAGCACCACTGCTAACCTCACTGCCACTAGATAGTGGAAACCACTGCCACCACTCCAAGACGAATTCGAGAATGCCTCCCTGCTTCTTTGTACCACTGCCCCAGAGTCAAAGTCCAAGGTAGGAACATGGTAGACTTAGCTTTGGTCAAATACCTGTTCCCTAGCATCAAGGGAGTGGGAGAACATCTTGAAATAAACTCGCTTAATGAGAATCAAGGTCCTGCTTCCTCAGATCTTAAAATTTCTTCAAAATAGGGATGGTTTTCAGATGTGAAACTAATATCCTTTTTTGGATGTGCCTCCCTTTTCACAAGGAGTTGTAAAATAAACGCAGATATCACTCTTACACAAGAGAGGGAATCAATTACAATGCATAATGAAATATAATGCTAGGAACACATAACTGTTCCACGGTCAACCCCATCTTATAGAGAAAAAACACTTCACTTCACTTCTGTGTGTGTTCTAGTTCTTCCAGAATTGAAACCAATGAGAAAGACACTGAGGTCAGCTCCTCCCATCCCTTTCACAGCCACATGCAGCAGACACTCCAGTTCCACTGGGCTGTGGCCGTTTGGGCAAGAATAGGAAGACAGTAGAGGACAGCAAGAGGGTTAGGTCCCAGGAAAAGGAGGAAAGGCCTCAATGTCCACATTTACCCCAACAATGAAGTGCGTGAAGGGAGGTGTGCAGGCAACTCCACAGGGAAGAGATCCAGAACTGGAGCATCCCTCACTAACCATGAGACAATTACAGACGGTCAGAGCAGCAATATCTTTCATCAGTTCCTAACCAGTCCAGATACGGAAGGCTAATCAATAACACCATTATGTGCAGCCAATATTCTGACTTCGGCCTTAGACTACGAGGTCCCAGACTCCATCAGGGACCCTCACAGTCCTGGGGTTCATCAAAACCTAAAGCCATCCAGTTTCCTTCTTTTTTAAAAAATTAATTTTTATTGGAGTATGGTTGCTTTACAATGTTGTATTAGCCTCCATTGTACAACAAAATGAATCAGCCATACACATACAGATATCCCCTCCCTTTTGGACTTCCTTCCCATTTAGGTTGCCACAGTGCATTAGGTAGAGTTCCCTGTGCTATACAGTATGTTCCTATCAGTTGTCTATTTTATACATAGTATCAATAATGTATATGTGTCAATCCTGGTCTCCCAATTCCTCCCACCCCACCCCTTTCCCCCCTGGTATCCATACATTTGTTCCTTGAGTCTGTATCTCAATTTCTGTAAAGCCATCCAGTTTCTAATTGTTTCTCTTTCATAATCGAACAGAAACTCAGACTGTATTTCTAAACTTCTTTAGAATGCTTTGGAAACTTAGAGGAATATTTTGCTTACTCAATTGCTCAGCTGGATTATGAAGTTCTGACAAGCCATGCCAATAGATAATAAGACAAGAAAAATGGTTTTTGTTTAGGAAAAAAAGGCACCATTTAAAAAAAGACATATATTCACTGACACAATGTACATTACAGTATGATAAGTACCTCCACTATATTATTAAAAATATGCTTTAAACTATCCATATGTCTTTCCTAGGAGAATTATTTCCTAGTGACTGAAACTAGAAACGTTTGTCAGATCTAAGGGAAGGAAGGAGGTGGTCCTTGCTGCTGAGAAAAGTAATAAGTACCCAATCTTCATAGCAGAAATGATAACCTGGAACCAAAGGATTGAATACGGCCCAGGATCAGGTCAGGATTTACCTGGTTTGCTCTCCAGGTTCCTATCCTCAGGGCACAGATACACAAGGGGCTGGTGGTATACTGGGCTGATGAACTGATACCAGTGAGGCCACATTCATTCAGCCCAGTAGGGAGGAAAGGTGCTGGGCACCCCACCCCAGAGCCAAGCATACCCAGACAACCCTTCTAAGGCTTGGCAAAGGTGTCCTGTAATTAGGCATTAACATCTAATAAGTAATAAGTGCATTATAAAGCACTTTGCAAATGGAGAAGACCGTATGAGTACCTATTGTTAATAATAATGGTGCTCTACACTATTTACAATAGCCATGACATAGAAGCAACCTAAATGTCCATCAATGGAGGAATAGGTAAAGAAGATGTGGTACATATATACAATGGACTATTACTCAGCCATAAAAAAGAACGAAATAATGCCATCTGCAGCAACATGGATGGACCTAGAGATTGTGATACTGAGTGAAGTAAGTCAGACAAAGACAAATATCATATGATATCGCTTATATGTGGAATCTAAAAAAAAAAAGGGTAAAAATGAACTTATCTACAAAACAGAAAGAGTTACAGAGTAGAAAACAAATTTATGATTACTGGGGGTTGGGGGGCGTGATAAATTGGGAGATTGTGATTGACATATACACACTACTATATATAAAATAGAAAACTAGTAAGAACCTGCTGTATAGCACAGGGCAGTCTACTCAATACTCTATAATGGCCTAAATGGGAAAAGAATCTAAAAAGGAGTGGATATATGTATATGTATAACTGATTCAGTTTGTTGTACACCTGAAATTAACACAACATTGTAAATCACTATACTCCAATAAATATTAAGAAAAAATAATAATGGTGCTCTAGGTAGTCACAAGATTCAGGAAGCAGTTTAGTGCTAGGTAGCCTCAGCAGGGAGACCGCTAATGTCCGAAGGGCTAAGCACAAAATGTTTCGATACCTTCCCTGGCTGGAAGGCTGCCCAGAAAAGAAGGCAAGCCTACAGAGCTCTTGAGTTGATTTCTGAGAGCTCCAATGAAGATGCAAACATTGCCAGGGAAAAATCATTACATTTCTTTAACAGATATTTGGAGCAGCAGTCTCATTTGTAGATTTATAAAAGTGGCCCCCTTCAGAGCCCGTAGAAGAAGAAACTGAGAAAATATTTAAATAATATCAAAGGCTCAAACACCTTTGCAGCCACTTTCATAATCACAATTAATTCAAGGAGGAGGGTAAAGGGCATATGTTGTCCTCTAGCACAATTTCAACAAAAAAAATTCCAATTCCTTTATATTCTGTTTTTTTTAAACGAATTATTTTCCTTGAAGTAATCATGGTATTTTGCAGAGACTTGAATTTTTATTTTATTTTATATTTTATTTTTAGTTATGCAAAAATGTTCATTGTAGCATTTATTGAAATCTGGCAGCCTTTATTTATTTGTTCATTATTTGAATGTCTACAGCGCTGAAAGTGGGCACTGCACAGAGAGATTTTTTTGTCTCATTACATTCTCTAATTTTTATATGTATTTAGACTTTTCCCTTCATCTTCATGATAAACCTCTAGAGACCAAGGACAATATGCGGGGCGCTGCTTTGGGTTCCTCCTGGGATTCACAGTAATTCTCACTGTGAATAGGTTACATGATGAAATTGACAAAATAGGAGATCTTTTGATTGGACATTTCTAATTTCAATATTCAGAACCCTTCAAGCAATTTTCATTTATTTATTTAATATTTATTTTTGGCTGTGTTGGGTCTTCGTTTCTGTGCGAGGGCTTTCTCTAGTGGCGGCAAGCGGGGGCCACTCTTCATCGCGGTGCGTGGGCCTCTCACTATCGCGGCCTCTCTTGTTGCGGAGCACAGGCTCCAGACGCGCAGGCTCAGTAGTTGTGGCTCACGGGCCCAGTTGCTCCGCGGCATGTGGGATCTTCCCGGACCAGGGCTCGAACCCATGTCCCCTGCATTGGCAGGCAGATTCTCAACCATTGCGCCACCAGGGAAGCCCCAATTTTTAAAAATATAATTTAGGCAGCAGTGAAGTTCACCTTTGCTTTAAAGTCCCTCCTTCTTAATGCAGGTTAATCATTTCAACAGCATCACAGGGAAGAGAGTTCAGTACCTGAGGACAAAGCAAGTGCGCTCAAGAACTTCCCAAGTTCTCTTCTTTTTCACAGTTGACAGGTCACTACGGCTCACTTAAAGGAGAGGAAAAGACCAGTAGTTTTTTCTAACAAAAATTTTTGGAACACTTTGAGGACTTCCTCTTTTGAGTGCTTTTGATAAGAAATATCTTATTGAATTTTCCATTTATCTACAAAAGCAATATAGAGTCAGTGCCCCCAAGCAAACAACACAGAGACATTAAGGAAAAATCAGAGAAAAGAACTCATTCCTGCCCCTTCCTATCCAGTGCCAACATTTTGGAATACTCTTCCATGTTTTTTTTTTAAGCTCAAACATATCAAAAGATATTTATTCACATATCTTTTTGCTTTCTGTTTTGTTTTCAATATCGATATCATACAACACATATTACTTTGTAACTCGCTTCTTTTTTACTCAACAGTGCATAAGGGACGCTCCTCCAAGTCACTGTATCATTAATTTTCCTTTCTTCTAGTATTTGTGTTATATTCCCTTGTATAGCTGTACAATTTCCCCCCCCCAATATTTCCTATCATTGAACATTCAGGTATTTTCCATTTACACAGGTCACTTCATCTGTCTGACCCTCAGTTTGCACTGTAAGCTTCTCTCCACTTTAAAATTCAGAATTTACTTAAAATAAAATCCAGTTCTTTAAAAAAAAAAAACTTTTTTTCTGGGTAAAATTAATAAATATTTATTTAACTGAGTTTCTTAAAACTACTTTGGATTTGAACTTTAAAACACTGTGATAGTCCAGAGGAGCATCAGAATATTCTAGAATCATCCTTTATAACAGGGAATGTGCATAATTCTATAATTCCTTTAAAATAATTAAAATAAGGGGTTGAAAGTTCTGGCATATTTCTATTACTATGACACAGAAATATATATATATATATATATATATATATATATTTATATTTATTTATTTATTTATTTATTTATATAAACATTTTCTACTGGGTGTTCTGGGGAACACTGTCCTGGGAAATGCTAATAGTGATCAAATATGTTTAGGAAAACGCTGTTTTGAACTAAATATGCAATTTTTTAAATTCTGATTTTTCTTCTGAAGGTGATCACTTCCTAACCTCTTCCCCTAGCTTCTCTGTTAAGAAATGGGGGTACCTCTCCAGACTGGTCAGTGCAATAGAGAGAACTTCACACTGCAATCTCTCTATACCATGTACATACAGTCACTGGGAAAATGCATGCAACACCGCCCCAAGCTCCCTTTTATCCCACACACATTGTCATTGCTGAAACATTAAGCAATCAGTCAAGACAGAAGTAAAAATTCATCTTCCTCACTTCATCTGTGCCCTCAATCTTTTTTATTCTTGAAGTTGAAATGAAAGTGACATTTGAATTCACTAGTTAATCATTCATGAGAAACTACCTGAAAGTACAGGACAAAGTGGCTTAGTTTTAATTTAGAAATCAGAATGTGCCTTAAACACAGGCATATGACAATTCAGTTCTCACCTCAAGCAATAGAGGAAAATGAGGCTTGGCTTTCAGTTACCTACATTGGGGAAAGTAGAGGCCAATCCTGGGAATTCAAAATGGCCTGAGGCCTTTTCACAAAGCCCAGCGTGAGCCCTCCCACCCACTGTCACTCACAATTCAATACTTTCTTTTACAGTGCATCAAAGGAATTCATAGGAATTAATAATTCATAGGAATTATCTTTTTCTAACTGGGTGATATCCAAAATATGAGTATTCTCCCCCATGGGAATAACAGTGCTAGAGACTGAGAATAAAAAGAAACTTTTCCCAAAAGACTAACTCTAAGTAGAACAATAGGCCAAACACTCAGAGGTAAGGGCCACAAGATGCTAAGTGACAAGGGCCAAACGGGATCGCCGCTATCCTCAGAAATGAGGACTGCTGCATTTTCCAGAACAAAACTTCTTGGGCAGACAGGAGGACCAGCTGAGTCAGAATTACCCTGGTCTTGATTAAAAAAAAAAAAAGACTGACGTGACCCAGACCTACCGCATCAGACCACAAAGGTGTGTGTCCTGGAATCAAGCCTTTTCACAAGCATCCCAGAAGATTCAACGGACACAAAAAATTTAAAACCATAGGAACCATGGTGGTTCTCTAAGTGTGGTCCCTAAACCAGCAGCATCCAAATCACCTGGATCTTATTACATTTAGAATGGATAAACAACAAGATCCTACTGTATAGCACAGGGAACTATATCCAATCTCCTGGGATAAACCATAATGGAGAAGAATATAAAAAAAAAAAAGAATGTATATACGCATATAACTGAGTCACTTTGCTGTATAGCAGAAATTAACACATTGTAAATCAGCTATACTTCAATTAAAAAAAAAAGAAACAAAGCACCTGAATCTTGTTAGAGATGCACATTCTGTAGCACCACAGACCTACTGATTCAGAAATTCTGGTGGGGGCCTCAGCAATCTCTGTTTAAGAAGCCTTCCAGGTGATCCTGACACACGCCAAAGTTTGAGAAGCACTGCCATAGCACACTTCTGCAGGACTCAGTTTGGAAAATGTGGAATGGCCAATAAGAACACAAGAATTTAAAGATGGAAGCCATCACTTGAAGCTGAGATAAAATGTAGATCCTTAAGAGGGGAGCTCATGTTTAGGGCAGGGGACTTAAATTATGGATGACTTAGTGGAAAGAAGAAGAAAGGGCACTCGAGACAAAGGGAAGAATGGGAGAAAATTATAATAGGCAGGCATATGCATCTGTCCAGGGTCAATAATCAGTTCAGCAAGCATGAAAGTTTCATGCCATTTTTAAAAAAAGTTATTCCTAGGGACTGGTATATTTTTATTTATTTTAAATTTATTTTATTTTATTTTTTGGCTGCGTCAGGTCTTAGTTGCAGCACACGGGACCTTCGTTGAGGCACCTGGGGATCTTTTGCTGCGGCACGTGGGCTCTTCTTTGTGGCGCCGGCTTCTCTC